>NC_047090.1:176811875-177123750 GCF_902459505.1 Geotrypetes seraphini | reverse complement strand
GGATTCCAGAATCTTGCTATTCTTTAGGATTCTGAATGGAATGTTGCTACTCCTTGGGGTTCCGGAATATTTTGTTACTCTTTTGGGATTCCAGAATCTTGCTATTCTTTAGGATTCTGAATGGAATGTTGCTACTCCTTGGGGTTCCGGAATATTTTGTTACTCTTTTGGGATTCCAGAATCTTGCTATTCTTTAGGATTCTGAATGGAATGTTGCTACTCCTTGGGGTTCCGGAATATTTTGTTACTCTTTTGGGATTCCAGAATCTTGCTATTCTTTAGGATTCTGAATGGAATGTTGCTACTCCTTGGGGTTCCGGAATATTTTGTTACTCTTTTGGGATTCCAGAATCTTGCTATTCTTTAGGATTCTGAATGGAATGTTGCTACTTCTTGGGGGTTCCGGAATATTTTGTTACTCTTTTGGGATTCCAGAATCTTGCTATTCTTTAGGATTCTGAATGGAATGTTGCTACTCCTTGGGGTTCCGGAATATTTTGTTACTCTTTTGGGATTCCAGAATCTTGCTATTCTTTAGGATTCTGAATGGAATGTTGCTACTCCTTGGGGTTCCGGAATATTTTGTTACTCTTTTGGGATTCCAGAATCTTACTATTCTTTAGGATTCTGAATGGAATGTTGCTACTCCGTGGGGTTCCGGAATATTTTGTTACTCTTTTGGGATTCCAGAATCTTGCTATTCTTTAGGATTCTGAATGGAATGTTGCTACTCCTTGGGGTTCCGGAATATTTTGTTACTCTTTTGGGATTCCAGAATCTTGCTATTCTTTAGGATTCTGAATGGAATGTTGCTACTTCTTGGGGGTTCCGGAATATTTTGTTACTCTTTTGGGATTCCAGAATCTTGCTATTCTTTAGGATTCTGAATGGAATGTTGCTACTCCTTGGGGTTCCGGAATATTTTGTTACTCTTTTGGGATTCCAGAATCTTGCTATTCTTTAGGATTCTGAATGGAATGTTGCTACTCCTTGGGGTTCCGGAATATTTTGTTACTCTTTTGGGATTCCAGAATCTTGCTATTCTTTAGGATTCTGAATGGAATGTTGCTACTCCTTGGGGTTCCGGAATATTTTGTTACTCTTTTGGGATTCCAGAATCTTGCTATTCTTTAGGATTCTGAATGGAATGTTGCTACTCCTTGGGGTTCCGGAATATTTTGTTACTCTTTTGGGATTCCAGAATCTTGCTATTCTTTAGGATTCTGAATGGAATGTTGCTACTCCTTGGGGTTCCGGAATATTTTGTTACTCTTTTGGGATTCCAGAATCTTGCTATTCTTTAGGATTCTGAATGGAATGTTGCTACTCTTTCGGGTTCCGGAATATTTTATTACTCTTTTGGGATTCCAGAATCTTGCTATTCTTTAGGATTCTGAATGAAATGTTGCTACTCCTTGGGTTTTGGCCAGGTACTAGGGACCTGCATTGGCCACCGTGAGAACGGGCTAGTGGGCTTGATGGACCCAGTAAGGCTATTCTTATGTTCTTATTGCATATTCTCCTATTCTTCACTGTTCAATTGCAAAATTAAAGTAAAATGTATGCTATGGAGGGTTTAATGTTAGTAGTCCATCTTTGCATGCTGATGACCGAAATGATTCTGGGCATATCTTGACACTTTTCATCTAGTTGGGTCAGCCCACATTGCAAGTGCTGAAATTCTGATCAAGACACACTGGCCAATATTGCGGAAACATATCCACGTGTAAATAGTGATTTCAAAAAGCATTTGTTTACACATGGATAGCCACTCTATTAAAAGCAAAACAAAGAAACTGACCCTGCGATATCCATAGAGAGGAAAATCCAAGAGAAACCAAAAACCACTGTGGAGTGACGATGCTCCTGAAATGGACTTTATTGAAAATGTAAAAGTTCCACAAGTCAATGTAAGCAATCCACATAGAAATAAATTGATCCACATAAAAACCTTGAGGACCTAATCCGCCCAACACGGTCCGTGTTTCGACAAGGTAGTCTTCTTCAGGGGTCCCTGATAGGCCTAAGGCAGTAGAAACGTGGAATAAACAGTCCAAAAGTGCAAATGCGTGGAACTCCGCAGAGGACGTGCCGCATAAACATTTAAGGGGGTAGGATTAAAACCTACACATGCATTCTCCACTTAACATTTATAAAAGTTTCAAAATGAAACTAAGAAATGATACATGAATAAAATAACAGGATATGCACAAAGAAGGAACATGCATTCTCTATTTAATAAAGGTTGGTGAGGCATTCCTACATTGGGATTTAGGCTCTTACATTATATTAGGGACTTCTATTCCGCCTATATCTTGCAGTTCAAGGTGGATTACAAAAGAGCTAACTGGACATTTCCAGTGAAGTTACAACAGTTTTGGGTTTTTTGGGGTTTTTTTTTTTGGTTACAAGGGAGGAGAGGTAGCTGGATTAATTCCGGAAGAACTTGCAAATTGGATATTAAATTGACTGTACGTTACTGAGTGGGTCCTTTTACTAAGGCGCGCTAAACAATTTACCGCGTGCTAATCTTTAGCGTGCACTAAATCGGTTAGCGCCCCTTAATTAAAGGACCCCCCAGTTTTTAAAAAGGGCTCTTTTCAGTCAGGGATTAAGGGAGTCATTCTCCTTAATCTTATGTAGTTTATCAACCTCTAAAATGAAGTTATATTAAAATTACAGCCTTACGCGTGTAGGGTTTCTTTCTCTCAGGGGGGCTGCGTGCCATTCCTTTTTTTTCCATAAAATGGCTGCTCCCACCGCAAAAGCCAGCCAATACACGTGCACTCCTGCAGGTATTTTAGAAAAAGCTTTCCGTGCACAGACATCTCGCAGAGCTGAAAGCAATATACACCGACTCCCCGAGAGGGTTGAAAACCGTGGCGGAATCTTCACTTAAGATGATTTGGCAGCGAGCACGCACAGATGCATTTAAATCCCCGTGACAAAAGCAAATGATCAGGAAGGAAGGTCTCATTACGAGCGTACAGAGAAATGCCTGCAGCATACACAAGCATCGGAATAAGCAATAAAGGCAGCAAATGAGCATGCAATCAATACTCTGAAAGTCATGAGCAGCTGAAAGAGATTCATCACGTCCGTAGCCCTGAGCTAATTTATGGAAGCCGGAATCCGGCCTCTAAGCCTGTCTGATAGATAGATCAGGCTGGGAGGTGGTGTCCTTGCTAGTACTTTTCCATTCAGGGTTTCATACTCTGCTCCAGTCCTGGGAGAAATGACAGAAAACCTCCCTAGTCTCAGAAGCTCCCATATGAGAACAACCTGTGGACTTGGCAGAGCAATACAAGATCTACCCTCCAGGGATCACATCATTTATCCATCTCTTTCCTGCCCTCTACACTGTGCTGCTCTCACCTTAATCTCACATACTATTACCGTATATACTGGAATATAAAATGGAGGGGTCCCGGTTTATATTCGGGCCAGCACCCCCTCTCAAGACTTATTGCAAGCCGCCGCCAGGCTCTGCACCCTGCCCCCCTCCCTGTCAAAGTACGCTCCTGCTCGGTACTGCTTTGTGGCTGAAAAAATGAGAACTCGCGGCAGCCACCGACCAACCGGGTTAGCAGTGGGGCAGGTGCAAAGAAGGTTTGCTCCTGCCTGCTGCACCTCTGGACCAGCAGGGATTGGCAGAGGAGGTTCGATGGACAGGGCAGGGTGCAGAGCCTGGGAGGGAGGGAGGGAAGGAAGGAAGAGGGCTGGTGCAGAGACTGAAAGGGGAGGGAGGGAAGGAAGGGGGTTGGATACAGTGCCTGGCAGGGAGGGGGCTGGGTGCAGAGCCTGATAGGGGATGGAGGGAAGGGAGCTGGGTGCAGAGCCTGACAGGGGATGGAAGGAAGGGGGCTGGTTGCAGAGCCTGACAGGGGAGTGAGGGGGCGCTGGGTGCAGAGCCGGGCAGGGCACTTGAATATTAAGCTGCTCGACTTATATTTGCATCAACCATTTTTCCTCCTTTTGGGGGGGGGAAATGGGGCTCTTGACTTATATTCAGATCGACTTAAATTTGAGCATATACGGTACATCTTTCTCTGCTTTTACCATGATCTCAGAAATCCAAATCCTATAAATTTAACACGTGGAAGCTTATTTTATCAAAATATGCAGAATATCTTCTCTTGTTTAGACCACAGCTAACCCCCCTTTTTACAAAACTGTAGTGTGGGTTTTAGCGCCAGCCATGGCAGTAACAGCTCCGACACTTGTAGGAATTCTATGCGTGTCGGAGCTGTTCCTGCCGTGTCCGGTGCTAAACACCGCGCTATAGTTTTGTAAAAAGGGGAGGGGAGGGGGGAGTTTCTTATTTAGAAGATGGATTCTTCAGAGACACTTTCTGCATCTAGATATGGAGATGAACGCTTGAGAAAGGCAAGTGAGCGGAGTGCAGTAAAGTGAAAACTGATGATCGCTACAGCCGAGGGCGGTTCCAATGTTTTGCAATCTTTGGAGTTATTTTAATGACCATTTTTTTTGGCTATTATGGGGTTAAAAATCTCCAAATATATGGTTTTATATTATGCTACTATTCTAAGTGGCATCTGTCTCGTATACTTCACAGGTGACGGGATAATCGCGCGCCAGACACCAGCGCGCCGACAATCGAGCGCTAACAATTCGGCGCAAGAAAGAAGCATGCCGCGGGAAAACTTAGTTTTGAAGAGCTCCGACGGGGGGTGTGGGGGGGAAACCCCCCCACAGTGTTCGCGCTGCCGTTGGGGGGGAGTGCAACCCCCCACATCATAGAGAAAACGGAACTTTTCTCGAAAAAAATTGGAAAAAGTTCCGTTTTCTCTATAATGGAGGGTTCCAACCCCCCAACAGCAGTGCAAACACTATACAGTAAAGTGGATGGTGGGGTTCCCCACTCACCCCATGCTTCGGAGCTCTTTAAAACTAAATTTTCCCGCGGCACGCTTCTATCTTGCGCCGAATTGTCAGCGCTCGATAGCTGGCGTGCTGGTGTCTCGCGCGCAACTGACTATGAACCATTTTACAAGAACCAAATACTGGCAGAAATTCCCATCAGAAATTGACTTTTTCATTTAACATCTCCTGATCTGATCAGAGCGATTGTTAACTATAACATTCAGTTACGGGAAACAGCAGCGTTTACTATATTTCAGGATAGGTTATGTAAGGTTTCCAACTCATCAAAACATATTTCACATGAAGACAATACACTTCTCCCTCGTCATTCGTGGGGGATATGGGCAGAGCCGGACCGCGAATACCGAAAAACCGCGATTATCTGGCTCTGACCCACCCCCACCTCCCTGCCGCCTTCCCGGCCTTACCTGGTGGTCTAGCGGGCTTTCGGGACAGGAGCGATCTTCCTACGCTCCTGCCCCGTGCAGATCGCCATCAGGAAATGGCTGTAGGGAGTTCCCGAGAGACTACGGGAACTCTCAGCAGCCATTTCCTCATGGCGATCTGCACGGGGCAGGAGCGTAGGAAGATCGTTCCTGCCCTGAAAGCCCTCTAGACCACCAGGGAAGGCGGCAGGGAGGAAAAAAGATGGGTTTTTTTTACATTAAGACTGGGTTTTTTATTTTCCCCTTCCCCAGAAAAAATCACGATTATATGAAACCGCGAGTGCAGGAACCGCGAATGGGGAGGGGGAAGTGTAAGTCATCTTTATTTCACTGTTTCTTATCTTTTGGTCTTTCACAAATTCCTCCGTGCACACACCATGTAAACAAAGCGTACTTTTGGATTCACTAAAGTCCACAAATCGCTCCGATTCGTGTCCTATCCGTTTCCAAGTCATTCTGGCCGATCGACTCAGTAAAGCTTGTCCATGCAGATTATCAAATGGTAAACACGCCCCCATTCGCGCACACGTCTCGCTGTAACATCGATCGACGCGCGTGCGTGTGTTGGTTTTGAAGTGCATAACGCATGCGCTAGCTCTTTAGGACTCCACTGCGTAGAAATGGGGCGGGGTTTAATCGCAGACGTCATTGGCAGGCTCCGAATGCGCTCACCGCAAAGCATTGTTGTAAAAAAAATATAATATAAGAACTGTAGTTTTTACCAACCTCTCCTCGGCATACTTGTGCTCCAAAAGAAGCAGATAGCGTAGTCGAAGAGTGCCGTCCATTTCTCTCAGGAAAAGAACTGTTAAGTTGCTAAAAGGCACAACAGTTAAATGCGCTGGGATCACGCGCTGTTATATATAGCCTACAAATCCCAGGAGGCTGTGCGGCTCTTTCTGCCGTGAAGCATGAAGCAACCAAAGGCGACCCTGTGAAGTCAGATGCACGTGACAATCTAACTGGAAGGAAGAGGGGGAGGATAGCTGACCCTTAAAAGTTATTTTTGATTTTTTTTTAATTTGGCGTTGATATATGAAATGTACAATGCACAAGGAAAGCATGGGGTTAATAGAGTGGGCAGACTTGATGGGCTTTGGCCCTTTTCTGCCATCATTTTTCTATGTTTCTATGTTTCTAATCTGCGATTTTCTTGCCATGCGCATTACAAATAAGAGATTCACTCCTGCGCTCGCTATGTGCATTCCAAAAAAATCAAAAAAATATTTCTAATGCTTATGTACATGAAAGTTTACATATATTTAAAGTTTAGATATATTTAGGATTTTTTGCGGTGTAGATATATATATATTTTTTATGGGATTCTTAACATGCATGCGGCAGTTGCTAGGCAGGAATAGTCGGCAAGGATGGAAAGCGACTGGTCCTCAGCAGTTGAAACTTTTTGGAATGGAAAGACCAGTCAGTTTGGACAAAATGGTTTCATGAATCGATGCCTTAAGAAATTTACATGCCATTTTACTCATTTGCATGCGCAGATCAGATCGGGTGCGGATGGGGTCTGTAGGAAGGTTAGTCAATCGAGCCGTAGTAGGAAAGTGAGCGTAAACCGAGCATCGGTTTGCTTTGTGAATCTAGACCATAGTAAATGACAGCAGATAAAGACCTGAGGAGTCCATCCAATCTATCCAACAGTCATGTTCATTATCTAATCTAATCTGCAATTAGTGATGGCTCTGTGCCTAAGCAGGTTCAAGGCAATGTACAATACAAGTGAAGGTAGATGAAAGAGAGGAGGGGAGAGGAGATAGAAGCAGGAGGAGGGGGGAGAAAAGTTTCCTAATAGGGTGGTAATGATGAGAATTATACAGTACTAGTATTTTAGCCCGTTACATTAACCGGTGCTAGAATATATGTCTGTCTGACTTTATTTCTGTCTCTCTCTCTGTCCCACTGTCTTTTTTCTGTCTGTGTCTCTCCCTGGCCCCCTTTGTCTGTCTGTCTTTCTGTGTCTCTCCTTATCCCTGTGTCTTTCTTCTTTTCTTTCTGTCTCCCTTCCTCCCGCTGGTGCTAGAATATATGTTTGTCTTTCTTTCTGTTTCTCTCCCTACCCCTGTCTTTTTCTTTCTGTCTCTCTTCCTCCTGCTGTCTTTCTTTCTGTCTCTCTCCCTCCCTGGCCCCCTTTGTCTGTCTGTCTTTCTGTCTCTCTCTCTGCCCCTGTGTCTTTCTTCCTATCTCTTTCCCTACTCCCCTATGCAGCAGCCGCAGCATTCCCTCTCCCTCCATTTCCCTGTGCATCATCATTTTTCCCCTCAATCTAGCTTCTCCTGCCCCTCCTACTTTCAGTACCATCACCCGCTGCTGGTGGCTCCATGCTCCGTGCTCGGCTGCTGTGGCCTGCAGTAGCCGGCAGCTGACACGGCCTGCAGCCGCTGACAGCCACCGCGGCCTACAGCTGCCGCGGCCTGCAGCCGACAGCCGCCGCGGTCTGCAGCTGCCGACATCCGCCTCGGGAGGAAGTCAGAAAGAGAGAGAGATTTGCGCACATGCGCACTCCTACCTGCGGTGCCCTACAGCTCACAGAAAGCGGGAGCACGCAGGTGGGAGTGCGCATACGCGGCTTAGAGTTTTATTATATTAGATATTCACGGTTAAATTGTCTTTTTTTTAATATTTCTGGGCAATAGATCATAGAACTCTGTCCGGTACTGTCTTTAGGTTGCCATCGAAGCCCACTCCAGCCTATGTTCTTATGAAGGGAATAGACTTAGTAGATAAAGACAGGTTGTTCACCCTCTCCAAGGTAGGAAGAACGAGAGGGCACTCTCTAAAGCTGAAAGGGAATAGATTCCGTACAAACGTAAGGAAGTTCTTCTTCACCCAGAGAGTAGTAGAAATCTGGAACGCTCTTCTGGAGGCTGTTATAGGGGAAAACACCCTCCAGGGATTCAAGACAAAGTTAGACAAGTTCCTGCTAAACCAGAACCTCCGCAGGTAAGGCTAGTCTCAGTTAGGGAACTGGTCTTTGACCTAAGGGCTGCCGCGGGAGCGGACTGCTGGGCACGATGGACCACTGGTCTGACCCAGCAGCGGAAATTCTCATGTTCTTATCCTAACCCTCCTGTCACCCTCCTTCCATCAAAGCCCTCCCTAGCTCATCCTAAACCAAATCACCATATATGGGACACCCAGTACCAGCCTTAGTTTCTTTTATGCCATTCATTTTCTAATTAGAGATCCTCTGTGTTCTGTCACCATTTTCAACTCCACCACCTCCCTCGGGAGGGCATTAAGGGCATCTACCACCCTCTCCGTGAAAAAAAAAAATGTCCTAACTTTATTCCTCAAGTCATACCCTCTAATTTTGCCATTTTCCTTTCTCTGGAAAAGATTTATTTCTATATTAATACCTTTCATGTATTTCAACATCTGTATCATATCCCCCTGTCCCCCCTCTCCTCTAGAGCAGTGGTTCCCAACCCTCCGTCCTGGAGGAACACCAGGCCAATTGGGTTTTCAGGCTAGCCCCAATGAATATGCATGAGATCTATTTGCATGCGCTGCTTTCGATGCATATTCATTGGGAAAATCCTGAAAAACCGACTGGAATACGGCTCTCGAGGACCGGAGTTCCCTACCCCTGGGTTAGACCAACAGACTTACAGACTAATCCAGTAGTTCCCAACCCTCCGTTCTGGAGGAACACCAGGCCAATTGGGTTTTCAGGCTAGCCCTAATGAATATGCATGAAGCAAATTTGCATGCCTATCACTTCCATCATATGCAAATCTCTCTCATGCATATTCATTAGGGCTAGCCTGAAAACCCGATTGGCCTGGTGTTCCTCCAGGACAGGGTTGGGAATCACTGCTCTAGAGTTTACATATTCAGGTCTTCCAGTCTCTTCTTGTATGTCTTTTAGCGCAAGCCATTTTTGTTGTTTTTCTCTGGACCATTTCAAGTCTTTTTTACATCCTTAGCCAGATACGGCCTCCAAAATTTAACACAGTACTACAGGTGGGGCCTTACCAATGACCTGTACAGGGGCATCAACACCTGCTTTCCTCTGCTGGTTAGGTAGCCAGTGGCTAAGGAATACACTTAATCATACTTGACTTCTTGGTATTTAGCCATCTGGCTGACAAGAGAAGAACTCAGGCCCGGAAGAAAGAAATATCTGGAAAAGAAAAGTAGGTGACACAGAATAGACACAGGGTGGGCACAGAATAGACACGGGGTGGGCCATAAGGAATCCGTAAAACATTGTAACTATACCATTCATTTCTAATTAGAGATCCTTTGTGTTCATCCCACGCTTTTTTGAATTTCATCACCATTATTATGTTACTTCTACAGATTCCATATGGCCCGCCCTCTGTCTATTCTGCGTCGCCTGCTTTTATGCCTCAGATATTTCTGTGTTCCAGGCCTGGGGTTCTCCTGTCAGTCAGATGGCTAAATGCCAAGAAATACGGTATGACTATGTGTATTTCTCAGCCTCTGACTCCCTTAATGTTTGTACAGGTTGCACACAGTAGCTTGTTTTGCAATGGTTGTTTTCCAGTGGCTATGATGAATTGTTGTAATTCTTGTTTTCTAAGTTACAGAGCAGAACTGAATTGGTTATTGTATGCAAGAAGATTCCCAGTTTCCCCTCCTTCTTTGTCTTCTGTTCCAGTGGAGATCGATTGTTTTGGGACCTAACTGGAGGGTACACAGGGCTCTGTCTCCATATAGGAGATGCTCAAAGCTGTAAGTATTCTCACTTCTGCAAGTCCAGTTCGCGGGAATGGATTGATCACTAAACATACAGAATCTGTAGTACATGAACAGAAAGAAGATTATCTAGGTAAGAACACAGCAAGTTAGTTCTTTGATAAATGTATGAACAGAATGACTTCACAAAATTATGGCGAGTAAAATCTACATGGGAAAAGGCAAGTGTCACTTAGATTTTAACCTATGTTTTTAGATTTCCACATCAAATAATTTTAGCATTTCCTATATTAGTATATTCCTGTTTTGAGCACCCACAACCTCTCTTTATCCTTTTTGATAATTATCTCAGAAAATTTGCACATGCTTCTTTCCAATGCGGGGGAGTCAAGCACACTGGCTGCCACGAACAGCGCTCAAGTGTCTTCAAGTGTTACATTCTGTTCTCTTGATAATTTCCAAAGCAAGCCGTTGCTGGTGGGTCTGTTTATTCTCCTTTGCAATAGCTCTTTTCAACAGCAATCCAAGATCTGGCCCGTGCTCCTCCTACGTTGAGTAGCCTTGTAGGGAACACCCAGCGGCATACAGAAGTGATTCCCGATGGTCATTAATTCCCGATATCAGCTTTCATGAATCATTCCAGAACACATTGCTAAGAGAGATGGCACGGCTCACAGCTCCTCCTACAAAGGATTATGACTCTGCCCTGTTGCAAAGGTTAGTCCAAGCTGAGCACAGAATCAGGGTCTTTCATCTGGAGGCACAGGGCTACTGGTCATCTACCATAGACAGCGTCTTATATTACTTTTGGGTCCAAAAAACGCATTAGGGCTTATTTTCAGGGAATGTCTTATTTTTTTTCATGTACAACAATCACCTCTCCCTTCCGAGGCCTTCAAAAATAGCAGTGAAGGCAGCTGTTGTTGGAGGACTCAGAGCGGAGATATGTCAGGTCTCACCGGGGTGGGGATGGCTTAATTGACGAGTCTGATTTTTTTTTTTTTTTTTGCAAATCAGGCAGCACTAGTGTCAGGTATGGAGTCGGGGACATTTGTGGGGAGGCCTTCGCCGGCCGATCGTAACTCGGGCTTGTTTTGGGGGTAGGGCTTATATTAGGAGCATCTTTAAAAATCACGCTAGGGCTTATTTTCGGGGAAACAGGGTATTTATATGTTAACTCACTATTATGTTTTCTAAGCCTTTATTATTTACTTTACTGCTGTAAGTTGGATATCACTTAGAATTTCACCCAGTATGAACTTATTTACTGGGATTTATTAACTGCCGTTTCACGAAGATATTCGCCCAAAGCGGTTTTACATGGAATATTAATCAGGCACTCTTAAGTAATTCCCCTATCTGTTCCGCAGGCTCACAATCTAACTTAGCAAATGCAAAGTTTAAATAAATAAATGTATGCCGATATGCATATCTAATTCTATCCAAAAAAACTACAGATTCTCATGATCCTTAGCAATAAAAAAGTGAAATCTAATATAATAAAACGCTAGGCCGCGCATGCGCACTTCCTATGTGTGCGCCGGTTTTCCGTGAGCTGTAGCGACACATAGGAAGTGCGCATGCGCGGCTTATGCTCTGTCCTGCTCCCTGTTGAAAGACGCAGCGTCTCCCTTACAGTAACTTTGCCGTCGCCGCCTCTCTGCTCTCTCTCTTCCTCCCCCCCCCCCCGAGGCTCATGTCGGCTGTGGCGGCCCGAGTCGGATGTCTCAAATCAAATCAAAATTTTAAAAAATGGAGACTTTCAAAGGTGTGGATGAGCGAGAAGGCAGAGAGTTGAGAGATTCCTGGTCACCTGGGTGGGGGGAGAGGAGAGGAAGCAGAGATGCTGGGCAGTGGATGGGGTCTCATGCCCAATCACTTTAGGATCAGGCCCACCCAAATGCTGCAACACACGGAAATGGAGGGCAGAAAAGGGGTTGATGGACAGGGGAAGAGGTGCTGATGAACAGGGAGGGGGGCGCAGAAAAATAAAGACAGGCCTACTGCTGGACAGGGGGAGCAGGAAGGAGATGATGATGGATAGGGGGAGGTAAAACAAAGGGAGAAGGGCTGCTGCTGGATAAGGTGAGCAGTGATGGGGTGGTGGAGGACACAGGGGAGGTAAAAGGAAGGGAGAATGGACAGGGGGAGCAGGCAAGGGGTGGTAGTGGACAGCCAAGGAAAAAAAAAAAAAAAAGACAGACAGAAATACAGAAAGCGGCTAAGGAGTGAGAAAAAAAAATAAAGACAGACACACACACATATATTCTAGCACCCGTTAATGTAACGGGCTATAAGACTAGTTAAAAAAAAAAAAAGAGTCGAAGACAGACTGAAGTCTATGGCACTGCAAAGGAAGCAAACTAAATGGGCCTTAGGTCCTTATCTATCAACA
Organism: Geotrypetes seraphini; assembly: GCF_902459505.1. NCBI lineage: Eukaryota > Metazoa > Chordata > Amphibia > Gymnophiona > Dermophiidae > Geotrypetes > Geotrypetes seraphini. The sequence goes on along the minus strand of NC_047090.1, from coordinate 177,111,348 downwards.
AGTTCTAGGTCTCAATATTTAATTCCTTTTTTATCAGAGCCTTGCATGGCTGGTGGGAAGCAAAATGTCACAGGTCAACGGTAAAGCTCTGCTGAGTTGAGGAGGCGAATCAGAGCTAAAAGATGCATTGTGATTCCCTTAATGGTTCATGACCTCCTACGTCAAGAGCTCCGTTTGGCTGGATGATCTTCCACCTTTCCCAATATTTTCTGAGTATTTTTCCTCGAGGAAGTGATAACACTCTAAGGGATTCATACATTTGGAGAACTTTTCTGTCGACAACCAAAGATAAAGAAAACACAATAAACAGAGTTCAAGTGGAGGTTATGCTCACAAAAGACTTTGAAAAACAAATGAGTTGGATGAGGGGTGGCTGCTAAAACATACACAACAAGGGGAGTGGTCTGGCGTAGTGGTTAAAGCTACAGCCTCAGCACCCTGAGGTTGTGGGTTCAAACCCACGCTGCTCCTTGTGACCCAGGGCAAGTCACTTAATCCCCCCATTGCCCCAGGTCCATTAGATAGATTGTGAGCCTGCTGGGACAGACAAGGAAAAATGCTCAAGTACCTGAATAAATTCATGTAAACCGTTCTTAGCTCCCCTGGGAGAATGGTATAGAATGCCTCATTCCACCAATAAGAGCCAACTTCATCAGTGATGTCACAATGGCTCCACTGTCCTTTACTTGGATCACTTTTACTACATTTTGATTTCTAGAGTGGCGCAGTGGTTAAAGCTACAGCCTCTGCACCCTGGGGTTGTGGGTTCAAACCCATGCTTCTCCTTGTGATCCTGGGCAAGTCACTTAATCCTCCCATTGCCCCAGGTATATTAGATAGATTGTGAGCCCACCAGGATAGACAGGAAAAAATGCTTGAGTACCTGAATAAATTCATGTAAACCATTCTGAGCTCCCCTGGAAGAACAGTACAGAAAATTGAATAAATGAATAAAAACATCAAAATTATTGTTGTACAGTTTTACTAGAAAATACAAATATTACTACTATGTTCGTTGGCAGTAAAATTAATGATCAACTGAACCTAAAAATAATATATTCTGAACGAACTTAATAGCGATTAAAAAAACCCCTGTATAAAGGGAGATAATTTTGATAATCCATTCAGTTACAGTAGGTGTGTCCCTCTAATCTTTCCTAATACATCATCTCTGATGTATTTTAGCTAAGTAGCCAGTCATCTGACTTATTGCCCTTTGAATTCTCTATGAGCAATTTCTCACTTTTCCAGTTGCATGTGCGCTCATGGATATCAATCCTTCTCTCATCTGGATGACCTTTGCCATTTCTAGGCAGGGCTCTGCCTCAGCTTGTTCCGGTTTACAACCCCTATCTCTTTGGAAGGAGAAAATGCGACGAGAAAAGAATCCTGAAAACAACTGATCAGGATTACAACTGAAGGCAGAGCTCATCGTTTCATTCAAAAATGCTGGGTTGCCTCTAAATGCTATGCCACAGAGGCACCGCACTCAAACACAATATTTGTTCTACACGTAAATGTGAAAAGGTGAAGGCGGCGACCTACACCAAAGAACTAGCTCCTGCAAGGGGAAAATAGAGCTCACTGGCCTTGTGAACCGCAAAATCAATTCCTAGGGAAAGAAATAGAATATGAAGGTCACCTGACAATAGAAACCACGAATCAGGAGAGTCCTCCAATCAGGATGCGAGGTGAAGCATAAAGGAGTCTATTAACTTTTCACAGCTCAGTCTCTCTGTGAGAAAGCCATGGCGAAGGATGCTGGAATCCACCTTGAAGCCTGCAACGTTGGACAGAAAATACAGGACTCTCTTGCTTGTTTTACCTGTGGGGTTTATTTTTGTGGGGTATTTTTGTCCCCTACAGCAGTGGTCCCCAACCGTATCCTGGACGACCACTAGCCAGTCGGGTTTTCGGGATAAACCTAATGATTATCATGGGGCAGATCTGCACTCCTATCATGTTCATTACATGCAAATATGTTTCATGCATATTCATTTGGGCTATCCTGAAAACCTAACTGGCTAGTGGTCCTCCAGGACAGGGTTGGGAACCATTGCCCTACAGGTTATCCCAGGGGTGGGCAACTCCGGTCCTCGAGGGCCGGAATCCAGTCGGGTTTTCAGGATTTCCCCAATGAATATGCATTGAAAGCAGTGCATACAAATGGATCTCATGCATATTCATTGGGGAAACCCTGAAAACCCGACTGGATTACGGCCCTCGAGGACCGGAGTTGCCCACCCCTGGGTTATCCAATTTGAAGGCATTTTTGAAGAAACCTGATTTGTGGGATATTTCCTGCGATGGGTGGTTCTAGCAAACTAGGCCACGCAGCTGGATTGAGGATTGTGAAAAATCGCACGAGGACCTTGTGAAGCGGCATCAAAATGGCAGATGACGTTCAATGTGAAAAAGTGATGCATGTGGGAAAGAGGAATCCGAACTATAGCTACGTGATGCAAGATTCTTTGTTAGGAGACACCGCCCAGGAAAAGGATCTAGGTGTCATTGTTGAGGATACCTTAAAACCCTCAGCTCAATGTGCGGCAGAAGCTAAGAAAGTAAATAGAATAAAATTTTAGGAATTATCAGCACTATATAAGTGATTAGTAGTAGCAGGAATGGAAAACAAAGATGAAAATGGTAGAATGCCTTTGTATCGCCCTACTGTGTGTAATTCTGGTCGCTGTATCTCAAAAAAGATATAGCAAAATTACGTACAGAGAAGGGTGATGAAAATGATAAAAGGGATGGGACGACTTCCTTATGAGGAAAGGCTAAAGTGGCGAGGGCTCTTCAGCTTGGAGAAGAGACGGCTCTATAAAATATGGAGTGGAGTGGAAAGGGTAGATGTGAATCACTTGTTCACTTTTTCCCAAAATCCTAGGACTAGGGGACATGCGATGAAGCTACTAAGTAGTAGATTTAAAACAAACCGGAGAAAATATTTCTTAATACAACGTGCAATTAAATTCTGGAATTCATTGCCGGAGAAGGTGGTGAAATCAGTCAGCTTAGCGGAGTTTAAAAAAGGTTTGGATAAATCTGTAAAAGAGAAGTCCATAGGCCATTATTGAGATGGCTTAGGGAAATCCACTGCCTTCTCCTAGGATAAGCAGCACAAAATCTGTTTTACTACTTGGGATCTAGCGAGGACCTGGGTTGGCCACTGTTGGAAACAGGATACTGGGCTTGATGGACCTTTGCTCTGTCCCAGTATAGCAATCCTTATGTTCTTTCTTACTTAAAATACTAACTGTTTGGACCTATGCTGGTGGTCATGTAGGACTGACTTTTATTTCTGGAATATTTGCGAGGACCTGGACTAAGATAGTTATAGTAAATGATGGCAGATAAAGACCTGCCCAATCCATCCAGTCTGCCTAGCAGTCAAATTCACTATCAAAACATCATTGAACCAACAGCCCATTTTACTTAAGTTCCACTATACGATGTCTTCCCCTCCCTTACTGAGGCACAAACAATTTGAACACGGTATAAACTATGCATGCTCGCTCCTGATCTATCCTTGTCATTTTCATGGCCCAGACCTTGAAAAAGTCTGACCTGCACTGACCCCACTTCCCAAGCATTGGAGCAGCTGTTGAAACCCACTCCAGCCCATCCTGACCTGTCTTGCCATATGCAGAACACAGACTGTAGAAGTCCGTCCGGCATTGTTCTCACATTCCCTCTGCTGGAGTTACTGTTAAAGCTCACTCCAGCTCATCCTGATCTGTCCTGCCGTAACGGGACACAGACCATAGAAGTCCGTCTGCACCACTCGTGCATCCTGAAGGAATTCATAATTGTTGATGTGTTTTGTTTTCATATGATTCTTTAACTATTTAGGGAACTTCTGCATTTTTGAATTGTCATGGTTCTTGTCTCCACCAACTCCACTGGGAGGGCATCCTTACCGTAAAAAAGTATTTCCTGACATTATTCCTAAGTCTACCACCTCACTACCTCAAATTACATACATATTTGCATACATACCTTAAATTACATACAAATTACATACAGTGACACTTTAGTTTTGCCACGGTGTTTTTTTCAGGCAGACACCATTACAGGGCAGAAGTTATGGCGCACAAGTCCCAGTGTGGATGATTGCATAGTGACATGGGTCACATCAAGATTTCTGCCAATTGGTCACAGGATGTTAAATGTGGTTGGAACAAGTTCAGTTGTAGTCATTTATCTTGATCTCCTGACGAAGCCACGGGCGAAACGGGCCCCGTTGAGATCACGATTGTGAAGTTTCATTGTTGTTTGAAGCTAAGTTCCACACTTATAATGTTCAAAGAATATTTATAATATTTATTGTTTTAACACGATAAGATTTTGCATTAAGGTTGGCGAGTGGCGATTGACCGGTGATTAATAAATTAATAAGAACATAAGAACATAAGAAACGCCTTCGCCGGATCAGACCTAGGTCCATCTAGTCCGGCGATCCATACACGCGGAGGCCCAGTTAGGTGCTCCTTATTGGAGACCCGGATTTCCCGTATCCCCCGATGTGATTTGCAAGAAGGTGTGAATCCAACTTGCGTTTGAAACCCAGAACAGTATTCTCTGCCACAACCTCCTCTGGGAGAGTATTCCAAGCACCCACCACTCGTTGTGTGAAACAGAACTTCCCGACATTTGTCCTGAACCTGCTGCCGCTCAGTTTCAGGCTATGACCTCTTGTCCGTGTCACATCTGAAAATATCAGTAATGCTGTTTCCTGGTCAATTTTATCAAATCCTTTTAATATTTTAAAAGTCTCTAACAAATCTCCTCGCAGTTTTCTCTTTTCGAGGGTGAACAGTCCCAGTTTTCTGAGGCGTTCTTTGTAGCTCAAATTCTCCATACCTCTGACAAGTTTCGTGGCTCGCCTCTGCACATTCTCCAGAAGAGTTATATCCTTCTTAAAGTATGGAGACCAGTGTTGGACACAGTATTCTAAGTGTGGTCTGACCATTGCTCTGTAAAGTGGCATTATGACGTCTTCCGATCTACTCGTGATCCCCTTCTTAATCATGCCTAACATCCTGTTTGCTTTCCTTGCCGCTGCCGCGTATTGAGCCGATGGTTTTAGGGTTCTGTCTATCAGTACCCCCAAATCCCTTTCTTGTTCGCAGGTTAGGCTGCCCTATAGTGAGTTGGGGAATGACTTTCTGATGTCTCACCACAAATGAGTTTTATATTTTGAATGAACGCTCAGCCTTACCATTCTTTTCAGTATTGATTAATGAATTATTTATGATCTTTGGCAATAGTTATTTCACCTCACATTTTTGCTGAGTATTAGAGAATGACAGGGCCGGACGGAAACTCAATGCCCGACAGTATGGTGCACGACCTACTCCTACTGGAGCACTGGTCCAGAACCTGGCAACTCAGTTTCAATACCGAAAAATGTAAAGTCATGCACCTTGGCAGCCAAAATCCATGCAAGACTTACACCTTTAATGAACGTGACTTAGGGGTGATCATCAATGAGGACATGAAGACTGCCAAGCAAGTGGAGAAAGCTTCATCTAAGGCTAGACAAATCATAGGTTGTATACGTAGGGGTTTCGTCAGCCGGAAGTCCGAAGCCATTATGCCATTGTATAGATCCATGGTGAGACCCCATCTGGAGTACTGTGTACAATTTTGGAGGCCGCATTACCGCAAAGATGTGCTGAGACTTGAGTCGGTCCAGTGAATGGCCACCCGGATGGTCTCGGGACTCAAGGATCTCCCGTATGAGGAAAGGCTGAAAAAATTGCAGCTATACTCACTTGAGGAACGCAGAGAGAGGTGAGACATGATCGAGACGTTCAAATATCTCACGGGCCGTATCGAGGTGGAAGAGGACATCTTCTTTTTCAAAGGCTCCACGGCAACAAGAGGGCATCCGTGGAAAATCAGGGGCGGGAAACTACACGGTGACACCAGGAAATACTTCTTCACCGAGAGAGTGGTTGATCACTGGAATGATCTTCCACTGCAGGTGGTCGAGGCCAGCAGCGTGCCTGATTTTAAGTCAAAATGGGATTGTCACGTAGGATCTCTTCACAGAGAAAGGTAGGGGAGGGTTATTGGGGTGGGCAGACTTGGTGGGCCGTGGCCCTTATCTGCCGTCTATTTCTATGTTTCTATGACATGGTGACAGAATTCATCACTGTTCCCGTCCCTGCGGATAACCACAAGAAACCATCCCTATGTCATTCTTTAAGGTGAGAGGGAAGAATCGGAGTATGAATAGGCAGAGCCACTGACCCTCAAGCCTTGCATTAAAGAATTCTGGTGTAGAAGGGCTGAGGTTGAGATAGACACTTAAAAATTACACGGAATGGTTTCCTGCGGGGACGGGAACGGTGATGAATTCTGTCATTCTCTATTCAGTATTTTGATCAGCCAAAAGCAGTGGTGCTCCTGACCATATAGAGGTCATAGCTGAAACTTGAGACCATCTATTTCACTTAGCCAAGGAGTACATCAATAAAGGAGGTGTATACCCCATTGGCATATAGGTACTTCTCTGATGCAGGAGTTGTGTGAGGCTGAGCTTTGGGGGAAAACATTTGAAATCCAAATGAAGAAAATCCTACAAAGAAATTGATTGAAAGAAAACTCTGAAAGCTGAAAGAAGAGGAAGAAGAAATGGGCAGGCATCCAGGCTGGTCTGTTAAGACTAAAGGAAAGAAAATGATTAGGTAAGACATCATTTTTCCTTCCATGTTATCATACCAGACCAGACCAGACTAATGGAATGTAGCAAAGCAGTGCCAATAAAGAGTAAGACTTTAGAGAGAGTAGAGCAAAGGCCCAAGTGCAGAGCCTAAAGGGTAAATAAGTCTACTTAGCTGGCCTGGCTCAGGACCCAGAAGAGACAGCTGGAGAAGTGTAGCTAAACTGGTTGCTGAAGAAGCCAGGATACCACAGTCTACAGATAGTGAACCAATGTAGAAGAAGAGATGCCAGACAGATCAAGGCTTTGCAATGCTAAAGGAAGCCAGGACAGAATCCCAACCTGGGAAGGCTCAACGAGTCCATGTGCTGAAGCTGGAAGAGAACCAATGAACGGTCTCCTCCTGGAACACTGAGCGAAATGGCCAAAGGTAGAATCAAGGCCCTCCCTGAGCAGAGTGATACCCCTGGACAGAAGGGAAACCCAAAGTCCTTGAAAGCAGCAGCAGGTACATTAGGAGATTATCATAGGAGCATTCCTGAAGATAGAATTAATGCCAGCTCAGTGCCAGGCAGTAAAGAAAATTAGCCTCTCTTATCCAAGAAAGGGAAACAAGAGAATGGAGGCTGAAGATCACTGGAATGTTATTTAGAACCACATTCCAACAAGAGTCCACAAAAGAGAATATAAACTGCAAGCAAAGCCAACTGCAGTCCAGATAGAAGCACGAGGGTCAGCTTCATGCTCCTTGACAGGCAAAGAGAATGCGACATTCCCATGAGTGAAGAACTGAGACAACCGAATCCGGTGTCTAATACCTAAAGAAGGAACTCAGAATAACTGAGCAAAGCACACCCCTGTGCTCTAAGGCTCAGACAGAAGCAGCACTCCCATGAAGAATATACTGAAGTCATGGCATACAGCCATGAACACACTTAGTGTGACACGGGAACCAAAAGGAAACACCTTAAAACGCACTGAAAGCTGCCTGATAGTAATTCCTGCAACAGGAATGGTGGCAACAAAGCAGGAATGGGCCATGTCCACCCCTGTAGGGAATAGAGACACTCCACCCCAGATCGGTCCAGAAGATGCAGTCAAAACACTTGCAACAAGAGCACGCCAACCATTTGCACACCAATCCATGAAGTGACCGAGCTGAGTTCAACCTCGAAACGGAGCTATACATATTCCTGAGGCAGAACATCAGTTTGAGAAGCAAACCTGCTGAGAAAGATATAACAATATGATGCCGTCAATACCAGCATGGTCTTTCTTAACCTACACCCCACCCCTATGTGATCCAGCATCTCTCCACTTCTTCACAGACTCAGTTTCTCTCCCCCCTCTCTATTCCACCATCCATCCTCTGTGGTTCTATTTTGGAAGTGATGAAGTAAAGGAAAGGCCTTGGTGTGGCTGGCCACAAGCAGCCTGCTTACAGCACTGCCTCTGCTGGCTGACTGCTGTTTTGGGAGGGCCAGCAGGTAAGAGATACCGGCTCCACAAAGGGGAGGGGGGTATCCGATTGGAGGCCAGACCTGCATGGGGGGAAGGAGAAGGGGGTTGTCGGGTTAGGAGCAGGACCAGTAATGCAGGAGGCGACAGGTCTGCCCAAAATTCTGCACAGCTTGTGCATAATTCTTTGCGGATGAGGACTACTGTGCAAATTTCGTGTTGTGCTGTAGAGCAGAATTCCGGCAGGAGTATGTAAGGGAAACAAACCATTTTGTAAGGAGATTATGTAAAAGTAAGAGGAAAAGAAGGCTGCTTTGGTTTTCAAAAGTAGTAGCCGAGAAGGTAAGGAATAAGAGGTTAGCTTTCATAAACTACAAAAATTGCAGAAAGAGGAAGACAGGCAAAAATATCTGGAAAAGTTAAGAGAGGCTGGTCAAGCAGTCAGGAAAGCAAGATTTTTTTTTTTTTTTTATAGATATATCAATGATAGGAGGAAGTGCAAACATGGAACAATGAGATTCAAAGGAAAAGGAGAGGAATATGTAGAACCTGATAAAGATAAGGATGAATTACTTAACAATTATTTCTGTTCTGTTTTCACAGAGAAAGTGCCAGGAGCAGGACCGCAGAAAGACAAATGCAAATAGGGATGGAGGTATGGTAGACACTGAATGATTTTCAGAGGACTGTGTTCATGAAGAGCTAGCTAAACTAAAGGTGGATAAAACAATAGGGCTGGATGGTGTACAACTGAAGGTACTGAAAGAACTTAGGGAATTTCTGGCAGCTCCACTGACTGACCTTTTCAATGCTTCTGTAGTCAGGAGTGGTACCAGAGGACTGGAGAAGGGCAAATAAGGGCCCTCTCCACAAAGATGGAAGTAAGGAAGAAATAAAGAGCTACAGGCCCATATGTCTGATTTCTGTGGTAAGTAAAATAATGGAAACGCTTTTAAAGCAGAGAATAGTGAAGCTGGAATCCATTGCATTACAGAACCCGAGATAACATGGATTCACTTAAGGCAGGTCTTGTCAGACAAATCTGAACAATTTCTATGACTAGGTGACCAGAGAATTGAATAGAGGGAGCGTGCTAGATGTGCTGTATTTAGATTTTAGCAATGCCTTTGACAGTGTTTCACACAGGCATCTAATAAATAAACCGAATCCCCTCAGTTTAGGCCCCATAGTGATGGACCGGGTCAGGAACTGGTTGAGTAGAAGCTGAGGAAAGGGATGTTGCCAGAGGTGTGCCTCAAGGTTTGGTTCTTTGTCATGTTCTTTTTAACATTTTTGTAAGCGACATTGCTGAAGGGCTGTCTGGTAATTTTTGCCTCTTGGCGGATGATGCCAAAATCTGAAATAGAGTAGACAACCATGATGATGTGGATAAGATGAGGAAAGACCAAGAGAAGCTTGAGGAATGGTCTGAAATTTGACAGCTAAGATTTAATGCTAAGAAATACAAGGTCATGTATTTGGGTTGCAAAAACCTGAGGAAACCTAACACTTTAGTGGGTGAAGCGAATGTGAAAGCTAGAAGGATGCTTGGGTGCATAGGGAGAGGAATAGCCAGTAGGAAAAAAGAGGTTACTATTGATGCCCCTGTATAAGACTCTGGTGAGACCTCATTTAGAATATTGTGTAGAATTCTGGAGACTGTGCCTTCAAACAAATATAAAAAGTTGGAGTTGGTCCAGAGGAAAGTTACTATAATAATCGGTGGTCTTCGACATAATGTGTACAGTAACAGATTGAAAGAACTTAATATGTCTACTTTGGAGAGGGGAGATACGATAAAGATGTTTTAATATCTATGTGGCATAAATGCGCATGAGGCGAGACTCTTTCAACTGAAAGGAAACTCTGTAATGAGAGGTTACAGGGTGAAGTTAAGAGGTGATAGGCTCAGGAGTAATCTAAGGAAATACTTTTTTTTACAGAACAGGTGGTAGATTGTGGAATAGTCTCCCAGTAGAGGTGGTGGAGACAAATAACCATACTATCAGTTTAGGAATTTGCTAAAAACACATCTTTTCTCATTAACTATTCTTTAATAATTGTTATAATCTGTAGAACATTTTTAAGACTATAAATCGCATCGAATCCTTGCTGACATTTTGCAGGATATGAGAACCTGTATGGTATGGTATGTCTGAATTCAAGAAAGTGTGGGACAGGCATGTGGGATCTCTTAGGGGGGAGGAGGAGTTAGTGGAGGCTGCAGATGGGCAGACTGGATGGGCCATTTGGCCTTTATCTGCCATCATGTTTCTATGTTACTAAAGTTCTGTGACACCACAATGCAGGTGTAAAGAGCCTTAGCCTATAGGAAGAGGAGATGCAAATGTTAAGAGCCTTAGGCAATAGAGAGAGAAAGAGATAATGGTTACTGCAGATGGGCAGCTCTATGACCTCACAATGCAGGTGTAAAAAGCCTTAGCCTATAGGAAGAGGAGATGCAAATGTTAAGAGCCTTAGCCAATAGGGAGAGGAGGAGACAGTGGATGCTGCAGATGGGCAGACTGGATGGGCCATTTGGCCTTTATCTGCCATCATGTTTCTATGTTACTAAAGTTCTGTGACATCACAATGCAGGTGTAAAGAGCCTTAGCCTATAGGAAGTGGAGATGCAAATGTTAAGAGCCTTAGGCAATAGGGAGAGGAGGAGATAGTGGATGCTGCAGATGGACAGACTGGATGGGCCATTTGGCCTTTATCTGCCATCATGTTTCTATGTTACTAAAGTTCTGTGACATCACAATGCAGGTGTAAAGAGCCTTAGCCTATAGGAAGAGGAGATGCAAATGTTAAGAGCCTTAGGCAATAGGGAGAGGAGGAGATAGTGGATGCTGCAGAAGGACAGACTGGAAGGGTCATTTGGTCTTTATCTGCCATCATGTTTCTATAACCATAAAACTCTATGACATCAAAATGCAGGTGTAAAGAGCCTTAGCCAATAGGGAGAGGAGATGCAAATGTTAAGAGCCTTAGGCAATAGAGAGAAAAAGAGATAATGGTTACTGCAGATGGGCAGTTCTATGACCTCACAATGCAGGTGTAAAAAGCCTTAGCCTATAGGAAGAGGAGATGCAAATGTTAAGAGCCTTAGCCAATAGGGAGAGGAGGAGACAGTGGATGCTGCAGATGGGCAGACTGGATGGGCCATTTGGCCTTTATCTGCCATCATGTTTCTCGGTTTCAATGATCAGCAGTTTTTGCACTGCTTACAGCCACAGGCTGACTTAATCTTTGATATTCAGTGCCAGGCCATGTTCAAACTTCAGTATTGCATATCTGAGTATGTGTAGATAGCCAGAAGTTAACCGAGCACTAGTTAATATTTTGACTGGTGTCAGTTAGCTTGGAAGACAGTTAGGACAGCCTTTTTGCTGTCTTAACTTTATCTGCTTACTTAGCCAATTAGCAGACTGAATATTACCAACACAGTCAAACCTCGGTTTGCGAGTAACGCGGTTTGGAAGACGAGCAAAACACTCGAGCAAATCGTGCCTCGCAAACCGAGCGTTGACTCGATTTGCAAGCCCCCCTGAGAACCGGCATCGCCCCCCTGCCCGTGAACCCTAACCCTAACCCCCCCCCCAAACCGGCATCGCCTGCCCAAACCCCGAGCTGGCACCGGCATGCAGCACAGGACATGCCACTGCCGATACCTGAAGATCCTGCCTCTTGCCTGGACTGGGCCTTTCTGGCTCCCGCTCTCTCCGAGACAAGAAGTTAAGGCATTGGGGGCTGCTTTTTTGCTAAGTTACCCATGTAAATGTTTCGTTAAATATGTCGTCTTTGCTCGTGAGCAACGTAAGGCCTTTTTGGATACTAAGAAGCTGGCCCAGGAAATCCAGGGATGATATAAAGTAAGATAGATGGTGGTGTATCTCGTGAAGCTTATTCCTCAATGTCATATACTTATTACTGACGATCTCCTTATCACTTTGTACTCTCCCCAGTGCTTTGTTTTGTGGTCTGAGGAAGAGAAATAATTTGCTTATATGTTGGGATATTGTTAATTCTCTTTGCTTCTTTTTGTTTAAATGTCTTATTCTCTGTATTTCAAGAACAAGTGGATACTTGTAAAATGTATTGATAAAATGAATAAATAAATAAAAAAAATATATATTATGCTGACCTCCTTTAATTCTACGCTTCCACAGGTCAAGCAAGACTACTACATCCAACTGACTCCCTTTCTTCCAACCCCCATCATCTCTTTGCTACGCTGAACTCCCTCCTCAAAGTGCTCCCACCTCCTACCCCCTCCTTCTCTCTGTGGCTGATTACTTCCATGACAAGGTCCACAAGATCACCCCTGAATGACCTACAAAGTCACATCCTTCTCCCCTACCCACCATCCACTCTCCTGTCCTTCAAACTCACACCATCCCTTCATCCTTCACCCAAACAACTCAGGAAGCTCCCCTTGCCTACTCCCAACCTCTCAAACCTCCGTCAACTAGCATTGACTTTTCTTCCTTCTCTGAAATCACAGAGGAAGAAACCACTCAACTTCTGTTAGCCAAGCCTACTAGGTACCCCTCAGACCCTGTTCTCACCCCTCTACTTGACCCTGTCTCAACCTATCCATTTCCACTGCTTACAAACATGCAGTGGTTATGCCACTTTATCAAAAACCCCTAACTGGACCCCACTTGCCCATTCAACTATCACTGTCTCCCTTCTTCCATCCCTATCCAAGCTACTCAAGTTTGCTGTTAAGGGGAACGGTTAATCAGTTTGTTGAGTTGGTGGGCAGAGGAGTAGGGTTATAGGCAAACCATTATAACACAGCCTTCACTGACTATTCATGTATATTGGTACTAGAACACATGGGATAAAAACTTAGGTTGCTAAATCTTGCACTGTAACTGTCAAATTTATCTTTTAAACCGTATATTATGTATATTTGTATTAGATCCCCAGTATGTGTCAAATTAGGATAGAACTTGCATCAAAAAACTTGTAAACTATGGCAAATTGTAACCTGTTAACTGTATATTATATATGTTAACCTGTAAACCGTACTGAGCTCTTTGGGGAGAACGGGATAGAAACCAAATTAAGGCCTAGATTCACTAAGCAAACCGATCGTGTACCGATCGGTTTGCGACCCCTTAGCGACCAAATTTCCCTCCAGCCCGATTCACTAACCACTCCTGCGATCCGCTTCCAATCCGTGCATGCAAATGAGGGGTACTGCATGAAAAGTAGGTAGGGACGCGACTCACTAAACAAATTTCCCAATCCGACTAGGCTGGCCGATCAACTCCAAAAGCAACTGCTGGGGACCAGTCGTTCAGTGGTTTCCAACTGCATATCCTGCTCTCTGCCTCGAAGTCCTGCACTGCCCCAAAGTCCTGCTTTCTGTCCCGAAGCCTAAGGAAGTCCCTGATTGGCTCAGGCACCTCAGGCCCCTCCCAAGGGGGGAGGAACCCAAGGCGCCTCAGCCAATCAAGGCCTTAGGCCCCTCCCCATGCATCAGATGATGCGCTGGGTCGTGACCTAAGACCGCTATTGCGCAGCGGCCCGTGGGGGGTGCAGGAGCAAGAGGACGTCGCACTTCCTCTTGCTCCCAAAGATGGAAGCCTAGGAGCAGGAGGGACTGGGCACCCCCTCCTGCTCCCGAAAAGGAGCCTTGCCCTAAGGAGCAGGAGTGAGCGGACACCCCTCCTGCTCCCAACCAAGTATGCGGGGCGGATGAGCCGGACGTGGGTAAGGCGGTGGGGCCAGTCAGGGTTAATTCAGGGGGATGTTGGGCCGGGCCAGGTGTCGGGATACTGCAGACTCTCCTGCTTGCCCTGCCCCGATCTCTCCTGCTTGCTCTCTGCCGCCATTGCCCCGCAGCGCAGGTCTGCTTTAAAACCACGGGCTTGCACTGCAGGGAATGGCGGCAGAGAGCAGGCGAGTCTGGTGAGCAGGCAAAAGAGATCAGAGCTGGGTAGGCAGGAGAGATCGGGGTCTGGGGGTGTCGGGCAGGGCCGGTGTGTCGGGCCGGTGTAGGCTCTCCTGCCTGCCCTGATCTCTCTTGCCTGCTCGGACTCTCCTGCTCTCTGCCGCCATTGCCCTGCAGTGCAGGCCCGCTTTAAAACCACGGGCTTGCACTGCAGGGAACAGCGGCAGAGAGCAGGAGAGTCCGGGAGCAGGCAAGAGAGATCTGGGCAGAGCAGGGCAGGCAGGAGAGACTGGGGCTGAGCCCTGACAGCAGTGACAGGAGGCTGCTTCTCCTGTCACTACTGTCAGGGTGTGCGCATGAGCGGGGATTGCTCTGGCCGTGGGTAGGGGGGCGTGTTAACGAGCGTCCCCATTTGCATGCAGGCCTTTACTGAATTAGTCAGCTGGCATGCAAACAGAAACGGATCGCACACGGTTTGGAGGTTTAGTGATTCTAGTCCTAAATACATAAATAGATAACATGCACACATTAAAACCTCCTTTAAGCAGGTAGGGAATTATGCGCTGCTGGTCGTCGTTCTAGGAGCCAACGTACAAGAGGCACATTTTGGAAACTATTCTAGATTTTCCCCTTGCTGCATTCTGCCCCTTAGTGGCCGCCTGTCTTTCCTTCACAAGTTATCAATGAAGGATAATCTGGGCGTATCCCGTTTTCTTATGCTTCTCTCCCCTGGGTGGTGGTCCCTGCATCTAGCCCTTCTCGGGGAAAAAAACTTTTTTTTTTTTTTTCCTTCTAAGGCTACTCCTTAAAAAATTTACCAGGAAGTTTAATCCTCTTGCTGCGGCCAAAGTCATCGCAACATTTTGTCCTTTGTGTGATCGGATGATGAGGCATCAAATGCCCATGAAGAACCAGCTCTCAATCTCTGGTAAAAAGCCCAGAGATGACCACCCTTAGCTCGTAGTTCGGAATCATGCATTTGGATCTTAGGCAAAATCATCTGATTCACAAAGAAGCTGACGAGTGACTCCCCCACTTCCTACTAATTAAACAGCAGCTCAAAGGCCAGTTGTACCATTAAGAGCTGTAAAGTAACATTTCGCTGAACGCAACTCTGAATGAGTTACAGGATGTCCTGCCCCTCTCCTTCGGCTTCCTGCCCTTTGGAACTCAGATTTCTGGTCCAGGTTCAAAACCCTATACAATGCTTTACTCTTAGTTTTCCAGGCATCTTCTTCCCTTTCCTAGTTCATGAACATACAGCAGGGACTGGCACGCTATCAGATCAGACAAACTCAGCTACACATCACTGGCTGCCCAGATCACGGTATCTTACTCATCCATTACAGGTTTAATAAAACCAACACAGATTGAACTCCGCCAGAAAATAGTAGAAACTGATTAACTAGCACAGTAAAAAAAAATGCTTTCCAGAAAGCAATAATAATATACTTAACATAGAAACATAGAGTTTGATGGCAGAAAAGGGCTGTCGGCCCAACAAGTCTGCCCACTCGAAGAACCCTCCCCTCAACAAGGACCCTCCCTTTAAGAATTTTCCGGAGCGAACCCACTCCAAGAACCCTTCCTCAACAAGAACCTTCCTTTTTAAGCATTTCCCTGGAGTGAACCTACATGTTTATCCCATCGTCCCTTGAAGTCGAGTGCGTTACTGGCCTCAACTACCTGACGTGGAAGACCATTCCATCGATCAACCACTCTTTCGGTGAAGAAATATTTCCTGATGTCACCATGAAATCTCCCACCCTTGAGTTTGAGCGGATGCCCTCTGGTTGCCGTTGGACCCGTAAGGAAGAAGATATCTTCCTCCACCTCAATACGGCCCTTAAGATACTTGCATTCCTTATGATTTTTACAGTGCAAAGCACTGCTCAAGATCATTTCTTTACAGTAAAATCAAAGTGGTATCCCACAGGGAGAAAGGAGGTGACCCAAGGCCTCCAGGTATGTACTTGTCTTCCACGCCATGTGACCAATCCTCCCTTCAGCCGCATTTTCATTCACTTGGACCCTGAGGGACGGGATGTGATCAGAACACAGCCCTGAACTGGCTGCCCTACCAATATGTTTAAATTTCTTATTAACCTATGATATTACACTGCGCAACAAATTTTAACTTTTTTTCTGGGGCAAGAAGAAAACGAGGTTTACTTTATAGAATCTGACCTCCTGTGTATGAAAATAAGCCTCCGTTTTCTCCTATCACGTATAGTTTTTGAGCCAATCGCAAATGTTTATAGCATGAGAAGTCATAATATGACGCATTGCGCCGATTTAACTACGAAGCAAAACCCTGATACAAAATTGTATAGTAATCTCAACTGTGCTGATGAAGCTTGAAAATTGCTGGTGATGCAATAGGCCTACGGAGAACTGCATATTCCAGCTCCGCCTCTTCACCCATAATGATTGAATTATATAGCACATCATCAGTAAAATTAATACTTTAGCGCAAAAATCTAATTTAAGGCAAAACTGTTTTAATATTTTAGAGATTGTAATAACATTTACTCCAAGCGTTAGAAAATACAGCAAAAATGTTAATTTTTGATTTCTAATGCTCTTTTGCAAAAATCAGAGGGTCATACTGAAAAATGGTTCATAGACAATGGCGCGAAAGACAAAAGCGCGCGCCGACAATTGAGCGCAGCGTGGAGGCGCGTGCCGCACAAAATTACAGTTTTTAGGGGCTCCGACGGGGGGTTTTGTTGGGGAACCCCCCCCAGTTTACTTAATAGACATCGCGCCGGTGTTATGGGGGGTTTGGGGGGTTGTAACCCTCCACATTTTACTGTAAACTGAACTTTTTCCCTAAAAACAGGGAAAAAGTTAAGTTTTCAGTAAAATGTGGGGGGGGGGGTTACAACCCCCCACACCCCCACAACGCGGCGCGATGTCTATTAAGTAAAGTGGGGGGGTTCCTCCCCCACGCCCCCCCGTCGGAGCCCTAAAAACAGTAATTTAGAGCGGCGCGCACCTCCACGCTGCGCTCAATTGTCTGGGCGCGCCTTTGTCCCGGCGCGCTTTTGACCTGACACCCTGAAAAATTAAGGTGAGTTTTGAATCCAGCGACCCCAAATCACTATAAAACACCCACTACAAGTCATGCCCCAGAACCTCTGTTGCACACACAGTGTTATTGTTAATGGATGTCCGCAGTTGTGTGTGTGTGTCCATGGTTTTAATTTTTATGTACATTATAACATAACATAACTTTATTTTTTGTATACCGCCATACCCAGGGAGTTCTTGGCGGTTCACATCAATTAATCAAAGTTACAAACGGTACAATATCAGTTGATTAAAGTTATGGGCGACATTGTGCCATCTGAATCCCCCCCCCCAAAAAAAAAAATATAAGAACAAATACTAGGAAAGGATTACATTTTAAATTGCTCTTCCTGAATAGGCAAAAATAACCCACTTTAGACTGGTCAAGGCTTACAAATCTTTCCCAAAATAGAAAAAATGTAAAAATGACCAAGTACAGCCATATATCCACAGCTGAAGTTCCCCCCCCTCCCCCCACGAGCACCGACACCTTGAAAAGCTGCAAAATGTGAAACGTAATTCTTTCCTCGCCCAATTTTCCTATCAGCGCTTTTGTCAAGTTTCAAGTTTATTTAAAATATTTGATAGAATTGCAGTATCCAAATCCAGTGCAATTTACAAAATTAAAAATAGAAAAAATAAAAAATTTCCAACAAACAGGACATTAAAGACAATTACGACGTGAAAACACAGATGAAGAGGAGGGGGAAAAAAATGGATTAAATACAATTCGAAAATAAATAAAAAGGAAGGGTAAGGAAGGAAAAGCTTGGGGAACGGTATCCACTTAATTTCTACTTAACAGTGTTCCTTGTCCAGATAAATTCCAGGGAATGAGATAATGTGATTATGAAAAGGGTCAGTTAAAGGCGTCCTTAAACAGCCAGCTTTTTAGTAGGCCTTTGAACTTAGTAAGTAATTTTTCTTCTCTTATATTGAGAGGAAGAGAGTTCCAAATTTGGGGAGCTGAATCCCTCCTTGAATAAATAATTTTTAGTGAGGGAGTTACCAGCAGGGATTTTTCTTCTGATCTAAGAGAATTTACAGGAGTGTATGGTATTAAAAATCTTTCTAAAAATGTTCCCAGATCTGTCACGAGATACACAGAAACGTCGACGTGAATTTCTGTTGTTAAAGCCAGGAGTTATTGCTCTTGGGGCAACCTTTTTTCTTCGTCACCCATGTAAATGTGTGATAATTTACCATAAGCAAAAATATGTATTCTTTGATCCTAGCCAACTTACAACCTTCTTGTCAATGGCTTCTCTGAAAAAAGGAGAAGGAATTTGAGTACTCATTGATTGTTGATTACCTTCTCAGCATATACAACCTTTGGTCTTCATTTTATTTTGTATTGTATATTATACTCGCTGATTCTACATCTTGCTTTCCTTAGTTAGAGGACTTGAGTTAAAGTTAAGCTTTATATATACTTCTTTTAAGATAGCAGATTATTTGATTATCTGTCTAGTATTATGTTGTATTACATTTGATTTTGGCTTGACTTTACCTTTCTGTACAAGTGGATACTTGATATGTTATTGAAAAATGAAATTAAAAAAAAAAAAAAAAACTTTCTAAAAATGCTGGGGCTTAGTTTACTAATATCTTACGTGTCAGTAAGGCAGGGATGCATGAGAAAAGAATTAATATGCACCTAGCCAGAATGCTCTGAATGAAAAGACTTCGCGCTTAACAGCTAACAGAAGGTCCTCCCTTCTCCATCAGGGATTTCTTACCAGAATGTTAAAAAAACAAAACAAAACACAGAGGTCTCCTCAGTACCTACAAAGATTAGACATTACATTAAAATTATTCACAACGGAAAAAAATATGACCATGTAACTCCCTTTCTCATAGACTCGCACTGGCTTCCCATTAATCAACATATAACAAGTATTTAAAACACTATCTACCAACGAACCTCAATTTATAAACCGGTTACTAATTCCACACAACACGACTCGTTCTCTTCGATCCACAACTCAAGGGTTGCTTATGGTTCCTTCCTTGAAAATTATTGGAACCAGACGTCATGACATATTTTCAGTAATGGCTCCTCTTACCTGGAGAAGTTAAAGACCTCAAAATATTTAAAACCAATTTAAAAACTCTTCTCTTTAAAGCTTCCTTTAATCTTTAAACAAATTCTTTTTTAACAATTTTATCCCAATCCTTATGTTTTTCCCTACTTGGCTTTTCCTTTCTTCTCGTCTGAAGAACAACAATTTTGTAACTTTATCCCTCTCTTTTTCCTTCCCTTATGTACCTGAGTATGTCTGTTTTGTCAGTTTGTTTTTCCCCTCTTTTAAAGCTGTATAACGTATATTTTATTGTTACTCGCTTAGTATGTAATAAGCGATTTATCAAATTTGATTAAACTTGAAACTTGAAACATACAGAAAACCTTGAAGAATGTCCTGGTTTCTGCTTCACATTCATTTCCGAGGAAGCACCAGCTCTTAAGGTTTCTGAATGCTTCGCCTACATAGCTATTCACGCCATTTCATATCTTTGCAATTATTCATTTTTTTAAACTGTGCTTATAACCGTCAATATTCGAGGCAGAAAAACATACCTGCAAAAATCATGAACAGCTGAAGACAGGACTAAGGAGAACGTATGAGCACAGCAAAAAAAGGCACAAAAGAGGAAGGGATTTGGGGTTTAGCAGACCCCCTTTTTCAGCTGGAGTTCGAGACAGGTTACAGCACAACGGGTATTTTTCTCTCCCCTGACAGCTACGGCGTAACTCTATAACTTTGGCACCTCCATTTACGCACCCTAATGCTACGTGGGGAACCTTTTCTATAATGGCATCTGGGCACCAAAATTTCATTACAAAATAGTAGCCTAATCCCACATTGGCAAGCCAGAATTTAAGCCTAACCATTTACGCCAGGCCAATAGCCACACCTAAGTATGCCCTGCAATGCGTGTGACATACAGTATTCTATAAGTTGCCCACGCTCCGTTCAAATTATCTCCACTTGTTATTACACACTTCCTTGAACACCCAGTTAAAGAGTTGCCTGTTACGTTTGTACCTGAGGCAAAGGAGTGACTTGCCCAAGCTTACAAGAACAGCGCTTCCCTGGTACTCAGCCCGCTGCTCTAACCCTTAAACTATTCCGCAACCTTCGTGGGGGTTAGGGGCAGAGCCGGCTTGCTAATAGGGAAAATCGCAAAGAATTTTTTGGGGCCGGCTCTGACCCACCCCTGCCTCCCCGACCTTACCTGGTGGTCTAGTGGTGATGCGGGGCAGAAGCGATCTTCCTACGCTCCTGCCCCGCGCAGAGCCGTGCTGTGACTTCCCGCGGTCTCACGAGACTACAACGGAAACTCCTGTTGTAGTCTCGCGAGACCACAGGAACTCACAGCGCGGCTCTGCACGGGGCAGGAGCGTAGGAAGATCGCTCCTGCCCTTTGTCGCCGCGAAACCACGACGAGGTAAGGTCTAAGGGATGTCCGGGGCAGCGTTTCTGAATTAAAAATCAAGGTGCAAAAAAAATCACGAATAACCGAATTCGCGATTGGGGAAACCGCGAATCAGGAGGGGGAGCTGTACTTAATGAAATATAATAGTGGCCAAGAAACAGGCATGCTGATATTTTGAGGAACTAAATTAGTACTAGTGTTTTCGAGTAGGTACTGGACCTGCATGGTGGCAGGAGCCACACTTTCAGCTGGCACTAGAAATCTCCTAATGTTTTTCTGCAGGTATGGTATCCACCGAAGATTCATCACAATTAATACCTTAGATACATTTCTTCAATGAATTTCTACAAAGACCTTGGCGGTACCGCTGTGTGTAGTCATGCATTCACATGAATACATGACTACACACAGCGGTACCGCCGAGGTCTTTGAAGAAATTCATTGAAGAAACGTATCCAAGGTATTAATTGTGATGAATCTTCAGCGGCAGGAGGAGCAGAAAGCAGGTCTTTCCAAGTGGACACTGTGCCACTTTCCCATGGTACAAAATGTACTTTAGACAGAGACGTTTCATTCGAGCTTGACTAAACACCGGCCACATGCTGATACAAGAACCATTGGGGTGGAAAATGGTGGAAGGTCAAACATTCGGCATGTTAAAACTGCTTTGAGTGATTCATAAAAAGTCATGGAAACAGTCTATCAAAATGATACGTAAATGAATAAACAAGGAGAGGGATCCCTAGGATAGTAGACTTGGGGGTGGGTCAGTAGAGTGGGCAGACCTGATGGGCTATGGCCCTTATCTGCCGTCATCTTCTATGTTTCTATGAACTTTGGCTACAACAGGAAAGTGTGTGTAAGGGCAACTACTGCCGACCTACACAGATACACACGTCAACTCTGGTCATTCAGAACAGCTATTTTCTCTACAGTCTCATTTTGAGGGTATATCCATGGAACATAAACGTAACAAGAAAAGTTTTCACGTAGAAACATAGAAGATGACGGCAGATAAGGGCCATAGCCCATCAGGTCTGCCCACTCTACTGATCCACCCCCAAGTCTACTATCCTAGGGATCCCACTCCTGGTGACAGGTTCCCTTGGCTTAACCCTCTAAGGGATCCCACATGAGCATCCCATTTGCTCTTAAATTCTTGCACGCTGTTTGCCTCGATCACCTGCACCGGGAGCTCGTTCCAAGGATCAACCACTCTCTCGGTGAAGAAATATTTCCTGGTGTCGCCATGAAATTTCCCGCCCCTGAGTTTGAGCGGATGCCCTCTTGTGGCTGAGGGTCCTTTGAGAAAGAGAATCTCTTCTTCCATCTCGATATGGCCGGTAATATACTTAAACGTCTCGATCATGTCTCCTCTCTCCCTACGTTCCTCGAGTGAGTACAGCCGCAAATTTTTCAGCCTTTCCTCGTACGATAGGGAGATGCAAGAACATGACACTGAAAGTGTCGCAGAAACATGAAAGACCATTTTCGAAAAGGAAGTCTGACTTGGATGTTTCCCGCTAAATGTCCACAGTTGGAAGCACAGAAATGGCCATTTTCAAAAGTCAAACCTCTAGACATCCCCAAAAATATAATTTTTTTTGACAATCGCCACTAAGACAACAGGACGTCCACCCCTTAGGACCCCTAATTTTATATCCCATTTCTGACCAAAAAAAACGTCTAAATTGAAAATGTCCAAATACAGATCATTTGGACGTGGGAGTGGCCATCATTATGATGGATTTGTCACACAGACATGCCAACAAAGCTTTGAGATACCTTAGCGGGCACGGCGGTGAATTTTGCATGAAGTGTGCCAGAAGTACATCTCACCATATACCCCTTATAATTTATGGTAAGCCCTCCAAAACACCCTAAAGCCTACCATACCCCAATAGTCCTGATGGCTGCAGATGGCACCTATATGGCAGCAGAGTACTATTTTAGTGGGCTCACACTTTCCACCAAAAATGTAATGGTTAGAGTGGCTTATGGGCCTGGATCCTCCTCTCTATGGCTCACTAGCTCATCCACCGGGTTATTTAATTCATTCGGATTTTGTGTGAAGTGCTCAGACACGCAACCTTGTGGTATAGTATACAGCTAAACCAAAGTTGCCGCTGGGACCATCATGGCAGTTTCACTGTCCTGACCGCCGTTAAGGAAAAAAGCGTGCATGTGTCTTTTTTGGCTCCCACTCTGTTAGCCTGTCTGGCTTTTACAGCCACAGTTAGTAGCCCCTCCTGATGAAGGCCACGAAACTCAAGTCGGGAGGGTTCATAGGAGTAAAGGGAGCTTTTTCCTTCATTTCAATTGCACGTCCACAGCTGCCACCTGCAAATGAGACCAGCTGACCACCTGGACATTCACAGATGCTTTTGTTTAGTTTGGGTTTCACACTTTTTTCCTTAATGGCGGTCGGGACAGTGAAACTGCCATGATGTTTAGCTGTATACTATTCCACAAGGTTGCGGGTCTGAGCACTTCACAGTAATAGTTCTTATTGAATATACAGTGGTACCTTGGATTACGAGCATAATCCATTCCAGGAGCATGCTCGTAATCCAAAATGCTCGTTTATCAAAGCGAGTTTCCCCATAGAAAATAATGGAAACTCGCTTTGATACGTTCCCCCCCCCCCCCCCCCGATAACCGGCATCGCTCTCCCCCCGCTCGCAAAGGCCCCCTCGCTCCAACCGGCAAATCCCCCCCCTGCGCGAACAACTTAAACTTAACCCCCCTTCCCCCCCCCCATCTAGCGCAGGCACAGATCGTGTGCCTAGAAGATC
Source organism: Geotrypetes seraphini (assembly GCF_902459505.1). Lineage (NCBI taxonomy): Eukaryota > Metazoa > Chordata > Amphibia > Gymnophiona > Dermophiidae > Geotrypetes > Geotrypetes seraphini. Next base: position 177,088,004 of record NC_047090.1, on the reverse strand, counting down.
TTCCGGTTTCCGGCTTCTGCCTGCCTGCCTTGAGCAAGCATCTGCGCATGCTCAAGGACTTCTAATTCTCCCTCTCGCCGAGAATCTCGGCGAGAGGGAAAATTAGAAGTCCTTGAGCATGCGCAGATGCATGCTCAAGGCAGGCAGGCAGAAGCCGGAAGATCTTCTAGGCACACGATCTGTGCCTGCGCTAGACGGGGGGAGAGGGGGGGTAAGTTTAAGTTGTTCAAGCGGGGGGGCCGGTTCGCACAGGGGGGGGGGGGTGCCGTTGGAGCGAGGGGGCCTTTGCAAGTGGGGGGGAGCGATGCCGGTTATCGGGGGGGGGGGGGGGCTCGCAAATCGAGTCAACACTCGGTTTGCGAGTCAAAAGTTTGCTGAGTGTTTTGCTCGTCTTGCTAAACACTCGCAAACCGAGGTTTGACTGTACAAGCATATACACACTGATTTTATTTGAACTAAGGCCAGTACTGGGCAGACTTGCACGGTCTGTGTCTGTATATGGCCGTTGGGTGGAGGATGGGCTGGGGAGGGCTTCAATGGCTGGGAGGGTGTAGATGGGCTGGAGTAAGTCTTAACAGAGATTTCGGCAGTTGGAACCCAAGCACAGTATTGGGTAAAGCTAAGAAGAAAAAATTTAAAAATTTAAATTGAATCAGGTTGGGCAGACTGGATGGACCATTCGGGTCTTTATCTGCCGTCATCTACTATGTTACTATATGTTACTATGTTATATTTATGTTTGGTATTAAGAACCAATTAAAACGCTTGTTGCCAGGTCTGAAAAGTAACCAAAAGCACTGAAGAACAAGAAAAATCTTCCTTGTCCCTTTAAATGTAGGGCTTACCAGTCTCTGCATACTCTTGACATGCGTGGGACTGATCGACAAGGCTTCTTCATACCATCGTTTGGCTTCATCGATATTCCCTCGGAGCTCCGCCACTTGGCCTCTCATATAAAGCACATTATGTGACATTGGGAAGAGGTTTGCAGCCTCCTGTGTGCATGCTGTGGCTTCTGTAGGCTTCCCAATTCCAATATAGACTTCAGCTGTGGGGAGGAAAGAAGGAACAATAAACACATTTTCTTTAGGTTTTTTTTTCCTTTGTGCAGCAGAGCAAGCTGGTAGATTCTGTTTTCTTTTTCCCATGCAGCTAAGCCAATCTGTTACACAGCTTTAGGGAAGATGCCAAAATAACATTTTGTAATGCATCACGTCTAAATGAACTGAAAAAAAAAAAAAAAGCTCCCAAAGGACAACAATAAAGTAAACTCCCCAAAAATGAAGGGGGGGGGAGACAACTCTTAATTCCAACACGAGGGTAACACTTATTATGCATCTATTAAACAAGACTTGATGCTAAACTGTGTTTCCGTGCAACACCCCAGATTCTCTAACTGGAGCCCGTGTCGGCACAGCCCTGGTTAGAGAATTGCACCCGACTGCAGAGCAGCCCCGGGAAAAGAGGGGAACCCAGTGCCTAGCGCCTGCTCAGAAAAGCAGTTGGGAGGCACAGCTCCTCCCCTCTGTCAAAATTTTTAAAAGCTTTCTTCTGCCCGTCGCCGCTGTTCTCACTGCCGGCTCAGCAGACGCGGCAAGGGAATCCCCGATCAGCTGAGCCAGCAGCACTTTCTGAAGCCCCCTGGGCTCAGTTGTTTGGGGCTTCCCCTGCCAGGTCATCAGCTGAGTCAGCAGGGGAAGCCCCGCCCTCCTGTCTAAGCCAACCCTACAAGGCCTTACGGCGGCCTGCAACAAGTCCGGGAAGGGGTGGGATGGGCGATAACCTGAATATGTTTGCTTGGCTCAAAAATCTCGGTTTATATTTGAGTACATATAGTATACAGTATTTCACTGTTTTATGCTTTATGATATTTTAGTTACCATATTTTACGGTTTTATTTACATATTTTATCTTTGTTTTCAGAATCCTTGGACTCCTGATGCAGGCTCTGTAGCTGAACCACAGTCCATATCGGGTCTTCTTTCTAGTTCCTCTCTGTGTGTTCACACTAGTAAAGCACATTGCCCAGTTTGAAGGCTGTGATCTCCTCTGCTATTTTTATTATCCTCTTGGGTTTGGTGCCGAGTGAATTCTTCTGTTTTTGGATTCCTGATGTTTCTGCCATTTCTGCTAATGCTTATTTTAAGATATTCTGGGTGGTGCTTGTTACACTTTCTTGTATGCAGTTCCATCAAAACTGAATCAGATTTCTGAGGCAGGTTTTTTGCGCCAAAATGAAGTTCTGTCTCGTCTTTTTTTGTGGACACTTAATAAACTCTTGTGTTGGAACTTGGAATTAGAATGAACCCCCCTCCATTTTGTTAGCTATATGAATTATACAACACCTGAAACAAACTGTGAGGAAGAGTCTGAAACATTTATTATTATTATTATTTTTTTCAAACAGTGGAAAAACCTTTGTTTGGTTGATTTCTTATAACTTCCTCCATTTCTATGGATATTAAAACTTTGAACGCTGAGCTGTCTGTAGAAACTGAATGTTAAGAGGTCCGTGACATGGTGATAATTCTCACACGTTTGCAAATTCAACCACATTTCCACGGTTGTTTCAGGAGTTCTTGACTTTCTAAATTAGGGGATCCCCAGACTTGGTCCTCAGGGGCCACGACTCACCAACTGAGTGTTCAGAATACATATAGATCTCACACACGTTCATTAGGAAAATCCTGACCCCTCCCCCCCAGCACTGGTGTAAGGATACCAAATGTCCTAGGCAAAGCCTGAATCTTGCATCCTGGCCCTAGCCCTCTTGCAATCTACCTATCAGCTTGGTCTCGCTCCTTGGAGGCTTTAATTCAGCACTTTCCCTGACCGCATGGCCCCTGTGGCTTGCAGTGGAAAGAGTGCCAGCTTCTTCTGTCTTGAGGCGCCATTGTCATGGGCCTAGATTCACCAAACTCACTGATCCGTGGCCGAGTCTTCCCGAGCAACCAATTCACTATGAGTCCTCATGCAAATGACTGCGATCGGAGGCACGTCCCACAGCGACCCCAAGGATCGCCGCAGAGCGATCCAGATGCATGCACAGACCATCTTCTATGCCTGTAGATGCGGTCCGCGCATGCGCTTGCTCTCCGCACAAGCGAGATCAAAACAAGGGGGGGGAGGGGGGCTTTAATGAAACAGAACACGCATTTAACCCGCAGGTTAAAACCACAAGCTTGCAACTGCAGGGAAGGGTGGCAGAGAGCAGGAGAGTTGGCAGAGACGGACGGCAGAGCTTGTCTTCTTGTGCTTTTTACACAAGGAAGATGTGTTTAAAATGTTTTATTTATTGGTTTTATTTTTGTTTTGATACTGGGATTTCAGGGCGGCAGAGAGCAGGAGAGTCGGCAGAAATTGGTCCTCAGCAGTCGCTTCTTTTTGGCTCGGCCAGCCCAGTCGGTGTTCCTTCTTCTGTTTAGCGAATCGCTGCCTTCCTACTTGTGCATGCCGTTTCCTCTCATTTGCATGTGCAGATCGGATCAGGCCAGGTTAGTGAATTGGGACGGGGTCTCAAACTGGTCAGGACACGATCCGTGAGCTTAGTGAATCTAGCCTATGGCTCATACAATAAGAATGAATCTGCATTAAAAAGGAAATTGCCCCCCTTTCCGCTGCTGTTGGGGGGTGGTTCACAGTCATTCGCGCGCGGGACAAAGCCGTGCCGACATTTGAGCCCAGACATTTGCGTGCAAGACTCCAGCGCGCCGCTGGAAAAGTTAATTTTAAACAGCTCTGACAGGGGGTGAGGGGAGCCCCCCCAGTTTACTTAATAGTGTTTGCGCTGCTGTGGGGGGGGGGGGGCTGGGGGGTTGGAACCCCCCATTATAGAGGAAACTTGAGTTTTTCCCGATTTTTTAGGAAAAAGTTAAGTTTTCTGTATAATGTGGGGGGGTTGAATCCCCCCCCCCAATGGTAGCCAACGGCAGTGCGAACACCCCCCGTTGGAGCTCTTTAAAGTTAACTTTTACAGCGACGCGCTGGAGTCTTGCGCCCAATTGTCTAGGCTGAAATGTCGGCGTGGCTTTGGTCCGGCGCGCTTTTGTCCCGTCACCGTTGGGGGTAGAGCCTCCATGAGTCTCAATACCTGGATGAGATGCTGATGCATGGAAGACGAATTTAGCTTTGTTAGGAACTGGGCAACATTCTGGGAAAGGGGAAGTCTATTCTAGAAAGAATAATAAATTTCTTATTTACCGCTTGCAAGTTTGAAGCTACCGAAGAGGTGTACGTTCAGGTACAGTAAGCATTTTTCTGTCCCTGGAGGGCTCGCAATCTGAGTTTGGACCTGAGGCAGTGGAGGGTTAAGTGACTTTCCCAAGATCACAAGTTGCTGAAGTGGGATTTGAATCAAGCTCTCCTGGTTCTCAACAGGCTGATCTAACCAATGGACTCCACCTTAACCTGGGTGGAATCAAACTGCTGGTGATAATATCTGAAAAGTGAAATAGAATGGCAAGCATTCCCATTAGAGGTCTGCACGGGAACGGGGATCATGGGAATCCCCCCTAACCCACGGGACTCCCATGGGGACCCCCCCTCTAGCCAAAGGGACTCCCACAGGGATGGAAGGCTTTGGAAGCAGGGTTCATCCATATAATGGACACGTCAGCCTTAGCAAAAGAGGGGGTTTATAACTTAATTACCTGAACAGAAAACAAAAAAAGGGTTCCACCAAAGAGATTCCACAAGGAAAACAGCAGCGCAAACACAAAAGAAACTGTGGAATTGATGATCCTGTCAGAGGTAATTGCTGCTTTTTATGGGGACGGGCAGGGATGGAGGTAATTCCTTGTGGGGATGGATGGGGACGGAGAGGATCCTGGCGGGGACGGGTGGGAATGGAGAGAATCTAGAGAGTTGCGCGGGGACAGAAATCCCACCCGTCCCCACCCGTCCCCGCCAAAGTCCCACCCGTCCCCACCCATCCCCGTGAGGACTCCCACCCGTCCCCACCCGTCCCCGCGAGGAATCCCTCCGTCCCCACCCGTCCCCGCGAGGAATCCCCTCCGTCCCCACCCGTCCCCGCGAGGAATCCCCTACGTCCCCGCCTGTCCCTATAAACTACAGAAATAGTTATTTAATTTAATTATGCTACTGAATTAAAGGCTCTGGTAGAAACCCATTTAAAAATAAGCAAAAATACTTTATTAATTTGGAAATATTAATTGGGAAGAATACATACTTTGTAAACGGGTTTCTACCAGAGCCTCTAATGTTTATAAATTTTTATCAACACAACTAATATACTACTTTATCCTTAAGCAAAAAAAAAAAAAATAATAATAATTTTTTTCCTACCTTTATTGCCTGGTTTCTGCTTTCTTCATGTTCTCATTCAATTCCTTCCATCCACTGCCTCTCTTCTCTCTGTGTCTTCCATTTGCTCTGTTACTGTGCCTCTCCCTTTCTCCCCCCTCCCAAATTGGTCTGGCACCCATCTTTTTCCCTCCGCTCCCCCCATAGTCTGGCACCTCTGTCTTCTTCCCTGCCAGCGTCTTCTTCCCATTCCCTCTTCCCCATTTCCTTTCAGTGTCCTTCTCCCCCACCATCTTTCCCATGTCCTGTCAGGCAGCATCCTTCTCCCCTCTCTGCCTTCCCCATGTCCTTTCAGCGGCCTTCTCCCCCCTCTGTCTTCCCCATGTCCTTTCAGTGGCATTCTCCACCCCTTTGTCTTCCCCAGTGCTTTCAGGGTCCTTCCCCCCCCCTTCCTCCCGTTTACCCCATGTCCTTTCAGCGTTCTTTTCCACCCCTTTGTCTTCCCCAGTACTTTCAGCGGCCTTCTCCCCCCTTAAGCGTCTTTTCTTCTCCACTCCACCTTTCCTCCCTCCCTGCCTCCACCTTTGTGGCGCTTTTGCAGCCGACCGACAACAGAACAGGCCCGGTCGGACAAATCTCCCTGTCCTGTAGCCGCGAATCTAAATTACCTTCTTACAGCAGCTGGAGTAGTGAAGCTGCTGTAAGAGGTAATTTAGATTCGCGGCTACAGGGCAGGGAGATTTGTCGGCCGGGCCTGTTGTCGGTCGATCGGGGGACCTGACCGGCTGTGCACATTCTCCGGGGCGGACCGCCCCCTCCCCCCTCTTTCGTACGCCATTGCCTTCTTCCTACCTGCCCTGCCGCACACAGCCGACCGGAAGTCTTCCTGATGTCAGCGCTGACGTCGGAGGAAGGGAGGGCTTTGCTTAAGCCCTCCCTCCGACGTCAGCGCTGACATCGGGAAGATTTCCGGTCGGATGTGTGCTGCGACAGGGCAGGTAAGGAGAAGGAGACTACCCTCGCGGCTCGACCAACCCCGCTGCGATCCAACCCCGCAGGAACCCCGCGACCCTCGGAGGCGTCCCCACGGGATCCCCGCGACCCTAGGGGGCGTCCCCACGGGATCCCCGTGACCCAAAGGGGGAACCCGCGGGATCCCCGCGGGTCCCGCGGGATTCCCGTCATCCCCGTTCCCGTGCAGCTCTCTAAGAGAATCCTGGCGGGGACGGGTGGGGACGGAGAGGATCCTGGCGGGGACGGGTGGGAATGGAGAGAATCCTGGCGGGGACGGGTGGGGACGGAGAGGATCCTGGCGGGGACGGGTGGGAATGGAGAGAATCCTGGCGGGGACGGGTGGGGACGGAGAGGATCCTGGCGGGGACGGGTGGGAATGGAGAGAATCCTGGCGGGGACGGGTGGGGACGGAGAGGATCCTGGCGGGGACGGGTGGGGACAGAAAGCACAGTTACTTACCGTAACAGGTGTTATCCAGGGACAGCAGGCAGATATTCTTGACTGATGGGTGACGGCACCGACGGAGCCCCGGTACGGACACTTTTAGAGTGATTGCACTCTAAGAACTTGGAAAGTTCTAGAGACCGCACCGCGCATGCGCGAGTGCCTTCCCGCCCGACCCCGACGCGCGGTCCCTCAGTTTCTTAGTTTCCGCGGAGCTAAGAAGTCGCATTTTCAACGGCTGTTGAAATATTTTTTCATTCGCCTTCCCGCTCGCGTAAACTTTTTCGGGTTCTTTTTGCCCTTCCGTTTTTCTTTCTTTTAAAAAAAAAAAAAAAATTTCTCTTGTTTTTGTCAAGTTTCTTGATTTGACCCGGCGGGGCCTACTGCCATCATCGAGGCCTCGGCCTTCGATTTGGCAGAAGCCGTTTTTACGTTCATGCCCCCCCAGCCCGGGTTCAAGAAGTGCCAGCGGTGTGCACGGCCTATTTCCCTTACAGACCCGCACAACTGGTGCCTTCAGTGTCTGGGTCCGGAACATCAGGCCTCTACCTGCACCCGCTGTGCCACTTTGAAAAAGCGGACTCTCAAAAATCGAGAGATACAGCAGAGACTGCTTTTCGAATCCTGGCGGGGACGGGTGGGGACGGAGAGGATCCTGGCGGGGACGGGTGGGGACAGAAAGGTTCCTTATGGGGACGGGTGGGGATGGAGGATCCTGGCGGGGGCGGGCGGGGATGGGTGGGATTTCTGTCCCCGCGCAACTCTCTAATTCCTATAGGTAGGGTCCAGTTCCGAGATTCATTCATTTTGACACTTTGATCAGGCTCAGCTGAGAAGCAACGGGATGACGTCAGCATACTCCATTTTTATATCCAAGTCGGCGTTTTTTCTAGCCGTTACACGAAAGAAGAAGTAAAGAAATCCTTCATTTCACTTCGTATATATGGCAAGTACTCACCTTTTGTGTTGACTGACCTTTTCAATAAGTCTCTATAGTCAGGAGTGGTATCGGAGGACTGGAGAAGGGCGGATGTGGACCCTCTCCACAAAAGTGGAAGGAAGAAGTAGGGAATTACAGGCTGGTAAATCTGACTTCTGTGGTAAGCAAATTAATGGAAATGCTTTTAAAACAGAGAATGGTGAAGTTTCTGGGATCCAGTGGATTACAGGACCGGAGGCAACATGGATTCACTAGAGGTAGGTCTTGTCAGACAAATCTGATCAATTCATTTGACTGAGTGACCAGAGAATTGGATAGAGGATGTGCACTAGATGTGGTGTATTTAGATTTTAGCAAAGCCTTAGACAGTGTTCCACACAGTAAATAAACTGAGTGCCCCCGTGATGGGTCCCAAAGTGATGGGCTGGGTCAAGAACTGGTTGAGTGGATTGAGTGGAAGGCGACAGAGGGTAGTGATCAATGGAGATCGCTCTGAGGAAAGGGATGTTACCAGTGGTGTGCTTCAAGGTTCTGTTTTTGGGCCTGTTCTTTTTAACATTTTTATAAACAATATTGCTGAAGGGTTTTGGGTAAGATTTTCCTCTTTGCGGATGATACCAAAATCTGCAATAGCGTGAATAACATGAAGAAAGACCTGGTGAAGCCTGAAGAATGGTTTGAAATTTGGCAGCTAAAATGTAATGCTAAGAAATGCCAGGTCATGCATTTTGGATGCAAAAATCAGAGGGAACAGTACAGATTAGGGGGTGAAGAACTTATGTGCACGACAGAAGGGCGGGACTTAGGTGTGATTGTATGTGATGATCTTAAGGTGGCCAAACAGGTTGAAAATGTGACGGCAAAAGCTAGAAGGATGCTCGGTTGCACAGAGCGAGGTAAGGCCAGTAGGAAAAAGGAGGTATTGATGCCTCTCTATAAGACTCCGGTGAGACCTCATTTAGAATATTGTGTACAATTCTATATGCCGCACCTTCAAAAAGATATAAAAAGGATGGAGTCGGTCCAGAGGAAGGCTACTAAAATGGTGTGTGGTCTTCATCATAAGGCTTATGGGGACAGACTTAAAGATCTCAATCTGTATTCTTTGGAGGAAAGGCAAGAGAGGGGAGATAGGATAGAGATGTTTAAAAACCTATGTGGCATAAATGCACATGAGTAGAGTCTCATTTGAAAGGAAACTCTGCAATGAGAGGGCATAGGATGAAATTAAGAGGTGATAGGCTACGGAGTAATCTAAGGAAATACTATTTTACGGAAATGGTGGTCGATGCATGGAACTATCTCCCAGAAGAGGTGGTGGAGACAGAGAATATGTCTGAATTCAAGAGGGCCTGGGATAGGCACGTGGGATCTCTTGGCGAGAGAAAGAGATAATGGTTACTGCGAATGGGCAGACTAGATGGGCCATTTGGCCTTTATCTGCCATCATGTTTCTATAACCATAAAGCTCTATGACATCACAATGCAGGTGTAAAGAGCTTTAGCCTATAGGAAGAGGAGATGCAAATGTTATGAGCCTTAGCCAATAGGGAGAGGAAGAGATAATGGTTACTGCGGATGCACAGACTAGATGGGCCATTTGGCCTTATCTGCCATCATGTTTCTATAACCATAAAGCTCTATGACATCACAATGCAGGTGTAAAGAGCTTTAGCCTATAGGAAGAGGAGATGCAAATGTTATGAGCCTTAGCCAATAGGGAGAGGAAGAGATAATGGTTACTGCGAATGGGCAGATTAGATGGTCCATTTGGCCTTATCTGCCATCATGTTTCTATGAATATGTTAGGATAATTTGTAGACAGAGCTGTAACATATAATTTTGTAGCTGACCTTGCAGTTTCTTATTGGGGTGAGGGTGGGCGGGGAGGGGGGTGTTGGGAAAGGGGGGGATTGTTTTGTTACAAAACTTTGATGACTTGAAACTTTTTGCTCCTTTCTTATAGCCGTATTTTGCCCGTAATTTGCTGGACGTCTTGGCTTTTCTTGCTCATGCTGCTCTTTTGTTGTCAATAAAAATTGTTTGAACATAAAGTAAGCTGCCATTAAATTCCCTCTTGCCTCACAGACTAGTTTTCCTCCATAAGGGCTAATGCTGAACACGACAATCTCCCTGGACTTTGGGCGAGTTTAGACTGATTGCCGATAAGGGATAAAGGTACAATAAATTACCCAAGGTCAAAGATTCTAAACCAGGGACTGAGCAAACTAACTGTCATTGAAAGTTCTAAATGAGCTCCCTTGGGAGAACGTTATAGAAAATCAAATAAATAAATAAATGATTCCTCATTTGATTACAGTCTAATTAGTCACTTTCTCACACTGAAGCTCTTTTGATGTAGATCTGCTTTCTAGACTAGAATGGAAAGGGACTGACATTGCAGCTCCTTAAAAGATTCCACTATCTATTTAGTACGAGTGAAGATAACGCTACTTTTATCTTTATTGTAGATAAAAGAATTCATAGGCTCAGTCAGATTGAAACCAACTCTTCGTTTATGACTGCAATTACATTTTGCTGAGTCATAAATGCACAGGCTTAGGAGCAAAGGTCAGGGGAGGGTGCATTCATCATCACTTTCATCTACTTCACAGAGGCGAGAGTGCCATTTGCCAACCCTTACCAATCAGATTTCAGCATTGCTGTAACGGCGAGTCATTCTTTTCACATCTCTCTCATACATATTCAGTGTGGCAGTCTTGCAAATCAGACTGGCAAGGTGAGCTTTCAGGATGCGGTTGGGAAACAGCAAAGCAGATGCCTTATGTCTGTTAGATTTGGGGGATTTATTTTGAAGACAAATAACTTTTGACGCAACATGGAAAATATCAATAACATTTCTCATGCCATTTCATGTTTACTGCCAAGTTTTTTCCTGTCTCATAAATAATATGCTTTATTTTGATTTCATAATGGAAAAAAAAAATGAAGAACATAAGAATAGCCTTACTGGGTCAGACCATTCTCATGGTGGCCAATCCAGGTCCCTAGTACCTGGCCAAAACCCAAGGAGTAGCAATATTCCATTCAGAATCCTAAAGAATAGCAAGATTCTGGAATCCCAAAGAGCAACAAAAGATTCCGGAACCCCAAGGAGTAGCAACATTCCATTCAGAATCCTAAAGAATAGCAAGATTCTGGAATCCCAAAAGAGCAACGAAAAGATTCCGGAACCCCAAGGAGTAGCAACAATTCCATTCAGAATCCTAAAGAATAGCAAGATTCTGGAATCCCAAAGAGCAAGAAAAGATTCCGGAACCCAAGGAGTAGCAACATTCCATTCAGAATCCTAAAGAATAGCAAGATTCTGGAATCCCAAAGAGCAACAAAAGATTCCGGAACCCCAAGGAGTAGCAACATTCCATTCAGAATCCTAAAGAATAGCAAGATTCTGGAATCCCAAAGAGCAACAAAAGATTCCGGAACCCCAAGGAGTAGCAACATTCCATTCAGAATCCTAAAGAATAGCAAGATTCTGGAATCCCAAAGAGCAAGAAAAGATTCCGGAACCCCAAGGAGTAGCAACATTCCATTCAGAATCCTAAAGAATAGCAAGATTCTGGAATCCCAAAGAGCAAGAAAAGATTCCGGAACCCCAAGGAGTAGCAACATTCCATTCAGAATCCTAAAGAATAGCAAGATTCTGGAATCCCAAAGAGCAAGAAAAGATTCCGGAACCCCAAGGAGTAGCAACATTCCATTCAGAATCCTAAAGAATAGCAAGATTCTGGAATCCCAAAGAGCAAGAAAAGATTCCGGAACCCCCAAGGAGTAGGCAACATTCCATTCAGAATCCTAAAGAATAGCAAGATTCTGGAATCCCAAAGAGCAACAAAAGATTCCGGAACCCCAAGGAGTAGCAACATTCCATTCAGAATCCTAAAGAATAGCAAGATTCTGGAATCCCAAAGAGTAACAAAAGATTCCGGAACCCCAAGGAGTAGCAACATTCCATTCAGAATCCTAAAGAATAGCAAGATTCTGGAATCCCAAAGAGCAAGAAAAGATTCCGGAACCCCAAGGAGTAGCAACATTCCATTCAGAATCCTAAAAAATAGCAAGATTCTAGAATCCCAAAGAGTAACAAAAGATTCCGTAACCTCAAGGAATAGCAACATTCCATTCAGAATCCTAAAGAATAGCAAGATTCTGGAATCCCAAAGAGTAACAAAAGATTCTGGAACCCCAAAGTGTAGCAAAATTCCATGCTACCGATCCAGGGCAAGCAGTGGCTTCCCCCGTGTCTTTCTCAATATCAGACAATGGACTTTTCCTCCAGGAAATTGTCCAAACCTCTCTTAAAACCAGCTACGCTATCCGCTCTTACCATAACCTCTGGCAATGTTAACATGGAAGCAGTTAAACTGAAGCTGGACGAAGCTGTGCTGGTCCACTTGAATGAACAGAAAAAAAGTTAATTAAAAAAAGTGATCTACCTGTATACACTGATATTGTTTTATTGGTCTAAATAGAAATTCTTGTTGAACCATAGTCAAATATATATTGTTAGCCCGATAAAATGGTATCAGACTTTTTGAAATATTTATTAAAAACTTTATATTGTGCATTCAAGAGGACCAACACAGCAATTACACTATTTCATTCCGTCAGTATGTTTTGAATCATACCTTCTAGTAAAAAAAAAAAGTATTGTAAGACCAATAAAATATTAACTTATATTTTTGGGTGGATGTTTCTATTTATAAATCTTGATTTTGGTGAACTCCAGAGCAGATCACTGCTTCTAGACATTCACATGCTTGGGACACACAGGTTGCCCAGGGCTTTGCATTTGTGGAAGGTTTTGGGTGAACTCTTCCAGGCAAGGGTTAAAAAAGCAAGAAATGTCCTTTCTGGTAATTACCTCAGTGGGTAGTATCAGCAATGGAAACCTTCCCTCACCTTGGTCTGAACAACCGTATGAAACAAAACTCCAGTACACTTGAAGGGTCTTCTGGTGACTGCAAAATATAGACTCTGCAACTGACGTTGTCAGCATTTCAAAAGTTCTTATTTTCACTATCATCCGTTTGCCATCCTTACCATTGAGCATTCACACAAACTCTTTAATAATGTACATTCACTAACTTGTGGTAAGACAATACGGAGATATAGTAGGGGGAATATTCAGCTTGTGGCCGCCCAAAAAAGCAAACATGCCACTAAGAATTATTAAAAAGGGGATGGTTAACAAGACTAAGAATGTTATAATGCCCTTGTATCGCTCCATGGTGCGACCCCATCTGGAGTATTGCGTTCAATTCTGGTCTCCTTATCTCAAGAAAGATATAGTGGCACTAGAAAAGGTTCAAAGAAGAGCAACCGAGATGGTCAAGGGGACGGAACTCCTCTCGTATGAGGAAAGACTAAAACGGTTAGAGCTCTTCAGCTTGGAAAAGAGACGGCTGAGGGGAGATAGGATTGAAGTCTACAAAATCCTGAGTGGAGGAGAATGGGTACAAGTGGATCAATTTTTCACTCCGTCAAAAATGACAAAGATTAGGGGACACTCGATGAAGTTACAGGGAAATACTTTTAAAACCAATAGGAGGACATATTTTTTTTCACTCAAGAGAATAGTTAAGCTCTGGAACGTGTTGCCAGAAGATGTGGTAAGAGTAGATAGCGTAGCTGGTTTTAAGAAAGGTTTGAACAAGTTCCTGGAGGAAAAGTCCATAGTCTGTTATTGAGAAAGACACAGAGGAAGCCACTGCTTGCCCTGGATCGGTAGCATGGAATGTTGCTATTCTTTGAGATTCTGCCTGGAATCTTGATACTCTTTGGGGTTCTAGAATCTTTTGTTACTCTTTTGGATTCCAGAATCTTGCTATTCATTATGTTTGAAGTCTACAAAATCCTGAGTGGAGTAGAACGGGTACAAGTGGATCGATTTTTCGCTCCGTCAAAAATGACAAAGACTAGGGGACACTCGATGAAGTTACAGGGAAATACTCTTAAAACCAATAGGAGGAAATATTTGTTCACTCGGAGAATAGTTAAGCTCCAGAACGCAGCACTTGAACCAGCGATATTCAGAGCATAACCCAGGTAGTTACCCGCATAAAGTTAGGAAAGCCTTTCTCTGTCCTAATTTTACCTGGATAATTACTGTTAGTAGACTTGAATATCACCACTAACGGGGTCATTCTCAGTGTTTTCCCCACATACAGACAATGTCATGGAAAATCTGGCTACTGACCCGGAAAACAGAACTTATTAGGTAGGAATGGCTTCTACCTGCATTAAATCCCACTGAATATCAAGCCCATTCTTTATAGTGACTATTCGAAATAAAAGGCATTTAACTGCAATTACCCAAGGAAGGACCCAAGCATTTGAGTAAAATGCCATTGCTTTAAGCTCCAAAAGATCTGATGTATGCAGCAAATCTGATCTTGCACGTTCTAAGAATAGCTTTGAGTTTAGACTGTGAAAGGTGCCAAACTGAAAGCTATAATTATTAGCAAACTAACAAGCAGAAATTAACCACCTACTTAGAAGTTATTTTTAGCTGCCATCACCATGACTGTAGATTGAAAGACCAGAGTGTAGAGCCTAACTGCCCCTGCAGGGATCAGTGGTTCGTTCTCTCTTTAGGAAACCCTAGTCGCGCTGGCTGTGGGATGGAGGAAGGGCCTCTACTGAAACTCCGAGTTAGAGGCCATCAGGATGGAGCGCATTGATTCAAGTGGGCTGAGAAATTTAGCTACTCGTGGTCAACTAATGACTGGTGAGCAGGGCCAGACAGCTTGAGATCGTCTTGTTACAGCTCAAAAAAAAACCCTCAGCTTGGCCACTGTAATCTAAGTGCACCATAAAAAGGTTTTTAAAAAATAAAAGGATACATTGAGAGGCTGCTAGGAGGGGTACGCCGTCAATAGCGCGCCAGACATTGGCGTGCCGACAATTCCGCTCCGTCAAATGCGCGCATGAAGGGAGGGGAATTGTTGAGGCGGAAGGAGCAGTGATCAGAGTGCAAGTTGTAAGTGTAGTGGGGGGGGGTTTCCCCCATCTCCCTGAACGAGAGCGGAAAGTGTGTGCGGGGGTCCCCCCCACAGCCCCCCTCGGAGCGCGAGTTGTAAGACACCCCCCTCAGAGCGCAAGTTGTAAGTGTAGTGGGAGAGTTCCCCCCCCATCAGGGTGCAAAAAGTAAGGCAAAGGGCGGCGTGCATTTATCCTGCGTTCAAATGTCGGGGCGGAATTGTCGGCGCACCAATATCCTGTGTGCATTTCACAGGTCACCGCTAGAGTTAGAAACATAGAAAGATGACAGCAGATAAGGGCTACAGCCCATCAAGTCTGCCCATACCATTGACCCCCTTTTAAGTCTACTGGCCCCCTTAACTCTACTGACCTGCTCTATTAAGCCAATATCCTAGCGACCCTATTCATTGGTATGACCCTCGCAGTGATCCCACATAGGTATCCCATTTATTCTTGAAGTCTGGGATACTGCAGGCCTCGATCACCTGTACTGGAAGCTTGTTCCAATGCTCTATCACTCGTTCCGTGAAGAAGTACTTCCTGACGTCTCCACGAAACTTCCCTCCCCTGAGTTTGAGCGGATGTCCTCTTGTGTTCGAGGGTCCTTTGAGAAGAAAGATATCATCTTCCACCTCGACCCGTCCCGTGATGTACTTAAATGTCTCAGTCATGTCTCCCCTCTCCCTACGCTCCTCGAGAGTATAGAGCTGCAATTTGTTCAGTCTTTCTTTGCACGCTTCCAGGCTATCTTACACTCGTCTACCAAGTGCAAAGGCAAAGGAATAAGAAAATTAAGTTCTATCCCTTGCTGAACTCTACTTTGCTCCATCTAGTCTAAGAAGAGTTCAATGGATACTGTTGTCATTTCAGCCATGCCCAACCAATCAGTGACAGTTTCCATGAAAAATGCATTATTAGGCCTGATGGTCCCTATGTTGGCAATGTAACAAACCAAAGAAAGTCCTCAGTGTTTCTTAATTCAAATACAACGCAGCATGGTGGGTTTTTTTTTTTGAGTGTTCTGAAAAAACATTTGTGAGAGACCAGACTTAGAGCAGAGCTCCAGCAGAAGGAAAACTCTCCTTTTCAATCATAGCCCATAACATGGCTTTGCCTTTGATAAGTTCTTAATATCTTGCCAGTTAATAATAATAATAACTTTATTTTTGTATACCGCAGTACCAGAATAGTTCAGAGCGGTTTACATGACAAGAGACTGTACATCTACAGCGAAATTTACAAATAAGTCAATCAATGAATATAACTTAGCGAGTCGGGAGCAGGCAAGAAGGAGATAGAGAGGTTATAAACAAGTCAATCGGCGTGGCTTAGGAAGTCGGATTAAATCTTGCATAAACTTTTTTAAAAAAACTTATCTGCGCTGGTGTGGAAAGTGAAGAGAAGCAGCAGATCGTGAGACCAGCACGAATGAAGTCAGTATCGGGTTTTCTGAGGCAGCTGGATATGAAACGCATCAAGACCCGCCTAAGCCTAGGATGGTGAGCGAAAGTTATGGGGGGGGTTGACTGGGGGATGGGAGGGGGGGATGAATGAATGAATGGGGGGGAGGGGGGTTCTTGGGGTGAAAATTGTAAGGAAAATGTTCATTTTTGTATATTGAGCAATCTTAGTAGTTGATGTCTGATCTACTGATGTACCAGTTGGTTGATGTATGTTTTATGTTGTATTTTTGGGAAAATCTTTCTAATAAAAATTTAAATATTAAAAAAAAAAGACCCGCCTAAGCCTTTGCTCCGCTCCAGCGAAGATGTTTTCAGTACACAATAGGTTCGTTTGACCGAGAAATCACCAAACCAACCAAGAATCATACGGGTAATACCTATTTAACTCAACTTGTCCAATAGCAAAGAATAATCAACTGTATCAAATGCAGCAGAAATATCAAACTGCAATAACATTAAACCCAACTCTTTTTAACATCTGATATTAAAACAGATAATAAGGCTTGGGTGCTGTGTAGACTTCTAAACTCAAGTTGAGATGGGTGAAGAATTAAGGAAAAACGATGTAGTAACCGATAATTTTCATTCCTTTAGTCACAGCAGCAGATGAATCTAGAGACTTGTGAGTTATAACCATTAAACAGCAGGTGGAGACAGAGAGCTTTAAACTGAGCTCGGTCACACAGGTTGTCATGCTCCTTGGTCAGTCAGTATTTCTCATGACAAAGCAGGACAATTAAGCCTAGATTCTCGAACTGGCGCCAATATTTTATGCGCCCAAACTGAGTTAAAAACGTTGTTCATATGGCAGTTTCAAGGTGTCCATTGGCGCCTAAAACATTGGCACCAGAATTGTGACTACTGAGATGCTTTAGGCTGCCAAACGCCACTGTATGCATGGCTAATGCCAGAAGTGGCGTTAGGCAGCCTAAAGCGCCTCTTTAGGCGCAATTTACATTATAGGTAGGAGCCGGAAATATAGGCCACGAAAACCCTGGCCTACATTTCCAGTGCCTACCTTTGCCGGAGAAGTGATTCAGTACCATTGCATGACTGACACGTGATCGGTGACCACTGACTATGGCTCTGGTTACAGAATCTGTGTCTCAGTGAAAACAATGATATACTGTATTTTCACTCATATACCGCGCACCCATGTAAAACGTGCACACGGGTATAGCGCGCGGAAAACTGTAATTTATGTAAAGAAATTTTTATATAACGCGCACACCCGTATACCGCGCATGCCGCCCCGACTCTCCCTTCACCCGCCCCGACTCTCCTCTGGCCGCCCCGACTCTCCTTTCGCCCGCCCCGACTCTCCTCTCCCCCTTAAAGTCCTGTCCCCCCTTGAAGTACCGTACCCACCCTGAAAGCCTGATGCCCCCCCCCGATGTCCGATTCACCCCCTGCAGGACCGCTCGCACCCCCACCCCGAAAGACCGCTCGCACCCCCACAGCCTCCAACCCCCCTCCCATCATGGAGAAGCTTCCTACCGTTGTCCTGCTGCTTCCTCTGCCGGCGGTCCCGCCCCTTCTCTGAGCCCTGCATCTGCGCTGCTTCCTCTTCCGGCGGTCCCGCCCTTTCTCTGACGAGGGGTGGGGGTGCGGGTGTGAGCGGTCCTTTAGGGTGGGGGTGCGAGCGGTCCTGCGGGGTAAATCGGACGTCGGGGATGGGGGAAGACTATGTAAAAATAAATTTGGACAACGCGCTCACGAATATAATGCGCATGGTTATACTCGGTTTGTAAAATCATGTATAACGTGCGCTTTATATGCGTGAAAATACGGTAAGTAGAACTCCTTCCTCAAAGCCATTAGATATGAATCTGACAACAATCAGAACTCAATGACACCAGAAGGCTAAACATCTAAGTAAGAAAAGGAAAGTGATGCACATTGGGAAGAATAATCTGAATCACAGTTATTGGATGCTAGGGTCCACCTTGGGGATTAGCACTCATGAAAAGGATCTGGGTATCATCGTAGACAACATGATGAAACATTCCACTCAAAGTGCGGTGGTGACCAAGAAAGCAAACAAGATGCTGGGAATTATTAAAAAAGGGATGGTTAACAAGACTAAGAATGTTATAATGCTCCTGTATCGCTCCATGGTGCGAACTCATCTGGAGTATTACGTTCAATTCTGGTCTCCTTATCTCAAGAAAGATATAGTGGCGCTAGAAAAGGTTCAAAGAAGAGCAACCAAAATGATAAAGGGGATGGAATTCCTCTCATATGAGGAAAGACTAAAACGGTTAGGGCTCTTCATCTTGGAAAAGAGATGGCTGAGGGGAGATAGGATTGAAGTCTACAAAATCATGAGTGGAGGAGAACGGGTACAAGTGGTTCGATTTTTCACTCCGTCAAAAATTACAAAGACTAGGGGACACTCGATGAAGTTACAGAGAAATACTTTTAAAACCAATAGGAGGAAATATTTTTTTCACTCAGAGAATAGTTAAGCTCTGGAAAGGGTTGCCAGAGGTTGTGGTAAGAGCGGATAGCCGTAGCTGGTTTTAAGAAAGGTTTGGACAAGTTCCTAGAGGAAAAGTCCATAGTCTGTTATTGAGAAAGACATGGGGGAAGCCACTGCTTGCCCTGGATCGGTAGCATGGAATGTTACTACTCATTGGGATTCCGGAATCTTTTGTTACTCTTTGGGATTCTAGAATCTTGCTATTCTTTAGGATTCTGAATGGAATGTTGCGACACCTTTGGTTTTGGTCAGGTACTAGTGACCTGGATCGGCCACCATGAGAACGGGCTACTAGGCTTGAAGGACCATTGGTCTGACCCAGTAAGGCTATTCTTATGTTCTTAAATAAGAAAGGGAAGAACTCTAGATTCATCTGCTGTGACTAAAGGAAAGAAAATGATTAGGTAAGACACAATTTTTCCTTCGTTGTCATCAGCAACAGATGAATTCAGACTTGTGAGATATAGCAAAGCAGTTCTCATTAAGATAGGATAGCAATAGTTATGCAGAGAAGCCAATGTCACAAGGGAGGCTGGCAAGGTAGCTGTCACTTGGAGGTTGAGAACCAATGAAACTCAGTGACGGCATGCTCTGAAGGAAGATACAAATACAGTCTTCAGAACATGCATCAAGAGATTCTTTAGCTTGGTAAAAAAAAATGGAATATTAAGCTATCAGTCTAAAATTAGCAGTTTCAAATCCTGCTGTGCTAACTGCTTTTACTATATTTTCTGACAATGAATTTCAGAGCTTAACCATTCTTGTTATTCGCCATAGTGTGGTTCATGAAAATGTTTGCGAACATGGAGTCTATGGGAAAACAGAGGTTAGGTTCCAGCTGCGCCTCAAAAACTGTGGAACGTAAACAGTGGATCCTATGGGAAACTAGGGTTAGGTTCTTACATTACATTAGTGTCTCCTATTCTGCCAAAATTTTCGGTTCTAGGCGGATTAGAAAAGCATCGGTCTGGGCCTACCCAGTGAGATTACAAGATAGATAATTAGAAGAAGCATTCGGGTCTAGGGATATATTGAGAAAGTTAGCTTGACTTGACAAATTTCCTGAATAACTTGGTTTTTAATTCTCTCCTGAAGGTTTTGTAGTTGGACGTTGTGATCAGCAGGTCTAGTTTCGCTGCTCGAGTGGCTAGTAGGCCATCATTCATTTGGTTGCAATTGACGCAACCGCAGATAGGAAAATTCATGTGTCACAAACACGCAAATAATGAGAACAGATTGCACTGCTTAGTAGCTTCAATGTGTGCTCTCTTAAGTCTTGAACCTTTGGAAAAAGCAAACAAGGGATTCACATTAGAGAATGACAAGGGGAAAAAATCTGTCCCCGTCACCGCCCCGTCACCGGCCCACCATCCTCTGCACCGCTCCGTCACCGCCGATCCCTTCACCGCCCCGTCACCGTCACCGCCATCCCTTTCACCGCCCCGTCACCGCCACTGCCATCCCATTCACCGCCCCGTCACCGTCCCCGCTGCATCCATATAAGCCTTTTTCCTTTCACTCCCTCCTTCCAATTTGAGCCGGGAACACTAGCGATCGCACGGTCCCCGCGGCCACTACCTGCCTGCCCGGTCGATCCTGGTGTTTGGCCGGCTCTCTCCCTTCTCCTCACCTTGGTTTGTGGGTTTTCTTTTTCGGCAACCTGCGCGCTTTCCCAGGGAGCCGCACACGCGCGGCTGCTCAGTGTTCGATCTTCTGCTCTGCTGCAACTTCCTGTTTCCGATTGCGTCAGAGCAGAAGATCGAGGCTGAGCAGCGGCGGGTGTGTGCGGCTCTCTGGTAGCGTGCGGGTCGCCGAGGAGGAGGATCTGTGGACTGGGGTGAGGAGAGGGGAGAGAGCTGGCTGGACACTGGAATCGATTGGGCGGGCGGGTGTGAGCTGCGGGGACCGCGCAATCCTTCATGCCTCACTGCGGGGGACAAGACCATTCACCGCCCCGCGGGCGGTGAATGGCCTTGTCCCCGTCGCCGCAGCGACTGCTAGTTTTCTTCCCCGTTTTCGGCGGGTGACCCGCGGCTAAAATGCGGTGGCCGCGGGTAAACCGCCACCGTGTCATTCTCTAATTCACATCTGCCTTTTACTGTAAAGCTCTCTTCCAAAATTCAAGACTATACCAAAAAACCCATCTATTTAGATCAGTTTTTGGAGAGGCTGCAATATGTGACGTAAATGGTAAATGTCTTAAGCCTCTGCCCTGCCTTGGATGAATGGATGCTGACTCTGGCAATTATTATTTTTATTGCTAGATTGTGCTCGACTGCATGAATGCTGCTTTTCTTAGTTCTCTGCTCTATATACAAACCCAGCATACCTTGAAGACCCACGTCTACACCCTGACGGATGGATCTCAAAGACATGGCCTAAAACTCCAAAACGGAATCTCACAAATACTCGCATGCCACCGCAAATATAACCTAAATCAGTGTTTTTCAACCTTTTTACACCTATGGACTGGCAGAAATAAAAAACTTATTCTGTGGACCGGCATCGGTCCGTGAACCGGCAGTTGAAGAACACTGGGCTAAGTCGTGGGCCAGACCCCGCCCATCTCTACCCAATGTCCACTAATTTGCACCTTGCACATCCCAGGCCTCATCTCGAAGGCTTCCACTTCAGGCACAGGATGCCCATAGGAGCCACTACCCGTGGCTTTGTGCACTGAATCAGTGAGGAAGAGGGAGCTGGCTCGAAGATAACGCTGCATCGATCGCACCGTGGACCAGCGGTTGAAGAACACTGGGATAAGTCGTGGACCAGACCCCACCCATCTCTACCCAATGTTCACCCCACACCCCGCCCCCTTAATAGTACTAATTGCACCTTGCACGTCCCGTGCCTCATCTGGAAGCCTTCCCTCTGATTTCAGAGAGAAGGCTTCCAGTTCAGGCGCAGGACGCGCGTAGGAACCGCTGCCCGTGGCTTTGTGCACTGAATCAGTGAGGAAGAGGGAGCTGGCTCGAAGATAACGCCGCATCGATCGCACCGTGGACCGGCGGTTGAAGAACACTGTTTTGGGCCTGATGCACGTGCTGGCCCTGTGGACCGGCAGGAAATTTCTGTGGACCGGCACTGGTCCATGGACCGGTGGTTGAAGAACACTGACCTAAATTACTAGTACATTCTCCAACAAACATGCATCTACTTACTAAGAAAGCTATCTTATCTCCAAGGGATATCTACACTGAATGTGAATTTAAATCCACCCTATGTCCACTAAGTCAGTATTTTATGTCTGCATGTTGTGTCTATACTGTAAATGCTATAGAATCTGTATTTCTCACCTAAGTACCGTACTATGAATGTACTCTTGTAACCTGTTCTGGGTTCCTTTGGGAGGACGGGCTAAATAAATATACTGGAGCTCTGTTCTAACTGAATTTTTGCTTTGTGACTTCCTTGCTAGGTTTTGAAGAAAGGTGGACTATCAAATAGAATAAACCAGTGGTTCAAGTTTCAAGTTTCAAGTTTATTTATTCTTGATGAATCGCCTATATAAATTGCTAGGCGATGTACAATGAAATAACATGGATGACCCCCATCTAGTCTGGTTTTTAGGCTATCCCTAATGAATATGCATAAGAGACATTTGGATTTATTATTGCTGATCCTTTGATAAATAGTAGTGCATAAGTTATTTGCACGTTTTTTTGACCAGCAAATGAGAGGTTTATAGACCGATTAAGGAGAACCTGATCCTGCTTAAGCCATTATTGCATCGTTATTTACATTGGTGCAGCAATCGGAGGTCTTTTCCTCTTGAAGTGTGTTCGACTCTAGTTGTGCATTGGAGACCTATTCTTTTGTCTGTGTTGCAACGTTAGAAATTTCTTTCCATTAACAGTTATACTATTAGTGTTCCACAAATAAATCAACCAAACAAAACTTCTGAGTTTGGGATAGATGTCAAAACATAGAGACATGATGGCAGATAAAGGCCAAATGGCCCATCTAATCTGCCCATCCGCAATAACCATTATCTCTTTCTCTCTCCAAGAGATCCCACGTGCCTATCCCAGGCCCTCTTGAATTCAGACACAGTCTCTGTTTCTACCACCTCTTCCAGGAGACTACCTACCACCCTTTCTGTGAAAAAGTATTTCCTCAGATTACTCCGGAGCCCATCATCTCTTAACTTCATCCAATGCCCTCTCATTGCAGAGTTTCCTTTCAAATGAAGGAGATGCGACTCAGGCGCATTTACATTATGTAGGTATTTAAACGTCTCTATCATATCTCCCCTCTCCCGCCTTTCCTTCAAAGTATACAGCCCCGAAGCCCTTTAAATCTCTATGGCCTTCGGGGCCGTTACCACAGCGGCCCGCAATAAACGGCTTCGTAAAAGAGGCCCTATATGTTTCTAGTGGAATTTCGTTTACGTTTCCTAGTTTTCAAAGGAGCACCAATGTCTAAAACGCTAGAAAAACAACAACAAAAAACCCCCTGTGTAGTCTCATAGCTTCTGGACCACTAACTTGTATTTAAATGTTCTCCTTGTTAATTTTACCTTTTAATATGGAGAGAGAAGGAGGGAAAAGGACATTCTCTTTCTGAAAGGAGAAGAGTAGAAGACATATCTTTGGGTAAGTAGACATTATTTTGCTCTGAGCTTTGATCGGTTTGGGGAGAAAAGATCAATTGTAGGGTCCCTTCTAAAAGCAGTTTAGATCTTACAAGAACAAACTTTACTTAGCTAATCTCCATAGGATAATAGCCTTTTTATAGTTCTACAGTTTTGTAAGCTTGAACTTACATTAAAGGCTCTGGCAGAGATCCATTTACAAAGTATGTATTCTTCCCAATTAAAATTTCCAAATTAATTAAATATCTGCTTATTTGTAAATGGATTTCTACCAGAGCCTCTAATTAAGTAGCATAATTAAATGAAATATCTACTTCTGAAGTTTATGGGGACAGATGGGGACGGAAGAGATTACTTGTGGGGATGGATTTGATTCTAATGGGAATGGAAAGGGACGTGTTTGATTTCCATCCCTGTTCTCTAATTTGAACCCTGGCTTCTCCGGTTACTACTACTATTATTTATCAGTTCTATAGCGCTGAAAGGCGTATGCAGCGATGTACATTTTTACATTTATAGACAGTCTCTACTCAGAAGAGCTTACAATCTAACTTGGACAGACAGAAATGAATCTTTTGTCCCTATGCTTCTATGTGAGGTTCAAACTTCAGGTAGCTTAGAAAACTTTGTCCTCTTTTTCTCTGAACTAGGCATTGCCAAATGATGTCCTCCATGCATGAGGACTACATTATCTTTTTTGGCATCAGAAAACTTAACCAAACACAATACAACATGGTGTAATAACAATGTAACCCTAAATCAGTGGTCTCAAACTTGTGGCCCGGGGGCCACATGCGACCCGCCAGGTACTATTTTGAGGCCCTCGGTATGTTTATCATAATCACACACAAAAAAAATAAAACAGTTTCTTGATCACATGTCTCTTTAGCTATAAATTACATTATTATTATTAAGACTTAGCCAAAAGGAAAGATTTAGGGCTCCTTTTACTAAGCTGCGTTAGGGCATTGAGCTGACGTTAGTTCTAGCCGCGTAGCGCGGGACAAGCACGCGCTAATCCGCGGCGTACACTAAAACGCTAGCGGTACCTTCGTGAAAGGAGCCCTTATAAACTAGAAAGAGTTTTACCGCATGCAAAACTGTCATCTATAATATAATAAAAGGCTACTCGCGCATGCGCACTCCCATCTGCGTGTGTCCATTTTCCGTGAGATGTAGGGCATTGCAGGTAGGAGTGTGCATGCGCATGAAGCTAGCTAGCTAGCTCTCTCTCTCTCCCTCCCTTCCCAGGCGGATGTTGGCTGCAGCGGCTGTTGGCGGCCCGAGGCGGCTGCTGGCTGCCCGAAGCTCTCTCTCTCTCTCCATGCTCTCCAACTCGCGCAAACCTAAATCCAGGGAAAACGGCACTACCGGTAGAAGTTTATTTTTAAGATTAAAGGTGCTGCGGCGGCTCCTCTCACGAGCCGCACCTGCGTCGGAGAAGATTAGATCTGTAGGGGAAGGTAAATACCGCTGCTGCTGCTGCTCAGAGAAATGGATGGAGAGGGAAATACTGCTGCTGTTGCTGCACAGGGAAGTGAGGTTGGGGGAGGGAAATGCTGCTGCACAGGGAAATGAAGGGGGAGGGAATGTTACATATGGAGCAGGGAGAGAGACAGATAGAAATAAAGACAGACAGACAGCGGGAGGGAGGGAGACAGAAAGAAAGAAAGGAAGAAAGACACAGGGGCAGGAAGAGGGACAGAAAGACAGACAGAGAAAGGGGGTCAGGGAGAGAGAAATATAGAAGGAGGTAGAGAGAGAGAAAGAAAGAAAGACAGACAGACCCGTTAATGTTAACGGGCTTAAAGACTAGTTTCTTTAATAAGACATTAACTATTTTTTTCTGAGGCCCTCCAAGTACCTGCAAATCCAAAATGTGGCCCTGCAAAGGGTTTGAGTTGGAGACCGCTGCCCTAAATGTACAGCGTTAGTAGAAAACGACGATATGAAAAAAAATAATTGTGAAGCATTACAATCAAGAAACCAGCATTCTGGCATGAAGAATCCACTAGCATTTGAACTCCGAAGCTTAATTTGTGTCAGAGCACATTTTTATTTCCGCTAAAGAATGTGAAAGATGAAATATTTTCTTATTGCTCACTTTCTTCCAAAGTGCTTGCCTCTAAAGGATGGCTCAGGCATCAAGACTTCAGCACCACTGGGACATGCCCAGCTCCCCATGCCTCGTCCTCTCTCTGCCAGGGTCCACCATCAAATTCCTAGCAGTAATGATATCTACGGACTGTCAGCGGCTATTTCTGAACCTATCCATCATTAACAGCGTCTGGTTTGAAAGAAATCTACGCTAGGCTGACTGGGTGACAATTTCATTTTAATTGCTGTCAAGGCAGATCAATTTGAACTATATTAAAATGCTTCTAAGGGAATGGAAGGACTTACACTTCTATAAAGAGCTAAATAAATAAGGCACCTACTCCTTGTGTTTCAGCAGACCTATAAATTCTTACAGGAGCAACACACTTTCTCACAAATATTAGTAAGTCATTTTGGGGGTGGTATATTGCATATACATGGAATATTTGGCACTATTTTATGAAAAGGGGGATATACATAATTCTGAGTGGATGTACAGGGCATGCAAATATGTAGTTTCTAATTTTAGATAATACTGTTAGGGAATTTAATATAATACATTACATTACATTAGAGATTTCTGTTCCGCCATTACCTTGCGGTTCAAGGCGGATTACAAAAGATTTATGAAAGGGGGGTTACCATGGAAGAATATTTGTCATTACTAAAGTTGTAAAGAGTGGATCATTTGACATTTCAAGAGTTGTAAGGAGTAGAACATTTGTCAGTATTTGAATGGTAAAAAGTGTAGGTAGAAATCTTGCTGCTCTCCGAGATGATTGTAGCCAATACAGGTGTCCCCTCCTGAGGAAGGGATATCGAAACTCGAGCCGGGGGGGGGGGGGTCATTTGGCTAACGATCTTTACCAGCACTTTGCACCTGCTCTTTATAGATTCTATGGTTGTGTGTCAGAACATCTATCAACCACTCCAAATAACAGATAAGTGATTATAATATCTTTTACCTTATCAATGGCGAGTGGTTTGGGACAGTAAAGCACAGTGATGGTCCCATAGCAACCATAGTTTGTGGTTATCACAGATGTTTTTGGTTTTGGGTCCGAGTACTTTACATTTATAATTCGATATAAATTTTAATAGCAGTAGAGCTGTGAGCATTGAAGTATGTCAGTTTCTAATTTCGGTACATGCTTGTGTCAAAATAAAAAAAGGGTCACACTTTTACACCTTCTGTAAATGATTCCGAAGCCTCAGACAACTTGCCTTTTGAGACCTGGTGTGTGGATAAATACAAAAAGGAACATGCTCAAGAGAAAATGCGGAGAGGCAAGCCCCCTGGACAGCATCTCTGCCCGAAGAAACCAATGCAAGTTTTGACGCGCTTTGGTCCAGGGCAACGGCATCGGGAGTGAATCAAACTGCAGAGACTAGTGGGATAACGGCACGTTCTAAAGAGGGTGTAAATGAGCTTTTACCCAAGGTTCCACTTCTATGGTTGCAATCATCGACCCCAGTACCTGGCAGGTAGTGCCAAGCCTTAAGAGCTCCTTATGTATAGAAGAGAAGACTTTCAACCAGAGAGGTGCTCAGAACCTTGAATAAAGGTGATGAAAAACACTAACTGGGGAAAACCCCTATAAGTGTTTCAATGCTCTATCATTGCATCTTCTCCATTGGAAGAAAGAAATCCGTGAAAAACTTGTGCAAAAACTTAACTGGTGTCAAAAATATATATATATAATATAAGCAAAGCGTGTTTGTAGTAATGTGCTGAAACTTAGCTTGCATGGGTGGTTAGGAAGCAGGCTCGCTCCAGCAGGCTCTAACGCGTTTCGCCATTGGCTTCCTCAGAGAGCCTTCAAAAGCTGGAACAGAGTGAAACTTCTTCCTTCCTCGTCACCCAAAATTACATCACTTCCTGGTACCAGGAAGTGATGTGATTTTGGGTGACAAGGAAGGAAGGAAGGAAGTGATGTAATTTTGGGTGACGAGGAAGGAAGGAAGAAGTTTCACTCTGTTCCAGCTTTTGAAGGCTCTCTGAGGAAGCCAATGGCGAAACGCGTTAGAGCCTGCTGGAGCGAGCCTGCTTCCTAACCACCCATGCAAGCTAAGTTTCAGCACATTACTACAAACACGCTTTGCTTATATTATATATATATATTTTTGACACCAGTTAAGTTTTTGCACAAGTTTTTCACGGATTTCTTTCTTCCAATGGAGAAGATGCAATGATAGAGCATTGAAACACTTATAGGGGTTTTCCCCAGTTAGTGTTTTTCATCACCTTTATTCAAGGTTCTGAGCACCTCTCTGGTTGAAAGTCTTCTTTTCTATACATAAGGAGTTCTCCTTTATTTTTGTTTATTTGTTTGGTTCTATCCTTTGGGAGACTACTTGCTATACTATTGACCCAGTATATTTGATTGGGAAGCCTTAAGAGCTGACAGTGCCAGGAACTCTAAAATCGAGGCTCTTAGCTTCAGCTTGTGCGACTCCGGAAGAAAAACATGGCCTTCTGCCGTGTAAGAGAGGATCCTCGAGTACCCCAGGGATTGGGTTGGTTCAAGATGACTCTTTCAGGAATTTATACCGTAATCTCTCCGAGGTCTTGCCAGAGTTGTACAACTTGTGTTACTGTCTTGTGTCCATCGGTCTTGATGGAGCCCTGATTAACCAATCATCCAAGTAAGGATCTAAGTGAATTCCTGCCTTGCACTGGTGCTCTGCTGCCACAACCATCACCTTGGTAAAGGTGCGAGGTGCTGTTGCTAACCCAAATGCTAGTGATAAGAATTGAAAATGCTTTTCCAGCACGTGGAACCTGGGGAACTTTCAGGGTTCTGGGAATATGGGAGTAGACCTCCAAGTCAAACATGGCTAGGAATTTACCCAGCGCCACTGAGGCAATCATTGATGTACAATCTCCATCCGGAACACGGGTACCTTTAGTGCAGAGGTCTCAAAGTCCCCCCTTGAGGGCCGCAATCCAGTTGGGTTTTCAGGATTTCCCCAATGAATATGCATGAGATCTATGTGCATGCACTGCTTTCAATGCATATTCATTGGGGAAATCCTGAAAACCCGATTGGATTGCGGCCCTCAAGGAGGGACTTTGAGATCCCTGCTTTAGTGCTACATTGCCAGACTTCAGATCCAGGATTGGTCTCCAGTTGTCTGAGTCTTTCTAGGGCACGATAAAATATATGAAGTATCTGTCCAAGCCCGATTCTTCATCTTGCACAGAAGCCGTTTTACTGTCTCTTGGACTTTGATTGCGTTCTGTGGTCTTCCAGCTGGAGAACTGACAAAGAAATCCCAGACAAATGAGAGAAATCAAGTTTGCAGCCCTCTGGAATAATGTCCAGCATGCATTGTCCAAACAAATCTTCGCCCAGGCCTCCCTGAACTCCAAAACTCTTCCTACTATTCGGGGTAGCTCGGGCTCTGGCCTGACATCATTGGGACTTCTTAGGAGTGGCTGTTTAGCGGAAACCTGACATCTGAGCTCGTCCAGAGCCTCCGAACCTCTGTCTAGATCCACGAAATGATCTCCGAGCAGAGGAGTCTACTGATAACTGGTGGGACCATCTGTAGCTATGAAAGGCATCATAACTTAACCCCATGTGGTCTACTGTCTGGCAATGACATAGGATGATGGACTACCATACTGAAACTTTGCAAGTAAAATGAATAATTGCTGGTTTGTTGCCTTGAGAATAAATGTGACTCTTGGGCAGACTGGATGGACTACACAGGTCTTTATCTGCCATCATTTACTATGTTGTGTAACCTGGGGGAATAATCAATGCGGCAAAGTGCTTTTTTGGTGAGCTCGGCGGCGATGCCTTCTCCCTGGGCGCCGGTCCCTCTGTGCGGCTGCACCGTGCGGCAAAGTGGTTGGCAAATGCCAAAGGTCTAACGGAGTGAAGCCCACCCTGTCCTGGAGTCCTGGTGATGTAGTAAGCGTGCATGCACACTCTTGTGGCCACATCCCGACAGATCAGATCTCAGGGAACACGGCTTAAGAGTGCGCATTTGTGCGATTTTGGTGCGATTTGTGCTGAATTTTCTTTGAAGGAATTTAAAGTTTTGTTAAAGACCCGTATTTTTTGATGTGCTTATGGAACTCAAAGTCGGGGGGGGGGGGGGGGGGGGGGGATAATAGGGTCTGGTGGCATGTACCTGATCCTTTATAATGTTTGGTATTTTTAGATCAATGATTAGATTCTTTTCAGAGTATATTTGGTTTTTTCTTTTCATAATTTAGAGTTCATTTTAAGAAAATGCTGAATACTCAATTAGCAGCCAATGCCTTCTTATTTCAGTTGATAATCGCCTTTTGGAATTTTTTTGACAGCAATGTATGATTTAAAGCTTGCTTGTATTTCTGAATTGATTAAATATGTGCTCTATTCCTGTTTATAACAGGAATGATTACGGTAATGATGTTGTTTAGACATGTCTATATTATATGTGGTAATCAGAGGGCAACAGGATTTTATGTATGTGGTATGGAAACCACATAGTTGTATGCGGTATTTCTGTTTTTATTAATCTTGTAAACCTAGGGCTCCTTTTACGAAGGTGCGTTAGGGCCTTCACGCGCGGAATAGCGCCCGCTAGCCGCTACCGCCTCCTCTTGAGCAGGCGGTAGTTTTTGGGCTAGCACGCGCTAAAAACGCTAGCGCACCTTCATAAAAGGAGCCCCTCAAGTAAAACACTAAAATTTATCTTTGGCTCCGATTTCTTTCTGCTCCTACAGTTCAATCAGAACCAGTCTCTACTGGGCTATGGTGTCCTGAGCATCCATACACAATGATGAAAGGTGCTTTTCTCCATTTTAGATTCTTCTTCCCAGTTCCAACTCAGCCCAGAGGCCCCAAACTGCAGCTCCCTCCGGAACCTGGCTAAAGTGCCCTAGCCATATGTCTAGCCTTTGGGTGTTCTTGTTGGGTTAGGGCTGAAATTTATTTATCAATTCATTCGTTCAATTTTCTGTACCGTTCTCCCAAGGGAGCTCAGAACGGTTTACATTAATTAATTACATTAATTAATCTTAACAGAGATTTTGGCAGTTGGAACTCAAGCACAGTACCGGGTAAAGCTTTGGATTCTTGCCCAGAAATAGCTAAGAAGAAAAAATAAAAAAATTTAAATTGAATCAGGTTGGGCAGACTGGATGGACCATTCGGGTCTTTATCTGCCGTCATCTACTATGTTACTATGTAGGTACTCAAGCATTTTTCCCTGTCTGCCCCGGTGGGCTCACAATCTACCTAATGGACCTGGGGCAATGGGGGGATTAAGTGACTTGCCCAGGGTCACAAGGAGCAGCGCAGGGTTTGAACCCACAACCTCAGGGTGCCGAGGCTGTAGCTTTAACCAATGCGCCAAACTCTACCTCCTTCAGCAGCTGTGAAGGCTGTCTTCACAGCTTTCCGGGTCAGGCTTTTTGCCACATAGCCCAAGCCAGACTGGAGGGAGAGGGAGCCAGAGGCCTGGTCCAGGAATTGAACCCAGGACTTCCACTAAACTAAACTATCAGGCTGGC
Organism: Geotrypetes seraphini; assembly: GCF_902459505.1. Lineage (NCBI taxonomy): Eukaryota > Metazoa > Chordata > Amphibia > Gymnophiona > Dermophiidae > Geotrypetes > Geotrypetes seraphini. The sequence goes on along the minus strand of NC_047090.1, from coordinate 177,057,188 downwards.
TCAAAATAAATCATTTCTGAATGATTCCCACAGTCACATGAGACAGTGGGGAGGATGAGATCAGAACATGTATCAATTGCATAGTTTCTAGACAGAACTGAGATATTTGTTCATTATGTTTAGGCTTCATCTAAGTCTCAGTTTTCAAGCTGCTCTTTAAAACATCAGTGGTACTGGGATATTTTTAGCAGCTAGGAGCATGTGCAATTTCTGCTTAAAGACATATATAGAAGCTGCTTCAGTTCCAGGTCTGTGAAAGAATCACCATGCTACAGTGCCTGCTGTGTTTTAATTAACAGGAAATGATATGTGATGGCTGAGTTTTGGGTTTCTGTACATTCTGAGGATAATTTTTTAAAGCTGTTTCCAATTGTAAGATCAGTTTTAGATACAGATGAAGGCCTGTTCTTAAGCTGCATGATCTCATACGTGCACAAAAAGTAGGCACACGGAGCTCGGTGTATGCATTCCCAGGGTTACAAAGGCGGAGTTGCAATGTCTGCTCATACTGTATTCTATAAAAATTTTGTGCTGGCACATAGTGCACCCCATTTATTTACACCTTTTTCGTGCAGGTGTAAATTTCTTCATAGAGGTTGGGTGCCATTGGGGCTGATTCTGAGAGCCTATTTTTATAGAGGTGCACACGTGCTTATATTGCTTTTATAAAATATGCATCTTCTTGGACTTCTTCCTGAGGCGCCTAGAGCCTGGGCCAATCAGGCCTTAGGCTTAGTGGGGATGGGCGGACCCGCAATGCCTAAGGCCTGATTGGTCCAGGCTTCTAGAGCCTGGGCCAATCAGGCCTTAGGCTTCGCGGGATGGGCCAGGAAGGGGCGGGCCCGCCTCATTTCGACGAGGCGGGCCTGCTGGCTGGACGGGCAAGACCCGTCCGGACAGCAATTAAAGGTTAGTTTGGTGGGGGGGAGGTTTGGGGGCTGTTAACGCGGGGGAGGGAGGCGTCTTACGGCAGGAGGGATTGGGCACCCTCCTGCTGGTGATCGGTAGTGTGTGTGTAGGGGGGCATCTTCTGGCAGGAGGGTATAGGCCAGTATTTTTTTAATGTAATTAAATTTTATTAGGTGGGAAAGCTTAAAAAACTGATAATCACAAGAACTTTTAATAAACTAAACCACATTACATTGTAAGCGTGTCTCGTTCTGCTAGGGAGACGCATAGGGCCGCCTAGGTTCGCTTAAGGCTACCGCCTAGCCTTATGCGAGCTTAGGCGGGTTTGCGGGCCTCTCTAAGCTCCCTGGAGGCGCCTTCAATATAAGCGGCCGGCCTGGGGAGCATTTTTTTTTTTTTTTTAAAGTGCCTCCCGACTGGCTGATTAGACAGCTGTAGGACGCCTACAGCTAACTACAATCGGGAGCACTTTGCACAATCAGGGCCTTTATGTTTAAATCATTTTTATTGAGCATCAGTAGAGCATCAATGATAGAAACATCAATTTCGCAATATCTAACAAAAGTACAAGTCCAATAAAAACTACCTGAAATACATGCTCAAAATGTAACAGCATCATCTCCAGAAGCTCCCACCCTCCAACTCCCTCCCCCCCTCCCAAAATAAATAACCAACAAGAGAGGAGTGCCTGTAACCGTACATATCCAGCTACCTATCCAAAAGACAACTAAGCATTCTAGGGGCCAAAGTTGCCCAAAAAGCTCGCCAGGTCCGCCTAAAGAAGGCCTTTTATAAAACAGTACAGTGATAAATACACTTATAAGTACACTCACCGACAAGATGGCACACCTCTTATTTGGCAGCTTGACCCTCAAGTGAAGGTACCATGATGAGACTACTGTTAGGAGTCAGAGGCACCATATTGAGCCCAAGCACCAATGGGGAAGGAACATGAGAGGATTACACCCTCCCTCCCTACCAATGGCCACCATGGAAACCCTGGCAAAAGAGATAATTTACATGAGGAACGAGGACGTGAGTCGGAAGATCTGTAAACATCTCCACTTAGTAGTTCCAACAATGAAGGGGCCTGTTATAACGTTTTATCTGTTTGGAATGATGAGTCTCCAGTTTTATTAGAGAAGCTCTGGAACAAAGATATTCCCCAAAGAGAATTATACAACAAAATTCCTCATCCAAGCAAACAGAAGGACGGATTCTCCGGAGACAAGCAGGGGAGATGTAGGCGCACTTGTTGGTGACATCTCAGACTGATCCTGTGTGTCGGGGCTCTCCCCTAGCAATAGTGAGCTTTTGGCTTATTGAGCATGTACAGGGACTCCCGCTTTCAGTGGCGCCTCCCCTTGTTATTCAGGGGGATTTTTCTTAGCTGCTCCTGATAAGCCACAGTTCTTCCCTCTCTCTCAAAAAAAAAAACCCCTCCCAAAAATTTATTATTTAATAATAATTAGAAAAGGATATGATTTTGGAGTCTTCAATTCCATTATCGTATGAGGTGGTTATTTGTGGTACATTGTTGTCACCTAAACCTCCTTTAGACAAGTATAGAAGTAGATTATTTTCTATCATAACTGGGATAGCCATACAAATGGTTACCGAAAAATTGGGATCGACTTAATTTCTTCTTTTGGTGGGACTCTATGTTTATGCTACAAACATGAGAAAATGAATTCAGAAATGTTGTGTAATAATAAGTTATTTAAATTAACATGGAGTCCATTGACAAATTTTATTAATGATGATTAGCTGGTTTATTCTCCTGATTTCTTATTTGATTTACACATTCAGGATGGGTATTATATTTGGATGTTTTCATTGATCAATAAGTTTAATATGATTTTCACTATATGTCTGAAATAATGCATTTGGGTTTTGTTCTTGTATTGGGGTGGGAGGGAGGGGGAAAAGTTTTTGAAGTATTTCTATGACTGATGTAAATGCAATTTTGAAATTAATTATATGTAAATGTATATTTTAAGGCATTGTTTTTGAATGAAAAATTAATAAAGAGTTAAAAAAAAAAAAGAAAAGGATAACTTCCCCACCTCAGAAGTTTTCTCAAAGGACTTAAAAAAAAACAAAAGAAAGAAAAAGACAAGCTAAGAAGAAAATATAAAATACAGATGCCAAAAGAAATCAGAACCAGCAAAAAAAAAAAAACCAACAGGCTCTAGGACCCCGTAGTTTTTCATTCCACCGAAGGAAACAAAGCTCCAGTTTGAATACAGCTCCCTCGCATTGGCGGACAGACCTCACAGTACTTGACAGCCACGCTGATGGCTCCCTCCCCCCAGGGCCCGGTTTCGGCACTGCTGAGGAGGTTACATGGTAGCATCTTTATAATTTTAAGTTATCACTATTATGCTTTATTGGTGCTCTATTTGTTGTAATGTATGTGATTCTCTTTGTGTATGTACTGAAATAGAAATACATACACATGCGAAACATAAGGAAAAGAAATAGAGGTTGATTACAATAAAAACTAAATTCCAAAGATGGGAAAAGGAAAAAAACAACAACAACTAAGGCTGAGGTAAAAAAAAACGTGTTGTGCAGTTATGAGCCCAGAATGTCTGAGAAAAATAATATGCCTTTAGCTGAACCTTAAGGGCTCCTTTTACGAAAGTGCGCTAGCGTTTTTAGCGCACGCACCGGATTAGCGCGTGCTAGCCGAAAAACTACCGCCTGCTCAAGAGGAGGCGGTAGTGGCTAGCGCGCGTTATTCCGCGCATTAAGGCCCTAACACGCCTTCGCAAAACGAGCCCTAAATGCCGTGTTTTATAAAGTACGTGCATAAATCAAGCTCTGCCTCGGAGCGCACCTTCTTGTACCATACGTGCTGTTAAACGCGGCTCTCGTCTTTACAGAGGCTCTCCCCGCTGGCTAAGCTAAGCTTTAGGTTCACTGTACCTGCATGAAGCCAAATCTGAGCAAGGGTCATCCACGGATGCAGAGGACCCTGCTTCGGAGTACTGCTCTGGAGAGACGATGCCACCTCAGATAATGCCTGTTCCACTCTTGAAGCTGCGATTGATGTTGCGTGTACAGAGCCTGCGGCGGGAAGAAAGCAAAACATTTTAGAAACAACCTGGAAAAGATCAAATCAGCCTTTTCAAGCATCGTCCACGTAGCCAGCCCTGAAAATGTGATTTTTTTTCCCCCCCCACTGCTGTTGCTGAACACTAATTTGATGGGGGCAGAGCGTTTATGAGTTTGCCGCCATCTGTAATATCTGACGTAAGCTGGTCAGAATTGTGCAAATGAAGGCAAGAGCCTTGTGTGCTATTTCAACCAGCAGAAATAAGTCTGAGGGGAGCTGTGATGTCACGGCACCCATAACCTCTCATCTGCTGCACAGATTGTCAATGGAAGCAATTACTGTCTTTCCAGAGGGTATAATTAGATGACAAATTATTTATGGGCTAATAAGAAACATCAGGGGGTATAAAAGGGAAGAAGTCAGGCACAAATAAAATACCAAGGCGGACACTAACAGCTTAATACATAAATGCAAAAAGAGTCAAACGGCCGCATACAAACCATGGGCTAATTAGCAAGGAATTAGTAACACGAAACAAACAACACAATTTCACTGCTGCATAATTTGAGGTTGAGGGGTGGTAGATTCAGGGGCAATGTTAGGAAATTCTACTTTACGGAGAGGGTGGTGATGCCTGGAATGTGCTCCCGAGAGAGGTGGTGGAGAGTAAAACTGTGACTGAGTTCAAAGAAGTGTGGGATGAACACAGAGGATCTAAAATCAGAAAATAATATTAAAAATTGAACTAAGTACTGGGCAGACTTGCACGGTTTGTATCTGTATATGGCCGTTTGGTGGAGGATGGGCTGGGGAGGGCTTCAATGGCTGGGAGGGTGTAGATGGGCTGGAGTAAGTCTTAACAGAGATTTCGGCAATTGGAACCCAAGCACAGTACCAGGTAGAGCTTTGGATTCTTGCCCAGAAATAGCTAAGAAGAAAAAATAAAAAAATTTAAATTGAATCAGGTTGGGCAGACTGGATGGACCATTTGGGTCTTTATCTGCCGTCATCTACTATGTTACTATGTAAAAACATTTTACAATGAACTGTACCAGTATCTGGAAGACGTATCAATAAAGGTTACTATACACTGTCAACTAATCTCTTCAAGTGTCTGAAGTATAAAAGTTGCCTTATATCAGAGTGTCCAGTCAGTTTTTCCACAGTAAATAGTCACGAAATCGACTTGCATACAATGGGGGCAGTGCATGCAAATAGATCTCATGAATATTCATTGGGAAAATCCTGAAAACCTGTAATGACTGGGATTGCTATACAAATGATTCCAAAAAACGGGAAGAATTGCAATAGACTGAATCACACCTTTTGGCGGGGAATCCCCGTGCTTGCATTATCGATACGAACGTATGAATTCAGAAATAAAGGGTTATGGTAAAAATTGTAATAAGATTTGGGGCCCTTTAGCAGATTTTGTATCCACCAATCAATAGTTCAAGCCTTCCATTTTATTGAGTTTTACACACATCCAGATTGGGAAGGAGGGATTTGGGGGGAGGAAAGATATTTATATTATTATTGTTAGTAATAAGTGCTGTTATTTGGTGGCCAATTGTCATATTTTTGTATGCACTTTGCATGTTATTAAAATGAATAAAGAATTAAAAAAAAAAAAAAAAGATCTCATGAATATTCATTGGGAAAATCCCGAAATTCTGATCGGGTTGCTGCCCCCGAGGACAGAGGTTGGACTCTCTTACCTTATGCAGATTTCTCCATTGACAGTGGCTTGAAATTCTGCTGCTGGACCAAACATTATGATAACAATATATACAAATAATATTATGTATTTAGATTTATTATTTATGTATTTTTGCATGGTGGTAAACTGCACTGGGTGGGACCTCAGGGCACATTCAGTTATTCAGGATATCCATAATGACTAAGCAAGAGACAGAACTGCATGTCGATGGGAAGTGCAAATCTCTCTCATGCATATTCATTGGGGATAGTCTGAAAACCTGACTGGCTGGAGATACCACAAGGACTGGGTTGAGCAACGCTGCTTTAGGAACAAAAGCCAAACAAATGACCTGTTCTATAACACTGACTAGCGGAAAAGTACGCATGATGATTCGATGGCATTGGCATGTACTTTGCTGGTGGACATGCACAAGGGTGGGCAGAGCAAGGGCAGAGTGCCCAGGTGCACATGTAAATGATTAAGCACTATGATTTATGCTTGCATGTGCTAATATCGAGGTATAGGCATTAAGCGATCACCTTTTTGGCTACTCGCATTAGTATTCTATAAACACAGGCTTCAAATAAGCACCGAACCCTGTCACAGAATTACCCTCCATGTGGCTCTCAACAGCGATACATAAAAACTCAGAGTAGATTCATTTCTACCATTTTATTTAAAGTAATGTGGTTGCCATATTAATCCACCTACGTAAGTAGAAATAAAGGTCAACAAAATTTCTGTTTATCGGACAAATGTATTTCCACTGACTCTGTATTACAATTGTCAAAAAGGAGTCAGCAATGTAATGGGGTAACTTTCAAACAGCCTCCGTAACTGAAAAGTGCACTGGCGTGTCAACGCAGCTCCTGATTGGTGAGGCCCGACTTTAGTATAGGAAGAGGCGGTCAAAGCATACCGCGAGTGATTTCCTTCACTCGCCGGTGCTCCGGCTGCCCTCTCCTGCCTCTCCGGCTGCCCTCTCCTGTCTCCCCTGCCAAAAAACCGTATTCGCGTCGTTTCGAAATTCGCGGGGATTCCTGGAACAGAACCCTCGCGAATTTCAGGGGAGTACTGTACGTGGGAGTACTGCTACATACTATGTATCTATATCAAGGTTATCTACCTCTGAATGTCCCATGACGCAGGGGATTTTTTTGCAGTATCTTATCAACCCTCCCCCCTACCTTTTACCAAACTGCGGAAGCGGTTTTTAGCACAGGCTGGCGTGCTGAATGCTCCGTGTTGCTCCCTGACGCTCACAGGAACACTATAAGTGTCGGGAGCAGTGCAGTGCATTCAGCGCACCGGCCTGCGCTAAAAAACGCTTCCGCGGTAAAGTGTGCAAATATGTCAGAAATGCATTTATTCTCCCCAACGAGCACTCACTTATTTATAGCATAGGGTAAGTGAAAAGATGGCATTGATAAAATACAGCATAATAAACCAAACAAAAGGTGGGAGGAGAAGACTTCAAAATTATTTTCACTTAAAGTATTATTTTCTGTGCAGTGATCCAAAGCCAAGCAATGGGCATCGCCTCTGTTCCAATCAAGCTCTTAACCAACAATGGTCAACAGGAAGCTTGTTTCTGGAATATTGCCCTGAAGCGTTAATTGCTCAGTGAGGCAGAATAAGAGTCTGCTGATATAGTCAATGCCAGGTTCTGGCCTGTACAGATAATCCAGAACCTGTCAACTGGTTAGAAGCAGTTAGCATGTGTATGAGTGCGTTTTACTGAAGTCCTGGGAGTCGGAGAGGGATCTGTCTGTTGCAATTTCTTTAGAGGGAGGAGGAAGCTGGTCTATATGGGGAAGGCTGAAGGGATGTGCTGGTTGTGAGGTGGTGGAGGAAGTGGTTGACTGAGGTGTACTTGTATATGTGGGTTATACATATTGGTGGGGTAGGGATATGTGGGTGTGAAGGTGGTGTCTGTGTGGGGGGATGAGAATATGTTGGCTGCATGTAGGAAAATACAGAGGAATAGGTGGAGATAAATAAGATCAGGATAGGTGAATGTGAGCAGAGCGGAGGGGGGACAGGTACATATGTGGGGAGGTGAGTGTGCGCTAGCAGCAGATGGTAAGGAGCGTGACATTGGTGGAATGAGGCGTTATGACATCACAATCTCAGCTCTGGAAAGTTGCTACTCTTTGGGTTTCTGCAAAGGTACTTGGGACCTGAATTAGCCACTGTTGGAAACAGGATACTGGCCCTAGTGGACCTTTGGTCTATCCAGTACAACAGCTCTTATGTTATTATGTGAGCCAAGTATAGGACAATCAAGCCATTGTGACATCACTGCTGAGGTTGGGTCTTAGGCATTGGTGGAATGAGGCATTATGATATCACAATCTCAGCTCTGGAATGTTGCTACTCTTTTGAGTTCCTGCCAGGTAATTGGGACCTTGATTGGCCACTGTTGGAAAGATGGACCATTGGTCTGACCCAGTCTATGACCCAAGTATAGGACAATTAATCAATTGTGACATCACTGATGAGTGTGAATCTTAGGTATTGGTGGAATGAGACAATATGACATCACAATCTCAGCTCTGGAATGTTGCTACTCTTTGAGTTCCTGCCAGATACTGTACTTGGGACCTTGATTGGCCACTGTTGGAAAGATGAACCATTGGTCTGACCCAGTCTATGAGCCAAGTATAGGACAATTAAGCAATTGTGACATCACTGATGAGGTTGAATCTTAGGTATTGGTGGAATGAGACAATATGACATCACAATCTCAGCTCTGGAATGTTGCTACTCTGAGTTCCTGCCAGGTACTTGGGACCTGGATTGGCCACTGCTGGAAAGAGGATACTGGGCCAGATGGACCATAAGTCTGATCCAGTATGGCTATTCTTATGTCAGGACTACAGTGAACAGGACACTTGAAAGGGTGATATATCCTTCTAAATGTCTTCCCAGTCACCCAGTTGTGAGAATGTTATGGCCTGCTTGTCCTTGGAAATCATATTTCCTACAATACTTTGATCTGCCTTCCTCAAACCAATGATCCAACCAAATAACACAAGCTGATAATGCGTACGTTAATTTAAGGCACATTTAACAGCATGCTCTGGAATAAATAGTTTTCCAGCCAAAAGGAAAGGAATTGTGTGTAATGTCTTAATATTAGAAATTCTTTCACTTCTTCAAATGCTTGCTCTCCTTTGTGAAGAAAGTACGGTAAAAGCTGCCTAAAATGTCAGCGCCCACCTTTAGTAATACCTAACCATACATATAATACACATTCTGCTTCTAGGATACACAAAAAGTACCAGGCGAACCCACTTAGTCCCCCAAAGGAATGTTTTTCCTGAAGAAATGACCGCTCAGCAGGAGTTATTGTAGGCCTCCGGGATTAACTAGTTTCGAGTTCTATGGTCCACACGTCCCGCTAGCTGCCATCTTATTTCATGTTTAGTATGCATATATGCTTCCAGAAATTCTGATTACAGGTCACAAGATCTTGGACTCGTTCTGCATTTCATGACTTTGCAGTTCAAATCTTGTTTTCTTCCTGTCACCGTCTCTTGGCTTTGCCTTATTTGGGCTTCGGCCTTGCTACTTTCCTTCCTCCTAAGTCTTAGCAGCTGCAGGCCGAAAAACCTCCACCTGTAGCCTCCGATACTCATCTTGGTCTGTGTATGCTCCCTCCTGGCTCAGGGCAACTTACACTTCGGCTGACCACTCTGGAAACTGAAAAAACAGTCATCGGATGCTCAATTTCCAAAGTCTTTCAGTTTTCCATAAACTACTGTCATTTTTAGGGAACCCTCCTACCCCATCCTAATAGTCCTTGACCCCTTCTCCATTTAAGGTTTATTCCCACTTGTGGAAAGTTAGAATTTTGCTATGATGTAGATGTGTGACTTACAGAAAGAGACTTGGTTCTAGGGGACAAGCAAATTGCTTTGACTTTGTATTTTCAAGAAAATTTTAGGGGCCATATTCAATGGGTGGCGGTCAGTGATTTTTAAAATGCTATCACTGGTTAAATTAGACCTCTACCCGTAGCACTGGCACTGGGATGGCTACCAGGAGTTACTCTGGAGCCTTTCCTGCCTGGTTATACCACTTTGAATATTGCCCCTTATTATTTTAATTCAAACTGTGGTGCTCATTCCTGAATGTGTTTCTTTTTCTGTCCCGAATGCCTCTCACTGAGCCTCTGGGGAGAAAATGGAAACAGGACTTAGGGCGGGATGTTCAAAAACCCGCGTTAAAAAGCGACAGTCTGCTACCGCAGCCGTTTTGAAACCGAATCTAAAAACCCGAGACATTCTTAAAAAAAAGCGCGTGCAAATAAGTTTGGTGGACATCAGCGAAGATTTCCTACATTTGCACGTGCCCATTGCTGATGGGCATTTGCGCAGAATGCCGTAAAAAAAAACCCAAAACCCCACACTCTCCTGCTGCACTATTGGATGAATGGAAGGGAGAGGAGGGGAGAAGCAATGTCAAATTTTTTCTATTGCGCATAATACATGAATTTCTCTCCAAAAAAACTACTATAATTCAGGTAAATCTTGTAATTTGGTTTTAATGTAAAATTTAATCAAGACCCACAGCCAGAAACACACAAAACAAGGGTATCATACACGCGCTCAAGAAGAAACGTTGGCTTTTAACAAGCACGCATGAAACATGCCCATCTCTCCCAAAAACTCAAAAGAAGCGTGATTTTACTATCCTCCACTAAAAATATATACACTTCTCCCTCCAAATTCACAGTTTCAGCAGTCGCGGTTTCGATTATGTGCGGTTTTTAGCTTGCTGGCTCCTCCCCCACAATTACATCAGCTTGCATAGAGAAATTGCCGATTCCCGGCACTTTCGTCACCGTGTTTTGCCTCTCCTTCAGGAACAGGCCAGGTCTCCCACCATGTCATTTGCTGTTTCACCATATTCACGATGGTTTTTAATAGAAAACTGCGAATAACATATGAAGAAGTTATTCGCGGTTTTTCTGTATTCGCGGATCTGTTAATCCCCTATCACAGCGAATACGGAGGAAGAAGTGTAGATACACATTTTTCCCCCCATTAATCACAGTCAAAACACAAGTGCTGGCACTGTAACGGCATCCCCAGATCAGTCGCTCTTTTTGTCGCCAAAAGCTGACACTGCTCTTCAAAAATACCTTGGCGCTTTTAACAATCTACCGGAGGGCTCATTTCAATGTTAGAGAGCCCATTTGCATGCCATTGCTAGAAATCTCACTAAAGACAGAGCTAATCCGGTTCAACAATCCACCGCTAAAATGCGTGCTGGCTAAACCGCCGGAAAACTGCTTAGCAACCGCATTAAATTTTTGAAAATCTTGCCCCGAGTCCAAAGCTACTGAACAAAGGACTAATGTGCGTAGGTGTACAAATGATGGGGACCCTATACACGCTTTCTGCCGTACAATACCACTAAAGCGAGTCTTCAGGGCTGGGCTTACCGCTAGGCAAAGCAGACCTTCTCTTAGACGGGGGGGGGGGGGAGGGGCATGGCAAAGCAGCAAGTTGGAAAGGTTCGCTGTGCCCCACCAGCTGAAGAGAATGGAATCAATGGACGGGGCAACAGGAACCTGCGCAGTCTGGCACGGTAAACACATTCAAAACAAAGGGCTAACCTTTTATTGCGACTGCATGATGACTTGTGCATTACTGGAAACTGCTTTGGACTGCCCAACAAATTAGAAAAAGCAATAAAAAAAAAAAAAATCAAGATCCGGATCAGGAAGATCTGGACTAGTGACCACGTTTTAAGTGTGCCGGAAGTGCCAGCCTCAAGGAGAAGCAGCAAGTTAAGTCAGGGTGGGTGGGATGGGAGGCCTCGACAGGAAGGCCGTATACTGGAGTGTCCAGCTCTGTATGCGCCATGTCTTTCTAAACATTACATTACATTAGGGACTTCTATTCCGCCTATACCTTGCAGTTCAAGGCAGATTACAAAAGAGCTAACTGGACATTTCCAGTGAAGTTACAACAGTTTTGGGTTTGTTTGGGTTTTTTTGGTTACAAGGGAGGAAAGGTAGCTGGATTAATTCCAGAAGAACTTGCAAATTGGATATTAAATTGACTGTACGTTACTGTGTGATATAACAAATAGATTACAGTTAGAGTACAAATAAGATTACGTTACATTTCAGGGATCTGAATACTTGGTTGGTGTTTTGGGGAGGAAGAGATTATTTAAGTGGAGGTTTTGGGGGAGAATTTATCTAGGAGGAGGAGGAAGGGTTGGGTTAAGATATCTGGATAAATTTTTTGAAAAGTAGGGTTTTGATTTCTTTTCGCTAAAAGTAAATTTGACTATGTCTCCCCGCTTCTGGCCAAGCTCCACTGGCTTCCGATAATTGCCAGGGTCCACTGTTTAGCTTTCAAAATCCTACACGGGATCCTCCCTCCCTTTATCCCTCTTTCTTGGAATTCCTCAAACCCTAATACCACCAGATCCTCCCACAAGTTAAAATTATCCTTCCCCTCGCTAAAAGGCATTTCCCACACAGGAAAGCTAGGGACCTCCCTCCACTTCAAAATCACTGAGCTCTGGAACAACCTTACCTCCCCTCTTTGGATCTTGAGCTCTCTCCAAGTTTTCCACAAACATCTGAAAACCTGGCTTTTCTCAAAAATTGTATGTCTCCCTCCAACTTAGGAATCAAGGAAACTCTTATATCTTGGCATCCCAAGTCCTCTAAATTTTCTTCACACTTCTACCTCTAACCCTCTGTTGTAGTTCCTTCCTATTTCTCCTACTGTAAACCGCGTCGAGCTCTACGAACGTGGAGATGATGCGGTATACAAACCTAAGGATTAGATTAGATTAGATTCTGCAGTGTTACTTAGACGCAAAAAACAGACTGACGATGCTTTACAGACTAAGCTTTGGTTACATTTTTTTCCTGCACAGGTCTAAAATAGCTTCCAGCTTCATACCTGGGAGAACAATCAGCTGTTATTAAACACAAGATCTTCTTGAAATGCTTTTGTTTTGAGTCCGCAAGAAATGAACACCGGCTCTTGAATAATTCAGTTCAAGAGCTGGTTGATCACAGCCCTCCAGGGTGACTGAATGGGTAATGAGCAGCAAACTTGGTTTACGCAGCTTATCAAACTTCCACCATGCCAGCCCAGACTATGCCAGAGGGATTAGCGATCTGTGACGTGTTATAGCAGGACCACTCGGCCTATGGAGCCAAAGCCACTTACAAACTAGAAAAGGGAAGGGAAAGCCAGGAATGTCATCACCTGGAGAACCGTATCATATCACTAAAATCAATTGTGAAAAAGCATAACAAAGACACGGGTGGAAACATAAAAGGTAGAACCTTAGGAAAGCAAACTGTTTTTTGATAATCTTCAAACCACAAGCCAATGTTACCCTTCTGAGTCAAATTAAATCCATAGTGTTGGAAATGGTTATAAAAGTGGCTTCGAGACATTCAAATCGGGCCCTCCAAAATTTACCACGCTGCGTTTTATTTCACATTGGGAACTAAATGCAGGCTTCAGGACCTCCAGGTCCTCCGTTTCTAATTAAACTACCCCCCTCCCCCCCACACCCAAATCAAATTTCTTCAAGTCATTTCTCTTACATTTGAATGTTATGGAAATGTAAAAAAGAGCCTTATTTTAAACAAGCCTTCCAGCATCTGGTGTAATTCTCCGGCTCCTGTCCACTTAAATTGTGCTCAGCAGGCTGGCCACTGATAATAATAATAATAATAACTTTATTTTTCTATACCGCCATAATCTTGCGACTTCTAGGCGGTTCACAATGAGGAAGAGCTATACAATCAGCGAATTACAGTAGATGAATGCAAGGTGGTTGAAAAGAAAACTATACATGGGTTGAATTATAAGAAATTAACTATTTTACATTGAAAATAATCAGATACCAGCGAGTATCTGGATACAATTTTGAAGGGGGAATTTTAGCAGACAAGGAATATGGATACCTAGTGTGAGGAAGAAATTCAGGGTAAGGTGTGGTAGTTATGTTCGCGGGAGAACGTCTGGCTAGGACAAGAATTTCTTAAACAAAGTGGTCTTTAATTCTTTCCGAAAGATGCTGTAGGTCAACCTAGCGGTATCGATGAGATAGCCTAGCCATGATTGCTGTCTACCAGCTTGGAACTTGAAAGTTCTGTCCAGGAAGGTTCGATATCTGCAGCCAGCGATTTTTGGATATGCAAACAGGTTGTGGTTTCTGGTAGATCTAATGGGGGAATAGAATTCGAAGTGAGGTAGAAGGTAGTTGGGGGCCATTCCCCAGATTAGTTTGTAGCAAAAGCAGGAGAATTTGAACAGAATTCTTTCTTCGATTGGTAACCAGTGCAGCCGATTGTAGAAGGGACTAACACAGCGACACTTTACTAGACAGAGTTGCAGAGAAGCTGGGACTTATGTGAGCGCTGATAATATTTCGTGCTGGTGCCTGCGTAGCTCACCAGGCATGTAGGATTGTATAAATAGTAGACTTCATTTTATCCGGTTAGCTATGTTGGTGCTGGCATAAATTCCAGGTTGCAGTCTTCGATATTGGTTAAGGTGCTCCCCTCTCTCCCTTTTCCGACATCTGACCCATCTAACATGATCTAACCCAGTGGTCTCAAACCTGCGGCCCGGGGGCCACATGCGTCCTGCCAGGTACTATTTTGAGGCCCTCGGTATTTTTATCTTGATCACAAAAATAAAATAAAACTATTTCTTGATCATATGTCTCTTTAGATATAAATTACAATATTATTATTAAGACTTAGCCAAAAGGAAAGATTTATAAACTATAGTTTTGCTTCATGCAAAATTGGCATTTCTTTAATAAGACATTAACTGAGGCCCCTCCAAGTACCTACAAATCCAAAATGTTTGAGTTTGAAACCACTGATCTAACCCATTCTGATCTGCACCAGGATTCTCCCCCTTCTCCACCACCATATCCCCTGTAGGTCCCTGCCCAGTAGGAACAATGTTCACTTGCTTCTGCTTCATAATGGCTGCTGTAACCTCTACTTACAGCCCTGCAGTACTACCAAATATTGGCTGGGACCTGCATCGATCCCAGTAGCTTTGCCCTATCCAGTCAGTCCTGAATATTCAACGTCACTGGCCATACATGGTTCAGCATTGAATACTGGGGTCGCATTCTGGCTGTAGTGAGGATTCTACAGAAAAAGCTAATGATAGTAGAATTAATGCTATAAACATATGAAATCACTAGTCTTTAAGCTCGTTAAATTAACAGGTGCTAGAATAGATGTGTGTGTCTGTCTGTCTTTCTTTCTTTCTTTCTCTCTCCTTGGCCGCTTTCTGTCTGTCTTTCTCTCTTTCTGTCTCTCTCTTTCCTTGGCTGTCCACCACCACCCCTTGCCTGCACCCCCTGCCCCTTCCTTTTACCTCCCCCTGTCCAGCAGCAGCCCTTCTCCCTTCCTTTTACCCCCCCCTGTCCAGCAGCACCTCTTCCCTGCTCCCCCTGTCCAGCAGTAGGCCTTCTCCCTTCGTTTTATCTCCCCCCTGTCCAGCAGCACCCCTTCCCTGCTCCCTCTGTCCAGCAGCAGCCCTTCTCCCTTCATTTTACCTCCCCCTTATCCAGCAGCACCCCTTCCCTGCTCCCCCTGTCCAGCAGTAGGCCTTCTCCCTTCCTTTTACCTCCTCCCCTGTCCAGCAGCACCCCTTCCCTGCTCCCCCTGTCCAGCAGCAGCCCTTCTCCCTTCGTTTTACCTCCCCCCCTGTCCAGCAGCACCTCTTCCCTGCTCCCCCTGTCCAGCAGTAGGCCTTCTCCCTTCCTTTTACCTCCCCCCTGTTCAGCAGCACCTCTTACCTGATCTCCCTGTCCAGTATTACCTCATTCTCCTTTCCCTGCTCCCCTTGTCCAGCATCCGCTCGCCCGGGCAGCCTTGAGGCTTTTGCTAGGCCGGTCTGGGGTGGGAAGAGGTGTCCCGGCAGCGGCAGCGTAGGAGTCAAACCGCCATTGCCACTGAAATCGCTGAACGTGCTGCAAGCCACTGCAAGCACTGCAAATAGAATACGGCCATGGAAGCACACAGTACGGAGGCAGGGATCACGCAGATAGGAGTGCGCATGCGCGCTCAGGGTTTTATTATTAGTGATATAAGATTTTAACTGGGTTGCAAGTGTGTGATTTAGCCTGTCTACATCTATCTTTGGCATTAATGTTTAACATTCAACTTTCATCCTTTTTTTCTGCTTCCTTCTCAAATCTATCTACGTTTCCATGTCTTCTCTTCCATTCTCATCTATCCATGTGCACTATCTACTCCCTCTCTCTGCCCTTCCCCTCAATTCATGTGTGCCATCTCCTCCCTCGCCATCTTGTAAGGCTGGGCATCAAAATGGCAGATGACGCCTAATGTGAGCAACTGCAAAATGATGCATGTGGGAAAGAGGAACCCGAACTATAGCTATGTGATGCTGGGTTCTAGGTTAGGCGTCACTGCCCAGGAAAAGGAACTATGTCTTGTCTATTTAACATATATATATTTTTTAAGAATTGATCCCCCTTTTTCTTTATTTTTTATGCCCTTTTAAATTTTTAGTACTGTAAATCATCTAGGTACATGTTGATAGACGATATATCAAGTACAGAATAAACTTGGAAACTTGGATCTAGGTGTCATTGTTGAGGATATGTTGAAAACCTCAGCTCAATGTGTGGCGACGGCAGCTAAGAAAGTAAAGAGAACGTTAGGAATTATCAGGAAAGAAATGTCCTTGTATCGTTCTATGGTATGGCCGCAACTTGTTCACGAGAGGGCATTCTCTAAAGTTAAAAGGGGATAGATTCCGTATGAACATAAGGAAGTTCTTCTTCACCCAGAGAGTGGTGGAAAACTGGAACGCTCTTCTGGAGGCTGTTATAGGGGAAAACACCCTCCAGGGATTCAAGACAAAGTTAGACAAGTTCCTGCTGAACCAGAACGTACGCAGGTAGGGCTAGTCTCAGTTAGGGCACTGGTCTTTGACCTAAGGGCCGCCGCGTGAGCGGACTGCTGGGTACGATGGACCCTGGGTCTGACCCAGCAGCAGCAATTCTTATGTTCTAACTTGAATACTGTGTGTAGTTCTGGTTGCCGTATCTTAAAAATGATGTAGCAGAATTAGAAAAGGTAGAGAGAAGGGTGACAAAAATGATAAAAGGTTTGGGATGACTTCCCTATGAGGAAAGGCTAAAGCAGCTAGGGCTCTTCAGCCTTGAGAAGAGATGGTTCAGGGGTGATATGGAAGTCTATAAGTGGAGTCGATGTGAGACGCTTATTCACTCTTTCCCAAAATATTAGGACTAGGGGACATGCGATGAAGCTACTAAGCAGTAGATTTAAAACAAATCATAGAAAATATTTCTTCATGCAACATGTAATTAAACTCTGAAATTTGTTGCTGGAGAACGTGGTAAAAGCAGTTAGCTTAGCGGGGTTTAAGAAAGGCCTGGATACTTTCCTAAAAGAGAAGTCCATAGGCCATTATTGAGATGGCTTGGGGAAATTTATTTCGTTTTCTATCCCGTTGTCCCCAAACAGCTCAGAACAGATTACAGGTTAAACATACATAAGAAACTGTTCAGGTTATGATTTGCTATAACTATAGCACAGTTTATAATACCAGCTATTATCCTAACTTGATACATACAATTACATAATATACCGTTTATAGGTTGCAATTTGCCATAGGTATCTATTTTTACTCCTAGGATAAGCACCATAAAACTGTTTTACTACTTGGGAGCTAGCTAGGTACTTGGGACCTGGTTTGGCTACTGTTAGAAACAGGATAATGGGCTTGATGGACCTTTGGTTGGTCCCAGTATGGCAATTCTTACGTTATGTTCTTCTCTCTTTCTTCTCCCCTCTTACCATCCAACCATAAACAGCATTTCTTCCATCTCTCTTATTTTCCCTACTCCTGTGAGTCATCTCCTCCCTCTCTCCCCTTTCCCCACCCCTGTGCACATCTCTTCCCTCTCTCTCCCTTTCCCCTTCATCCCTATGTACCATCTCCTCCCTCTCTTTCCCTCTCCCATGGTTTGACATATCTTCCCCCTTCTAGCATCTCTCTCCTCTCCTTCACTTCCCTCCTCCTCCCCTTTGTGGTCTGGTATTTCCCTGTGTTTCTCTTCCCCCTCCTTCCCTGGTCTGGCATCTTCCCCCCATTCTCCATCCAGTTGTCTGATATCACTCTCTTTCCCTTCCCCCCCTTTCTATGGTCTGGTATCTCTCTTCCCTCCTTCCCTTTCATCTCCTTCTCTGGCACTTCTCCTTTCCTCCCCCCTCCTGTGGTCTGGGATCTCTATCTCCCCCCCACTTCCTTCCCCTGGAGGTCTGGCATCTTTCTTTGCCTTTCCTCCCTATCCCCATAGTCCTGCATCTCTGTTACCCTACTCCTGTGGAATCCTGTGCTTGTTCACTGATCTCGTTCCCAGAAGCACTGCTCTTACTCTTTGGGTTGTGGGCAGCGCGAGTGAAGTAAACACACTGCCTTCGGTGTCCTGGAAGCTTCCTGTCTATGCAGGGGAAGGAAGCAGTAGCAGAGAGAAAGCTTCTGGGCCACTGAAGGCAGCGTGCTTACTTCACTCATGCTGCTGGCAGCCCGAAGAGAAAGAGCAACGCTGCTGGGAATGAGAATGGTGACCAAGCACCAGATCTTGCAGGAGGAGGAGGGGGACGCCGGTTAAGTGCCCGGGCTGCCCAGAAAGTCAATGTAAGCCGCTATTGGCTTGCAGGTCTTGCAGTATGGCAATGCTTATGTTCTTTCCTTGCATCTCCAACTGCAGGGACAATGCAGTCGGACACTGAGGGAACAATGTAGAGGCTTTAAGCTGTACTTCAGAGCTGATCCTGCGGCAGTGTGTGGTACAGTGGTTAGAGCTACAGCCTCGGCACCCTGAGGTTGTGGATTCAAATCTCGCACAGCTTCTTGGGACCCTGGGCAAGTCACTTAATCTCCTCATTGCCCCAGATACATTAGATAGACTGTGAGTCTACCGGGACAGACAGGAAAAAAAGCTTGAGTACCTGAATAAATTCATGTAAACCATTCTGAGCCCCCTTGAGAGAATGGTATAGAAAATGGAATAAATATCTGATAACCAGAGCTGGTATTGTGACATCATAATGCCTCATTCCACCAATAAGAGCCAACCTCATCAGTGATGTCACAATGGCTTCATTGTCCTTTACTTGGCTCACTTTTGCTACATTTAGATTTCTAGAGTGGTGCAGCGGTTGTGGGTTCAAACCCACGCTGCTTCTTGTGACCCTGGGCAAGTCACTTAATTCCCATTGCACCAGGTACATTAGATAGAGTGGGAGCCCACTGGGACAGTTAGAGAAAAATGCTTGAGTACCTGAATAATTTGTAATCTGCATAGAATTGTATGATAGGTGGAATATAAATTATTAAAAAAAAAAAAGTTTCTGTATCATGTGTTCTGGACTAGAGAATGACACGGTGGCGTTTAGCTGCCAAAACGGTGACCCAAAAAAATGGTCACCGCAAGTTCGGGGACAAAGCAATTCACCGCCCTGTGGGGTGAATGGTAGCACGGGGCGATGAACCATCTGGAACGCACGGTGAACGAGCGGCAGCCCACTCTCTCCCGCCGGCCGACCATGCATCTCCCTCCCTCCCTTCTTTTCCCTTACCTTTTCTTGTTAAAACGCGCGTTTTCTATAAGGCTAGGAGCTGTATTACAGCCAGAGCCTTGAAGTCAAGTCGCGTTGCACACTGGAAAAAGTCTCCTCTGATGCAACTTCCTGTTTCCGGTTGCATCGGAGGAGACTTTTCTAGCCGGCAACCCGACGCGACTTCAAGGCTCCGGCTGTAATACAGCTCCTAGCCTTATAGAAAACGCGCGTTTTAACAAGAAAAGGTAAAGGAAAAGAAGGGAGGGAGGGAAATGCACGGCTGGCCGGTGGGAGGGAGCTGCTGGACCGCGCGAAGGGTGCTGGGGGTGGGGGGATGGAGAGGAGAAGACGCTGAAGACGGGGATGGGGCCGGGGCGGTGAAAGAGACAACGGGGCGGTGACGGGGACGGCAGAGACGGGGATGGGGCGGTGAAAGGGACAGCGGGGACGGGGCGGTGCAGAGGATGGTAGTCCGGGGACGGGGCGGTGACGGGGACATAATTTTCCCCCGTGTCATTCTCTATTCTGGACTGACGACCATGACTCCCTCTCCTCTCAAAAGTCTTAACGTTGCCTCTGCAGTATCCCCAACTCCACCCTATCCCCAGGGCGGGAGACCCAGTCTAAGAATTGAACATGTAGGAAAGTGCACAAGCATTTGTCACTGAGTCACGAGGCTGACTCCCCCCCCCCAAAAAAAAATGTTTTCAATTAGATGCCACAATTTGCAACCTACTCTGTTGGGATGTATCAATAGAAGCTTCGTCAGCCGCAAACCTGAAGTCATAATGCCACTTTACAGAACCATGGTGAGACCTCACCTGGAATACTGTGTGCAATTCTGGAGGCCACATTACCGTAAAGATGTGCTTCGAGCTGAGTCGGTCCAGCGGATGGCCACTAGGATGGTCTCCAGACTCAAGGGTCTCTCATACGAAGAAAGACTGGGCAAATTACAGCTCTACACTCTAGAGGAGCGCAGGGAAAGGGGAGACATGATTGAGACATTTAAGTACATCATAGGTCGTGTCGAGGTGGAAAACGACATATTCTTTCCCAAGGGACCCTCAATCACAAGGGGACACCCGCTCAAACTCAGAGGAGGGAAATTCAATGGTGACACCAGGAAGTATTTCTTCACAGAAAGGGTAGTAGATCACTGGAACAAACTTCCGGTGCAGGTGGTCAAGGCCACCAGCGTTCTCGACTTTAAGAATAAATGGGACATCCACGTGGGGTCCCTACGAGGGTCGAGTTAAGGTACTAGGTCATTAGCACTCAGACCTAATGAGGTGGGTCAGTAGAGTGGGCAGACTTGATGGGCTGTGGCCCTTTTCTGCCATCATCTTTCTATGTTTCTAGTTCAATCAAGCGAGTGAGTCTATACAGTGCTGTCTCTCCAAATAGTGCATCTTTCATCTGAAGACAAAGATTTCAGACTGGCTGCTCCACTGCTCTTGGCCTCCCTTGTCAGATATTCCCATGGAACTGTGGATGACTCACAGCCCCACAAAGAATAAACAGCCCTAGTGCTACCCGAGAAGCACCTGAGAAGTGCATAAAGAGTAGGAAAACCTTCTGGGACTCAGTGCTGAACTAATTAACCAGGTCTAAAAGGGCCTCAAGGAAGAGCCTCAATGGGACAAAAGGCAAGGTTCCTGCACTTCATAGGAACATTGACTCCGAAATGCATCTTCTGGACTCTCCACTGTCCTGACAAAAGAAATAAACAAATACCTACATGGAATCTTACAGGCAGATGATTCTGTCTCTTATTCTAAAGAACATTTGTCTCCTACTGAATCTGACAGAAGACATTTCCAGAAAAGTTACATTACATTAGGAATTTCTATTCCACCATTATCTTGCGGTTCAAGGCGGATTACAAATGGATTATCCGGAGATTAGAAGTATTTAGGGAGCAGTTTGTACATTTTTTTGAGTTGTTAAGGATAAACCAGAGGTCTCAAACTTGTGGCCTGCAGGGTACTATTTTGAGGCCCTCAGTATGTTTATCATAATCACAAAAGTAAAATAAAACAGTTTCTTGATCGTATGTCTCTTTAGCTATAAATTACAATATTATTATTAAGACTTAGCCAAAAGAAAAGATTTATAAACTATAAAGAGTTTTACCTCATGAAAAATTGTCATTTCTTTAAAAAGACATTAACTATTTTTTTCTGAGGCCCTTTAAGTACCGACAAATCCAAAATGTGGGATAGGTTAAATGACATTTTCTGGTGGGAATCTCTCTGTTATACTTTTAAAATGGAACTTTCGATGGCTGTACAACAGGGATGGTATAAGAAATTATGGATGTTTGGGGACCATTGACTAAGTTCAGTAAGGAATGATAACTGATTTGATTTTATTGATCCTTAAGCATACACATCCAGGGTGGGTGGGTTTTGCATTGGAATTTCATTCGGGGAATATATGGATGGTTTCCTGTAGGTATGTACTTTTTATGATTATTTAGGGGGGGGGGAAATAGTTGTGCATTAATGTCTATAAGTTTAATGTGCATTTTGCGTAATATTATGTATATTGAAATTGTTTGTTTGCACAATGGAAATGATTCAAAATGTGGCCCTGCAAAGGGTTTGAGTTTGAGACCAGTGGTCTAAACCACTGTTCTTCAACCGCCGGTCCGCAGAAAATTCCTGCCGGTCCGCAGAGGGCCGACGAGATCGACGCGGTTAAATTTCCCGTCGGCATCTCTTCCCCTTTCCCTTCCAGGGCTTAGGATCGGCTGCGGACAGCAAAAAGAAACACAGAAGCCGCGGGACTTTTCCTCTTGCCTGCATCGCTATAGGCTCTGCCGATCCTGATCCCGCCCCCCCTCTGAAGTGACTTCCTGTGTTTGAGGGGCAGGATTGAGACTGGCAGAGCTTATAGCAAATAACAATGCAGGCAAGAGGAAAGGTCCCGCAGCTTCTGTCTTCGTTCAGAGTTCTGGGCAAGGGAACTGTAAGTAAATTGTTAAGAACCAGGCTGCTTCCAATTTAGTGTCAGTTTAACAGGCTCTTCTCCAATTTACCTGTCTGAGCGCCTTGAAATAGCAGGCCCCTCTCGCACACAAAACGCCTACCTGTTCACCTTTCCCTCCCTAAAAGGCTGCCTCTACAAGAGATTCCTTGATAGAACCCTAGCATTCCAAGCGAGCAAATGGAACAATTGCCTAACCGCCCTCATCTCCAACTCTCCACCCTACCAATTGTTCAGGAAGTCATTAAAAACCTACCTCTTTGACAAATTCCGCTAACTCTCCCCTCCCTCCTTCCCTGCCCCCCTCCCTTACCTCGATATGCCTCCAAACTCTCTGACTTCGCCTACCTTGCCAAGCCACTATATGGCCTCTCATAATCATTCTCTGTTTTATCTAAATATCCTGTCTTTGTTACGCCTTTATATTATATGCCTTATCATTGCCATGTATGTAACATCGCTGTAAATGTACAGTCTCTTCTTTTGTTAATCGCATTGAACTTTTGCGGTATACAAGAATAAAGTTATTATTATTATTATTATTATGGTGAGACCAGCCATTGTGACACTGGAGTCACTCTGGGGCCAGCAGCCAAGGGAGGGATTAAGAGATGCTGGATTCCCACTTATTGTGGGAAGGGATGGCAGACCCCGGGGGGGGGGGGGGAGGGGGGATTGGTGTGACAGAAGGGAGATGGTGGATCCTCTTGGGGGAGGATAGTTATTGGAACTAGGTGGGAGTTGGAAGAATAGGGACACAAAGACAGATGCTGGACCTTGCAGGGGGCAGAGAGACATGGAAAATGCAGAACACGAGGGTGGAGTATGAAGACAGAAGTCAGATGTTGGACATGGGTAGAGGGAGTAGGGAGACAGAGGGGATATGCTGGACATGGTGAAGGGGGAATAGGGAGACAAGGAGAAGATGCTGAATAAGGAATGGAAGGAGTAGGGTGATGGAAGGTATCTGCTGGATTAAGATGGGGAAAAGAGGGGAGGTACTGGAATACGTTCAATATAAAATCATAACTGAGGCTTGTGCGGATGGGATCAGATGGTTTGCGGGGACTGAGCTTGCGGAGACAGGGCGGAAATGTGTTTTTTTTAATTTCAGTCTTAGTAGTTTGCCGGTCCACAAAATAATTATTTTATTTCTGCCGGTCCACAGGTATAAAAAGGTTGAAAAACACTGGTCTAAACCATGATTTTACATGTGGAAAGCCATCCATGAACATGTATAAAAGTCTATGCTTTTACATATGTATAAGAAAGGTGTTTGTGGGGCAGAGCTGAAGAGAGCATAGGGTTTGCAAGTATGCTTTGTAAATACATGTGGATAAACTGGCAGAGATACTGTTCCCATTGACATAAGTGTTTGTTTGGACCTGGGGCCTCTGCCAGGGATTGTGTTTACCTCAGTGGTGTCTCTAAAACTAATTTAATTTATTTGGCTCCTTTGTGAAGCTGGCCCTTAAAAGTGTAAATCTCCACATGATGCCCCCAAGCCTTTTTTTTTTTTTTTTTTTTTTTTAAGGATATGTACTTTTGGGAAACTTATGCTCCTATTGTACATACTGGCCAATACAAGTATTTCCCACTATCCAAAAAGCTCCACATTCAGCAGAGCCATTTATAAAATCCTCCGGGAACCGTGTATGTCTCACTTCCTATCCAGATGTCCTGTGCAGAATTGAGCTAACTTGCTATAATATTTTCCATCAAAATATATACCTATTCCGACGTACAGTAGACGCTCAGTTAACCGGCACCCATGGGGAATGATAGATGCCGGATAAATGGAATTTCTGGTTGCTTGAGAGTTACTATTAAAAATAGGCCTAACCCTGTCCTGGAGGACAACCAGCCAGTTGGGTTTACAGGACAGCCCTAATGAATATGCATGGAGCAGATTTGTGTACCTGTCTCCTCCATTCTATGCAAATCTCTCTCATGTATATTCATTAGGGCTATCCCAAAACCCTGACTGGCTGGTAGTCCTCCAGGACAGGGCTGGGAACCACTGCTATACCCCACACTACGCCATACCATACACTGTTCCAAACAAACTACCGGACATGTGGTAGGCAAAAGCGTGGAAATACTCAGAGAGAATGACACGGTGACAAAATTCATCACCGTTCCCGTCCCCGCGGATAACCGCGGGAAACCATCTTCATGTCATTCTTTAAGGAGAGAGGGAAGAATCAGAGTATGAATGGCCACAACCACTGACCCTCAAGCTTTGCTTTGAAGAATGCTGGTGTAGAAGGACTGAGGTTGAGATAGACACTACAGAATGACAGTCTCTGGTATCCAGAACAGATATTGTGATGTCATCATGCTTCATTCCACCAGTACCTAAGAGCCAATCTCATCAGTGATGTCACAATGGCTTCATTATCCTTGGCTCACATAAGAATCAGAGTATGAATGGCCACAACCACTGACCCGCAAGCTTTGCTTTGAAGAATGCTGGTGTAGAAGGACTGAGGTTGAAACAGACACTACAGAATGACAGTCTCTGGTATCCAGAGCAGATACTGTGATGTCATAATGCCTCATTACACCAGTGCCTAAGAGCCAATCACATCAGTGATGTCACAATGGCTTCATTATCCTTGGCTCCCATAAGAATCAGAGTATGAATGGCCACAACCACTGACCCGCAAGCTTTGCTTTGAAGAATGCTGGTGTAGAAGGACCGAGGTTGAAACAGACACTACAGAATGACAGTCTCTGGTATCCAGAGCAGATATTGTGATGTCATAATGCCTCATTCCACCAGTGCCTAAGAGCCAATCACATCAGTGATGTCACAATGGCTTCATTATCCTTGGCTCACATAAGAATCAGAGTATGAATGGCCACAACCACTGACCTGCAAGCTTTGCTTTGAAGAATGCTGGTGTAGAAGGACCGAGGTTGAAATAGACACTAGAAAATGACATGGGATTATTTCCCGCGGTTATCCGCGGGGACGGGAACAGTGATGAATTTTGTCACCGTGCCATTCCCTAGTGGCGTACCAAGTTCACACTTAAATTTCCTTTAGACATCGATTTTATTTTTATTTCTATTTAAAGTATTTATTTGGTTTGGTTTGTTTTTTTTTTGCTGGTTGCTTGAGTTCTGGTTAACAGAGAGCCTATTGTAATATGCAATTTCTTTTGTTAGCTTTCTTAATTTTTAACTCCTATTATTTATTTAAACATTTATATTCCACATATCCTGCAATTCTATGCAAAGTACAAGAAAACATCCACAGAATCAACGATCAAAATAACAAATTACAACCTTGGCATACTAATCATGTTACCTACAACCAACCAACCCTAAAACCTCCCTCGCCCTGCTCTCGCTTGATTGTTAGCACATGGATCACGGCTTCAGTTGGGAAAAGTGCGCAAAAACAGAACAGAGTTCAGCTTTTTTCTAAACTGTAACACCGTGGAGGCTTGCCTGCGCTTCAAAGCACGCTCATTCCAACACATGGGGCCTCGCACGGAAAACGTCACCTTGCGCAAACTCGAAAGTTTCACCGCGGTCAAAGAGAGCACATCCAGACGTGACTTATCCTTAGAGCGTAAACTCTGTGACCGCACTATTTCACCACCACAATCTCTTCTCTCTGTCATAGTCTACCTCCACTTATGCCCTATGCTGTCTATTAGACTGTTTTAATGTGTATTGTGTTGACATTGTAAGTAGCATAATATACCATACTATGTATTGCTGTTATGAACATAACAATTGCCGCTGCTGGGTCAGACCAGCGGTCCATCATGCCCAACAGTCCGCTCCCACGGCGGCCCTCTAGTCAAAGACCAGCGCCCTAACTGAGACCAGCCCTACCAATGCACGTTCCTGTTCAGCGTTAACTTGTCTAACTTTGCCTTGAATCCCTGGAGGGTGTTCTCCCCTATAATAGCCTCCGGAAGAGCGTTCCAGTTTTCTACCACTCTCTGGGTGAAGAAGAACTTCCTTACGTTTGTACGGAATCTATCCCCTTTCAACTTTAGGGAGTGCCCTCTCGTTCTCTCTACCTTGGAGAGGGTGAACAACCTGTCTTTATCTACTTTGTCTTGAATCCCAGGAGGATGTTTTCCCCTACAACAGCCTCCGGAAGAGCGTTCCAGTTTTCCACCACTCTCTGGGTGAAGAAGAACTTCCTCACGTTTGTACGGAATCTATCCCCTTTTAACTTTAGAGAGTGCCCTCTCGTTCTCCCTACCTTGGAGAAGGTGAACAACTTGTCCTTATCTACTAAGTCTATTCCCTTCAGTATCTTGAATGTTTCGATCATGTCCCCTCTCAGTCTCCTCTTTTCAAGGGAGAAGAGGCCCAGTTTCTCCAATCTCTCACTGTACGGCAACTCCTCCAGCCCCTTAACCATTTTAGTCGCTCTTTTCTGGACCCTTTCGAGTAGTATCTTTACTGTTGTCTACTGCTAGTGGCATAGTGAGGATGAGAGATGCCCAGGGCAAGCCATGGCTTCCCCATGTCTGTCTCAATAGCATATGGATTTTTTTTTTCTCCTGCTCCCCTAAAGGCTTTCTTCCATATTTAATAACTAGGTCCTCTGTGTTACAACTTTCATATCATAGTAGCAAAAGCAAAGCCATTTAAGGAGTTCATCTACACTACAGTGAAGAACCAAACAGGTCCAACAGGAATGGAATCCTGCAACTTCTAGAGCAACCTTTCTACACAAAGGGCTGCGTGAATGTCAGAACAACGTAATGTCAGCAGTGGCGTAGTGAGGGTGAAAGGTGCGCCCCGTCCCTTCCCCCAAACCTCTTCACTTTCCTGCTGCAAGCAGCATCATCAACTTGCTGCCCACGTTGGCTCGCCCTCTTACGTCACTTCCTCGGAGCAGGACCCGGAAGTGATGTCAGCGGTAGAGCCGATGCTAGCGTGAGCAACAGGTTGACGTTGCTGCTCGCGCCGGAGAACAACTAGAGCAGGGTGTCAGATGAGAGTCCTTGAGGGCCGCAATCCCGTCGGGTTTTCAGTATTTCCCCAATGAATAGGCGTGAGATCTATTTGCATGCGCTGCTTTCATTGGATGCTAATAGATCTCATGCATATTCATTGGAGAAATCCTGACAACCCAACTGGATTGCGGCCCTCGAGGACCGACGTTTGACACCCCTGAACGAGAAGTACGGTTGGGGGGGGAGTGAAGGTGTGTTCGTGGCGGAGGGGAGGAGTAGGAGTGGGGGGGGAAGAGGAGGACATGTGCCGGTGCCCCCACCAAGACAATGCCCCTCCCCCTTACGATGCCACTGAATGTCAGAACTGGAATTGCAGAGAGCTCCCTAGCCCTTCTTTGATAAATAAATAAGTTAAAATTTAAATTTATAAAAGATAGAAACAAACTTCTTATTTCATTACATGCAGGCACTTTCACTGTCCCTAATGGGCTTACAATCTAAGATACAACAAAACAACAAATAATCGAATGGTAATATATTGACAAGAAATCAAAAAAGGGGACACCGATTCTAAATCTACTTATTAAGTAATATCACTTTAGATCTTTAGATCTTAATAAAAATTAGCAATAATGAATTTAGGTTTCTAATTTAAGAATAAGTTTTTACTGAACTAAATTATTTAAATAATGGTAATTAAAGGAGAGTAAAAAGTCAATAAGTTATTTTATTAATGGAATAAAATAAATATTTTGGTAGAAAGGTGAGGAATAAGCCAGTGATGCTACAAGGAGGCAAGAGATTAATTCATTTTTTCCCAGTTGGGAAGATCTACTCCTAAATCTGAGGCTTGTGTCAATTAATTATTTAAATTATTTAAATATTTATAAGATCTAAAGTTTATTTAAAATCAATACATTAAGTGGCATTACTTAATAAGTAGATTTAGAATCGGTGTCCCCTTTTTTGATTTCTCGTGAATGGTTCTTAGTATTTGCTTATCTTACAATCTAAGAGCCACTTTCATCCAGCTTTTAGCGCGAGGCAGTGGAGTAAATGCTCCGATGCTCACAGAATTCCTCTGAGCATCGGAGCACTTACCTCGCTGGCCCTTGCTAAAAATCTCTAGCGCAGCTTGATAAAAGCGGGAGGGGGGTAAGTGAGTAAAAAAAAAAATAGAAGAGTTGTTTTGCGCACCCTAGGCCAGGGGTGGGCAAACGTTTTGACTCATGGGCCAGAACGGGTTCTTAAATGGGCGCCGGGGAAGAATATAAACAGTGAACGTCACAGCGCCGAACTCTCCTCAGTGGTCCCGCTACTGATCCCCGTGCTCTCCTTGGCGCCAATGGTGCTCCCAGCGCTTTTTCCTCGCCCCGTCCTTCCTTTATCCCCGTGCGACAGCTAAAAGTTTAGTTCTACTCACCAGATCCGTCGCCATTACCAAATTTTCTTTTCTTAAAAAATCTGCAGGGGGCCCTGTGTTACAAGTGATTTCCTGCTCTCATTGGCTAAATTGGACGTCAGTCAAGGAGCAACTGTTTCCCATAGGATCAAAGTACTAGGTACTAAGGCGGAGATAAAAAGCCACCTATCAAATCAGAACTACGTTATTCTTGGGTGGCTTCTTAGGCACTTTTTGATAATACAGGCTGAATTCTAACTGGCTTTCACACTGGCAGACATGGGCAAACTGCGGCAGCCTCTGACGCCTCGGGCCGGATAAAAACACTAAATGGGCCAGATATGGCCCGCGGGCCGTAGTTTGCCCATGTAGGTTCTGCAGGTCCTGAAGCTCCATACCACTCTGCATTAAACCAAACAAAAATTAACTGTCCTAGCATTTGAGAAAGAGATGAAGGATCATGTGAGCTTAGGGAGAAGCACTGCTTATGTTTGAAGATTATCAGGAAACTTGCAAAGCGTATGAAGAATGCCTATTAGGGAAAAAAAGAAAGGCAACAGAAACCAGTTTACAGAGAGCAGATGTCTGGGGCCCCAGCATGTGGTCAGGTTTGAGCGGAGAGTGAGGAAGATGAGGAGACACAAAGAGGTGGAGTGGAGGCTCAGTCCTTGAAAGAGAGGAGGTATCTGAAGCTAAAAAGAAGTGAAAGAGAAAAACGATAAAGGCAAAGAAACCACAAACAAAAGAAATATTTGAACAGGGAATGAGGTCACGCAAACTATGATTTTTCTCAAATACTGAAGATAAACAACTTAAGTAACATTCTCAAATGAAATTTTATAAAGCTTTAATTCAACATTATATACCATAGGCCTGATATTCAGCTAGCAGCGGGCGGGACTTTTGCTGACTGACGCTGGCATTAAACCTGGATATTCAATGCTGGGCCTTTCCCAGAGACTGACTCTGAATATCGAGGGGAGGGGTGTATTATAACCGCTAAAAAGTTAACTGGTTATTCATCGCTAACCAGATAACTTTTTAGCAGTTAAAGACAGCTAGTTAGGTGGTCCTATTTGACCATTAAACTTATCCAGTTGGGATGCGCATTATCTCCTTCTGAACATCTGTGGTTAGGCGCTAAACCACTATTTAACTAGCCAAGAGCTGTTCCTGGCCGGTTAAATAGTTTTCAGTGTCAGCCAGCATATCTTTATGCTTCTTTAAAATACTTTTACAAAAGAACATAAGAATCGCCGCTGCTGGGTCAGACCAGTGGGCCATCGTGCCCAGCAGTCCGCTCCCGCGGCGGCCCTTAGGTCAAAGACCAGCGCCCTAACCGAGTCTAGCCTTACCTGCGCACGTTACAAACAATAACATTCTGTTTTCCTCTAGCAGTTAGATATAAATAAGTGTAAATGTAAAGCCCTTAAAGCAGGGGTGTCAAAGTCCCTCCTCGAGGGCTGCAATCCAGTCGGGTTTTCAGGATTTCCCCAATGAATATGCATGAAATCTATTTGCTTTCATTGCGTGCTAATAGATCTCATGCATATTCATTGGGGAAATCCTGAAACCTCGACTGGATTGCGGCCCTCAAGGAGGGACTTTGACACCCCTGTCTTAAAGGAAATGGGCCAGAGTACTTGAAGAACAGGATCTCCTTCTACATATCTCCAGGGTCACTAAGGTCCTCCAAGGAGTATCTCTAACCATACCCTCTCCGATATCTGCCCGTGAGCCCCCAGACTTTGGAATGCACTCTCTGAACTGCTTCAGTTAACACAAGACTCTACTTCAGGAAGCAAACATAAGCTTGGTTCATCAACCAGGCCTTTAATGGAGGAACTAACTAACTTGCTAGTCACAGAGACACATAAGGAATGACACTGGCTGCACAGACTATAGCAGGCCAGATTTATTCACTCCTACCCTAGCTAAGGCTACATTAGGGGTTTTTTAATCACTGGCCACTGCGATAAAAGCGCCGGCATTTAGAGAATTCCTATGAGTGTCGGAGCTTTTACTGCTGCAGCTGGCGATAAAAACCCCTAATGCAGCTTGACAAAGAGGGGGGGGGGGGGCCTAAGATCATTTTCATGCACCGTTCTGACCTCACGGGCACTTTCTTTAAACTAGGCCCCATATTTTCGAACTCCGGTTATTCTATATGTTCCATCTTTGTATTTATTTATTTATACCGTCACAACAGAATACATACACAAACAGAATCTTTCTTTATGCTGTCTATTAAAGTGTTATTTTGCATGGGTCGTTTGATTTTTACTGCTATAATTGCCTATTTCCTGTTGGACTTTTTCTTGCCGTACCTTGACTTGAGTGAATTCCTTCAAAAAGTTGGCAAATAAATCCTAATAAAATACAGATATACATACTTGCCTATATTCGGGAATTATTTTACTCAACTCAAAATCTGATTTTTTAAATGAAAGAGTAGATTTGTCATCACACTACTGACCCTCACCGAGTCTGACCTAAACTGCCCAGACCATTAGACAGCAATGACTTCATCAACCTATCAGAGTCGTTAAAACTATGCTTTCCTCAAGTGTGTGGTTTCTTAATGGCTAAATGCTCTGCCCTATGAGCGTCATAACTGGAAGAAAATAAAAATGAATTGGGTGATGGACGCTCATCTTCTCAGGCACGATTCTACAAAAGATAGGCGCCTATAGCATGGTGCTTAATGCCAAATTTGGCGTGTTTAAGAGGTGGAGGAGGACTTAGGCGCGGCTAGGTACAATTCTCTAAAGGACTTAGATACCTTAATTAGGCCTTTAAAACCCTGGCCTACCATGTTTCCCTGAAAATAAGACCTAGCATGATTTTCGGGGTAGGTCTTAATATAAGCCCTACCCCAAAAATAAGCCCTAGTTGAAGCACTGAATTCACCGGCAGCAGAGCTTCTCCCTGCCGCGCAGCCAAACCCCCGCTGGCCCGCGAGCCCGACAGACCTTCTTCCAAACAGCAGCGTTGGCAGCAATCTAAGCAGGCTGCTTCACGGCCTTCTCCCACCGGGGAATTCCTCTGCCGCATCACTGATGATGTCACCAGCAACGCGGCACACGGAACGCCCCGGCTTACGTTGCTGCCGATGCTGCCGTTTGGAAGCAGGTATGTTGGCCTCACGGTTGGCGGGGTTCGGATGGGAGGGAGAGATGGAAAGGTCAATGGGGGTTCAGTTGCGTGGGGGGGGGATGGGAGGGAAAGAAAGATGCTGCAGAGGGAAGGCACAAGGGGACGGGTGAGAGGGGAGGAAAGATGCTGCACATGTGGGGGAGAGAAAGGTATAGGAAGAATTGGGGTGGAGGAGAGGAAGGGAGAGATGATCATTGTACATGGAAAAAAATAAGTCCTACCCTGAAAATAAGACCTAGTGTGTTTTTTGGGCCCAAAATTCATATAAGACAGTGTCTTATTCTCGAGGAAACACAGAAAGTCTTAAGTTAGGAGCTGCTGTCTGCAGAAAGCAAATAACTGAGGAACACTAAGCTGAATGAGGTCTCAGTTGCATTCTATTTTCTGCACAGTCTCATACTAGATGTCACTTTATTCTGCAGGATGGTGTTGTCAATGACCCTGAGAACTGATCATTCTCATTTCTATTGTAAATGAATTCCAAACTCATAGCAGCCGGAGCAGCTTTAAACAAGGATTTCTTTTTTTAACCTGGATAATTTTTTTTCCTGTGGTAGTTTGTTTTGACATTGGTCAACTAGGTATAAACGAATTTACACTTTTAGGCTTATGATCTTATTGAGTTATGCAATGTGGTTTTAAAAAAAAATTTAATACAATGCAACAGAAAGCAGCTGAGAAAAGAATTCTCCAGAGAAAGTTAGCACCGGTCCTTCCCTCATAAATGCAGAGCAGAATTTCCTCGCCATGGGCCGTAGTGCCAATTCTTACCTGTCTCAGGATCGCTGAAGTCGGGTAATGTAATTGTGTTAAGCTGCCGTCTGTCGGCAATAGCTCTGTCTAAAAGGCTGCTCCCCCGTCCGGAGTCACTAAGAAATAAAACATTTCCATCAGCAGAGAAGAAGAACGTGCAGCGTCATAAGGCAAAACCAAAAGCTGCTACTTTCTGAAAGCAATAAAGTCATCTGATCATTTTTTTTCTGCTCTAAAATGTCTTTCCATGCATCAGCGAAGCACAGATGACTGAAAGTAGATGTGAGGGTCTCTTTTATCTTACAGTATCAAACATAGTCAGATGTTAGTCAATTTTAACCCTATTCTTATAAAAATCAATTTTATTAGAATATTAAAAACACTAGTCTTTAAGCCCGTTACATTAACGGGTGCTAGAATAGATGTTTGTGTCTGTCTTTCTTTCTGTCTCTTTCCTCGGCTGTCCACCACCACCCCTTGCCTGCTCCCCCCTGTCCAGCAGCAGCCCTTCTCCCTTCATTTTACGTCTCCCCCTGTCCAGCAGCACCCCTTCACTGCTCCCCCTGTCCAGCAGCAGCCCTTCTCCCTTTGTTTTACCTCCCCCCTGTCCAGCAGTACCTCTTACCTGATCCCCTCTATCCAGCAGTACCCCTTCTCCTTTCCTTGCTCCCCCTGTCCAGTATCCGCTAGCCCGGGCAGCCTCGGGGCTTTTGCTAGGCTGGCCCACCTCGCATTATCGAAGTGGGCCAGCCTAGCATATACCCTGCGGCTGCTGCATTTGCTGGTCGGGGGGTGAGAAGAGGCGTCCCGGCAGTGCAGGAGTCAAACCGCCGCCGCAAGTCGTCCCATGTGCCGGAAATCGAATTCGGCACAGAGGCACACAGCACGGTGGCAGGGATCACAAAGCCCTAAGTGCGCATGCACGCTTAAGGTTTTATTATAGAGGATTAGTATTAATTGATTCCTAAGTAACTGATAAACTAGGACGGTGATGTATCATATGTATATGTTTTATGCATATGTCTATGTTTTAAGAAGTAACAAGTTCTTTTGTAAACGTGATGTTGATCAAACACTGAAATACACACAGGATACACACACATATATACATATATTTTTAAGATGAGTTAAAGGATATAAAATGCTATATACATATATACAATATATAAGGGATGGGATGGAGGTAGTTGTGTAAATGATTATGTTATAAATCAAGCAGAATATGGACTTGGGATAATATACGTTATGTGAGGTCCTATGCACTGAGAAATTTTTATACATATGATACATCACCCTCCTAGTTTATCAGTTACTTACGAATCAATTAATACTAATGTTTTTAATATTCTAATAAAATTGATTTCTATAAGAATGGGGTTAAAATTGTAAAACTGGCTAACATTTGACTATGTTTAATACTGTAAGATAAAAGAGGCTTCTTAAATATCCTGAGACCCTCACATCTACTTTCATCTTTAACTAACATAAAATGAAAAGATCCGTTTCCTTGTACGTTTTGATCTTCAGTGGACTATCAGGATGAGCAGGTCATTGATTCTTTCCAGTAGCAAGGTCCCATAAGGAAAAATGATTAGGTGATTTTGGAAATAATTGAAGAGCACTTTTCCCAAATTCAGGCTGTTTGGTCAGTTTTGAGTTATACAATTAACGCATAAGAACATAAGAATTGCCGCTGCTGGGCCAGACCAGTGGTCTATCGTGCCCTTAGGTCAAAGACCAGCGCCCTAACTGAGACTAGCCCTACCTGCGTACGTTCTGGTTCAACAGGAACTTGTCTAACTTTGTCTTGAATCCCTGGAGGGTGTTTTCCCCTATAACAGCCTCTGGAAGAGCGTTCCAGTTTTCCACCACTCTCTGGGTGAAGAAGAACTTCCTTACGTTTGTACGGAATCGATCCCCTTTCAATTTTAGAGAGTGCCCTCTTGTTCTCCCTACCTTGGAGAGAGTGAACAACCTGTCTTTATCTACTAAGTCTATTCCCTTCAGTATTTTGAATGTTTCGATCATGTCTCCTCTTTTCAAGGGAGAAGAGGCCCAGTTTCTCTAATCTCTCACTGTATGGCGACTCCTCCAGCCCCTTAACCATTTTAGTCGCTCTTCTGTGGACCCTTTCAAGTAGTACCGTGTCCTTCTTCATGTACGGCGACCAGTGCTGGAAGCAGTATTCCAGGTGAGGGTGTACCATGGCCCGGTACAGCGGCATGATAACTTTCTCCGATCAGTTCGTGATCCCCTTCTTAATCATTCCTAGCATTCTTTTCGCCCTTTTCGCCTGAGTATAAATTGAGATACTGTTTTTGCCCACTTTTAGGGGGAAAAAGGTAACCCGAATATAAACTGGAGGGTTTAAATGCTACCACTCCTCCCTTTGTTTTCCCTGTGGTGCCCTATTACCCTCCCTTCTGGTCATCTTCCTTCTACGCCACTGCCAACCCCCCACTCGAACCGGCAGACTTCAGCATGTGCCTACATCCCTACCCCTCATCCCCATTGACTGCAGCTGTCTTGGTACATGTGGGTACCCATGACACAGGGAAAACTGGCAGGGAGGTAGTGGAAGCCAAATTTAGGCTCCAGCAGCCTTGTGAGACTGCCGCTGGAAGTCTCAGTGGCCATTTTTGTTGTGGAAAAAGAATGGGCAAGAGCGAGTGGGAATCGCTCCTGCCCTAATTCGCTGCTAGACCACAAGAAAATCATGGTAGGCCTAATGAGGTTTTTACTCTTGCTTGGGGAGGGTGGGGGTGAGGGTAGGGGCATGGGAAAATGCTGAAGTTTGCTGGTTCGGGGGGAAGACTTGAATATAAATCATTTTTAAAATTTTACTGTTCCCTCTAAGCTGAGCAGGAGTCCTCCACCCACAGTCTCACCAATAGAGGGTGCTGTTTTACTGTCACATTTTTCAATTGTGAGGGACAGGCAAGTTCTGCAGGACTCCAGGGAACATACCTGTCCTTAGCGACTGAAAATATTCCACCCCCTAGTGGTAGCAATGCAGCTGGAGGACACCTGCTCAGCTTAGAGGGAACCTTAGACCCCCATTTTGGGCCATTTTTAGGTCCAAAAATCTCAGTTTATATTCAAATATATATGGTAATTTCATCTATCAAGGCAAGATTAATTTACTGTAGTTTATTCCTGTGCCAAACGCACTCAGTCTATGGTATTTTAATGACTTTGCATTGAATACTCAATGTAAAATGCGTTCAGTCCAAGAGTCTGTCCAACAGTCTGTTTTCATTATTTGTGCTGGTATGGTTCCTGAAAAAGTTTGTGAACTGCAAAGTCACGAATAATGAAATAAGAACATAAGAAGTTGCCTTCGCTGGGTCAGACCAGAGGTCCATCGCGCCTAGCAGTCCGCACCCATGGTGGCCCATCAGGTCCATGACCTGTTAGGTGGTCCCTGACTTTTCCTATAAGCCATCTCTACTTCTATCTGTACCCCTCAATCCTCTTATCCTTCAGGAATTTATCTAAACCTTCCTTGAACCCCCGTAGCGTGCTCTGCCCTATCACAACCTCCGGCTATGGGAAAATAGAGGTTAGGTTCAGTAGTGTCTTTGACCTAGTGGACCACGACGTACTGCTGCTTTACCTAGACTCCTTTGGACTATCGGGAAATGTCCTCCAATGGTTCCAAAGCTTCTTAAAATGTCGCAGCTACCAAGTACCAATCTGACCAATGGACTAGCCAATGTGGTGTTCCTCAAGGCTCCCCTCTAAAACCCCTTCTCTTCAATGTCTATCTATCCTCCCTGGGAATTCATCTAAAAAGCTTAAATGGTACCCACTATAGTTATGCTGACGACATTACTATTGTCCTCCCTGTCACCTGCCTACTACCTGCAGAGATTCAAAGAATAGACTTGGTCTTATCCACTATAGAAGGGTGGATGTCACACTTCAAGTTAAAACTAAGTTTTTTCTAGCCTCCTCTACCAACTGCACCTTGGACACCCTAACTCTAAAAGGAAATACCTTTCCCATCTCCCTTTCGATTAGTATCCTGGGAGTTCACCTTGATAGACAACTATCTATGACCACTCAAGTGGACCAAGTTGTACGCAAAGGCTTCAACAGGCTTTGGAAACTAAGATCCATAAGAAAATTCTTTGAACTTGCACCTTTCTGATTACTAGTTCAATCGCTAGTGTTAAGCCTCCTGGACTACCGCAACATTTCATACCTAGCAGGACAATGCAGACATTTCTGGAAACTGAGTATCATCCAAAACACGGCAGTAAGACTAATCTTTAACCTGAAAAAATGTGACCACATAACTCCACTCTACGAAAAACTACATTGACTTCCTGTCGAGGGAAGAGCTCTCTTCAAATCTGGATGCCTTGTCTATAAAACCCTACATGGCCTACTGCCTAACTGCTCAATTCTTGCTCTCGTCGCCAAGCCGCTCCACACGTTCCCGATCATTTTTTTCCTACCCTTCAGTCAAAGGCTGTACTCAGAAAAGATTCATTAACCCACTCTTATCATACCAAGCCGCTTCCAGGGATCCTGAACTGGGCCAAATGGTTAGAATATCAACATCATAGATGCATTTTAGAAAGCTATTAGAAAAACCCATCTGTTCTCAAAATCCTTGTAATCCCTTCAAAGCAGCATACGGATGTGAAACTATTGTTAACTCATTGATGCCAATATTCTATCTATTGTAGCTCACTGACAATGGTCAGCCCATCTCTTTTGTAAACCAAATAGAACCGAAAGGCTTTTGCGGTATATAAATAAAAATTTATGTTATGTTCCAGCAGTACATTTTACACCTCAAAACTGTGTAAAGTAATAATGGATCCTATAGGAAAAATATGGCTAGCTTCCTGCATGGGACAGCATTTGACAAAAACCATACAGAACATTTAGAATTTTGTGAACATATTTTTCTATTTGCAGTATTGCTTATAGAAGTAACATTCTTAAACAAAATAACTGCACATAACAGTGCTGAAAAAGAAGTACAGTGGTACCTCGGTTTACGAGTGCACCGGTTTGCGAGTGTTTTGCAAGACGAGCAAAACATTTGCAAACTTGGTGCCTCGTAAACTGAGCTTGCCTCGCTGTACAAGCGCCCCCCTCCTCGCGTCTGCCCCCCCCCTCCGTGATCCTACATCCTCCCCCGAGCACGGCAATGACATCCCTTACCCCGACTGGGCACCGGTGCCGGTGCCCGAAGATCCTCCCTCTTCTGGTGCGGCCTGGGCTGGGGGGTGCGTCGGAGATCCTCCCTCTTCTGGGCTGGGCTGGGCTGGACTGGCTTTGAGCATTTGCGCATGCTCAAAGCCTTCTGGTCTCGCTCCCTCCGAGATTCTCAGATTCAGAATCTCGGAGAGAACGAGACCAGAAGGCTTTGAGCATGCAGAAATGCTCAAAGCCAGTCCAGCCCAGACCAGACCAAAAGAGGGAGGATCTCCAACACACCGCCCAGCCCAGGCCGCGCCAGAAGAGGGAGGATCTTCGGGCACCAGTGCCCAGTCGGGGTAAGGGATGTCATTGCCGTGCTCGGGGGGGGGGATGTAGGATCACGGTGGAGGGGGGGGCAACGCGAGCGGGGGGAGGATGCCGGTTCGCAGGGGGGGATGCCGGATCGCGGGGAGGGGTATACATAGAAACATAGAAATAGACGGCAGATAAGGGCCACGGCCCATCAAGTCTGCCCACTCCAGTGATCCTCCCTATCTATCTTTGCGGATAGATCCCACATGTCTATCCCATCTGGCCTTAAAATCCGCCACACTGGTGGCCTCAATAACCTGAAGTGGAAGACTATTCCAGCGATCAACCACCCTTTCAGTGAAGAAGAACTTCCTAGTGTCACTGTGCAGTTTCCCGCCCCTGATTTTCCACGAATGCCCCCTTGTTGCCGCGGGACCCTTGAAGAAGAAAATGTCTTCTTCCACCTTGATGCGGCCCGTGAGATATTTGAATGTCTCGATCATATCTCCCCTCTCTCGACGCTCCTCGAGTGAGTAGAGCTGCAAATTCCCCAACCGCTCCTCGTACGGGAGCTCCCTGAGTCCCGAGACCATCCTGGTGGCCATTCTCTGGACCGATTCCAGTCTCAGCACATCCTTGCGGTAATGCGGCCTCCTGAATTGCACACAGTACTCCAGGTGCGGTCTCACCATGGATCTATACAGTGGCATAATGACTTCAGGTTTACGGCTGATGAAACTCCTGCGTTTGCAACCTATGATTTGCCTTGCTTTGGATGAAGCTTGCTCCACTTGGTTTGCAGACTTCATGTCTTCCCTGACAATCACCCCCAAGTCTCTTTCTGCTTCAGTTCTTGTCAGGATCTCGCCATTTAGGGTGTAGATCTTGCATGGATTTTGGCTTCCCAGATGCATGACTTTGCATTTTTTGGCATTGAAACTGAGTTGCCAGGTCCTAGACCAGTGCTCCAGCAGAAGTAAGTCATGCACCATATCGTCTGTCATTGCTTTTTTGTCTGTTGTACTTTTGCTCACTACATTGCTCAGTTTGGCATCATCGGCGAACAATGTTATTCTACCTCGGAGCCCTTCTGTCAAGTCTCTTATATAGATGTTGAACAAGATCGGGCCCAGGACGGAGCCCTGTGGCACTCCACTTATCACCTCCGACATCTCGGAGGGGGTGCCATTCACCATCACCCTCTGAAGCCTACCTCCAAGCCAGTTCCCAACCCATTTGGTTAGTGTGTCGCCCAAACCTAAAGAACTCATCTTGTTCAGCAACCTGTGGTGTGGCACGCTATCAAATGCTTTGCTGAAATCCAGGTAGACGATGTCCAGGGACTCACCAACATTCAGATTCCTCGTCACCCAGTCAAAGAAGCCGATCCGGTTGGATTGGCAGGATCTCCCCTTAGTAAATCCATGTTGGCGGGGATCCCGCAGATTCTCCTCGTCCATGATCCTATCCAATTGGCGTTTGATTAGGGTTTCCATTAGTTTGCTCACTATTGAAGTGAGACTCACTGGTCTGTAGTTTGCCATCTCCATCCTGGAGCCTTTCTTGTGTAGTGGAATGACGTTAGCCGTCTTCCAGTATAGAGCAGTGTCGGTGGCCGCAAGGGGGGGGGGGAATGGAGCAGCGCCGGTAGCCTCGGGGGAGGGGGGGAGGAGGTGGAACCAATCAAAGCGAGTTTCCCTTACTTCCTATGGGGAAACTTGCTTTGATATACGAGCAATTTGGTTTACGAGCATGCTTCTGGAACGAATTATGCTCGTAAACCAAGGTTCCACTGTATTGTACAATATTTGCACAAACACAGTAAGCAATTAGTCTGCTCATCAACCAATGCAATGTACAATGGCTGTTAAGCAAAAAAATTGCATACCACAGTAAGCAATTAGGGCCTCTTTTGCAAAGCCGGGGTAGCGATTCTCCTGTGAGAAATGCACCAAAGCCCGTGGGAATTCAATGGGCTTTGGTGCATTAGTCTTGCTGGGACATGCTATCGGGCTTTCTAAAAAGGGTCAGACTAGGAAATGGATATATAGAGAGACATGGTACACCTCCCTCCATATTCGCTGTGCTAGGGGATTAAC
Organism: Geotrypetes seraphini; assembly: GCF_902459505.1. Taxonomy (NCBI): domain Eukaryota; kingdom Metazoa; phylum Chordata; class Amphibia; order Gymnophiona; family Dermophiidae; genus Geotrypetes; species Geotrypetes seraphini. Next base: position 177,017,070 of record NC_047090.1, on the reverse strand, counting down.
AGACCCATGAATACAGAAAAACCGTGAATCACTTTTTCACATGTTATTTGCTGTTTTCTATTAAAAACCATCGTGAATCTAATGAAACCGCGAATAACATGGTGGGAGACCTGGCCTGTTCCTGAAGGAGAGGCAAAACACGGTGAAAAAAGTGCTGGGAATCAGCGATTTTCTCTGTAAACGATCCGCGAATACAGAAAAACTAGACAAAATAGTCAACCAGAATTTATCAATAACCTTCTTATTCCTTATAGTTCTTCTAAGACTTGAAGATCGTCTTCTAAAAATCTTTTATCTGTTCCATCTCTGAAGTTTATCAACACAATGATGTCTACTATTTTCTCTGTCAGCGTTCCATCTCTTTGGAATAATATTCCGGTCCACTTACGGGAAGAATCAACTCCACCATTCTAAGACGAATTTAAAAACATTTCTTTTTCTTGATACTTTCGAGACCTAAATGCCCTTTTAAGGGCTACATAATTTTATTCTACTTTTAGACTTTGGTTCTTTCCCTATATGTTCTCTTTCTTACTTGATAAATTGTAGTTCTACCCTTCTTCCCTTTTTTGTTTCTAAAAGTTCTTAATAATGATTATTGTTTTAAAGGATGTATAGTTATCCCATATGTTTTTAACATAATGTTCACCTCCTAGAAGGCCAATTGGGCGATTTATAAAATTTTTAAATAAACTTGAACCTTGAATCACTTTTTCATATGTTATTCGCTATTTTCTATTAAAAAACATCGTGAATATAGTGAAACCGCAAATAACATGGTGGGAGACCTGGCCTGTCCCTGAAGGAGAGACAAAACACGGTGAAGAAAGTGCTGGGAATCAGCGATTTTCTCTGTAAACGACCTGCGAATACAGAAAAATCGTGAATCACTTTTTCATATGTTATTCGCTGTTTTCTATTAAAAACAATCGTGAATATAGTGAAACCGCAAATAACATGGTGGGAGACCTGGCCTGTTCCTGAAGGAGAAGCAAAACACGGTGAAGAAAGTGCTGGGAATCAGCGATTTTCTCTGTAAACGACCCGCGAATACAGAAAAATCGTGAATCACTTTTTCATGTTATTCGCTATTTTCTATTAAAAACCATCGTGAATATAGTGAAACCGCGAATAACATGGTGGGAGACCTGGCCTGTTCCGGAAGGAGAAGCAAAACATGGTGAAGAAAGTGCTGGGAATCAGCGATTTTCTTTGTAAACGACCCGCAAATACAGAAAAATCGTAAATCACTTTTTCATATGTTATTCGCTGTTTTCTATTAAAAACCATCGTGAATATAGTGAAACCGCGAATAACATGGTGGGAGACCTGGCCTGTTCCGGAAGGAGAAGCAAAACACGGTGAAGAAAGTGCTGGGAATCAGCGATTTTCTTTGTAAACGACCCGCAAATACAGAAAAATCGTAAATCACTTTTTCATATGTTATTCGCTGTTTTCTATTAAAAACAATCGTGAATATAGTGAAACCGCGAATAACATGGTGGGAGACCTGGCCTGTTCCTGAAGGAGAAGCAAAACACGGTGAAGAAAGTGATGGGAATCAGCGATTTTCTCGGTAAACGCTTGGAATTGGCGATTTCTCTATGCAAGTTGATGTAATTGGGGGGGGGGGGGAGGAGCCAGTAAGTTAAAAACCACAAATAATCGAAACTGCGATTGCTGAAACTGCGAATACGGAGGGAGAAGTGTACATTACCATTATGAAAACACTGCTTGACAAAAATCTGCTTTACAGAAATACAGGTGTAGAGTATAGTGTACTGTTTTGTCCGATCAACCACTGGAGAGGGAGGTGCTTGCAGCTCTAGACGAAGACGATGCTCATAGGCTGACAGCCTGATCCGCAGCAAAATGCACAGAACTTTAGGAAACATTACATTACATATTTCTATTCCGCCATTAACTTTCGGTTCAAAGCGGATTACAAAAAGAGTTCTGGAAGAAGGGTTACAACGTTAGATCAGAGAAGGTTTCCAAGAGAGGGAAAAGTAGGATCTGGGGTTAGGGAGGGGATAGTAAGAGGGGGGTTAAGCTTTATCATGGTATTAAGCTTTATTAAGGGATTTCTTGAAGAGTATAGTTTTTATTTCCTTTCTGAACATCTTGTAGTCTGGGGTTGTTGTCAATAGGTTGGAGACTTGGTTGCCTATCTTCGCTGCCTGAGTGGCCAGTAGTCCGTTGTATAGTTTTTTCCGTTTTACTTCTTTGATTGGGGGGTAAGTGAATGGGGGGGGGTGTTTTTCTATGCCTGGTAGAGGTGGTTTGGATGAGGCGGTCGTTTAGGTAGGTTGGGCTGTCTCCATTTATAGTTTTAAATAGTATACAGTAGAATTTAAATTGTATTCTGCTGAAATTAAATTGAAACTGCTGAAAAGACACCTGTTCTGTGAAATGAAATACAGGGTCTGAGTTTGGCTGAGGGAGAAGGAGTGATGACTCTTGAGTGCTGGTCATGGAGGCGTTCGATGGTCTGGTTGGTTTTATTTAGTCTGTCACTGAGGCATCTTGTATGACTTATGAAATTTTATATTTTGACATATGAATGGGTTTGGCCAGTTTTGGCCTTACATGATATTCGTCGTTGATGTGACGTGTATGTTATATGTAATTTGATTTGATATGTAAATATGTAATTTGTTAAAGTGTGTCCTTGAGGTGTTTTGTACGACAAATGTAAATGTTTTATTTTGTATGTTAATATGTAACTCACCCTGGATAAGGGCGGGTGAGAAATAATCCAACAAACCTCTGGCACATGTGACTTGTTGACTTAAAAAAACTGTGTTACCCTTAAGTGTCTCAGCATAAGGGGCAAATGCAGAGCTTCTTCAGATGCTTGAATTTTAGACTGTGCTCCAGCATGGGATCACATTCCTCCAAGTCACTGAACAGTTTTTCCAACTTCGATGCCCACCCTGCTATTTTTGCTGGCACGAGAGGTATAATGTTTGGACCGTTTGATATCTCTGATGCCTACTTATTCCATCATGTCCGGGTCCTCATGCTGAGGTCTGTGGCGCTGTCTTCTCAAATTTGATCCACGTCTTCAAGGGTCATGTCCTTGAAATCTTCTCTGCTGACTTTGAGCACAGCACACGATGGTTTCCACATTTCTATTTGTGCTTTCTGCAACACTTTCAAAGCTCTCAAAGTCTGTTACACGGTCTGGCCAAATTTTTCCCCAACAAGGTAGACTGTGTGATGTCATCCCAGGCTATGCCAACATAGTGTCCGATCCGTATCCGATTGCATGCATGCCGATGCCCTCCTGCCACCCAAGGGAAGCCTCCTCCCGGTTCCTGGCCAGACCTTCCCCGTACCTTTAAAAATGTTGGGAGCAGGAGGGGTGCCCAGTCCCTCCTGCTCCTCAGGCCTCCCGTGATCTTCGGGAGCAGGAGGAAGTGCAAAGTCCTCCTGTTGCTGTGCTGGCCACGATGCAATACCGGTCTTAGGCCACGCCCCAGTGCATCATGTAATGCATGGGGAGGGGCCTAAGGCCATGATTGGCTGAGGCGCCTCGGGCTCCTCCCTTGGGAGAGGCCTTGGGCGCCCCAGCCAATCAGGGACTTCCTTAGGGAGGAATCTAAGGAAGTCCCTGATTGGCTAAAAATAATGGCCAATCAGGGACTTCCTTAGACTCCTCCTGGCCGAGTTTGTGATGGCAGGAGAGAGTTGGCATTTAAACATTTAAATTGAATCAGGTTGGGCAGACTGGATGGACCATTCGGGTCGTTATCTGCCGTCATCTACTATGTTACTATGTTAGTCATTGACTATTTCAGTAATCATAGGCTGACACAATACCAGTATACAGACCGGCCAGAGGGCACTTTCGCTTCATTTAACAAACAGTCCATCCTCAAAACCAGTAAAAGTTTCAGACCATCGCTCTGGTTTGTCTAAATCGTATTTGCATTAAAAGTTGAAATAATGAACAGCCAACCTGTCTTACCTGGGATTAGTGAGATTGTAACAGGATTTCCAAATCTGCAGCATATGCTTACAAGTAAGGAGAGCTTCATCGGGGCCTCTGCACAGAGACTCCAACTTGACTTTTGAAAACAATAAGCTGAGGGAAAAAGCAAAATGCAGTGAAAAAAAACCCATCAAATCTGGTAAACGAGGTACAGTACTGCACACAAAATCAACATTCTTTTATTACTGTCTGCATGAAGCATTGATCATTCTTGGCCAACAGACGCTGGGTGGAAAAAGGCATGACAGGAATGTTATTAAAACTGGTTCTATTATATATTCTTATGCCGTTTTACATCTGTGAACTCTCCGAGCTGGCTTCCTTCTGCCATCTCTGTGCACATATCAAAGTTAAATACTATCATTGAGGCTTCATTACAAACAAGCTGAATTCCATTCAAGTCCACTAGGGAGGCATTTCAGGCGACTGCTGCCAACCTTTGCAAAGTCCTATTACTGCATAATCACACCTCCCCTACCTCATTGAACAGGGATGGAAAAGGCCTGAGGCTCAATAATATAATATCTACCCCAAAAGATAGGCGACGACATCCCTCCTGCCATATTTTTTGGTTCAGGGAAGGGGCACTTTGTTGGAGGGGGGGGGGGATTTTTTTTAGCCAAAAATAAGTACAACATATTTTACTAACATTTTACACTTTAACAGCACTTAAAATCAGTCAAAATTATATTCTATGACAAATACATATATCACCCCCCCCCCCCCGGCTACATATCCAAAAATTGCACTTTAAATTTAAAAAAAAAAAATATCTTCCCACCCACCCTGGACGTGTATTATCAAAAGGGAAAATCAACAGTCACTCCTTACAGAATTTTGTCAATGGCTTCCAAATATCCATAAACGTCTTATAATGTCCCTGTTGTATGGCCATCATACGTTCCATTTTAAAAGTGTAACACAGAGATTCCCACCAAAAAGCATAATTTAACCGATCCCAGTTTTTCTAGTTCCTCAAAATAAGTTGTATGGCAGCCCCTGTCATTATAAAGAGAAGGTTGTTATTCTGAGCAGGTATTTGGTTTTTAGCCCTCATTAACATACCAAATACCATCAGTGCCACTGGATTTCCAGAGAGGGGGGATTTTTAAAAATGTGTTGGTTTTTTTTATTGGGCAGATATTTTGCATGTGTAAAAATAAAAATAAATTTTTTAAAAAAAACCTGGCAGAAGCCCTGACAGGAGGCTGCTTCTCGTGTTGCTACTGTCAGGGCTCTGCACCGACTCAATCACTTCACTAAGCGATTGAGTCAGCGAGTTTGCATGTAAACTTGAAAGTGAATCAATCGCCGTTTGAAAATTGGGCAGAGAATCGGCCAACAGCGATTGAGTCGCTATCTTTAGTGGATCTGGACCTATATCCGAAACAATTCCTGAGAAAAGAAAGCAAGAGAATAAGGGATGTAGGTAATCTATAGACACCCTGAGGGGTGGAGGGGTGGATACTGTGAACCTCGCCAGATACCGAGGTATGAGGCCATGTGAGAAGAACTGAACATTTCAGTTCTCACTGTACTGAGAAGGTGGACAAACACTGCACACTGTGGACCTTTCATTGGAGGAACAGGGCAGACCTTCTTATAGTGAGGGACTTAGAAACTGAGGAGAATAGTTAAGCTCTGGAACGCACTGCCAGAGGTTGTGGTAAGAGTAGATAGTTTAGCTGGTTTTAAGAAAGGTTTGAACAAGTTTCTGGAGGAAAAGTCCCATGTCTGTTATTGAGACAAGTTCCTGGAAGAAAAGTCTGTAGTCTGTTATTGAGACAAACATGAGGGAAGCCACTGCTTGCCCTGGATCAGTAGTATGGAATATTGTTACTCTTTGGGGATTTCACACAGAATGTTGCTACTCTTTAGGGTTCTGGAATCTTTTGTTACTCTTTGGGATTCCGGAATCTTGCAGCAGTTGGCGATTCTCGGCGCATCGGACCTTTTGGTTTATGACATTTTTTACTCTACAATTTTTTGTGGCATATTTTTCCAAACCTTTTTTCATCTTGGATCCCCGACGAAGGTTTGTCCGAAACACGGACTGTGTCGGGTCCATTGCTTGGTAACAAGGTTTTTATATATTTATATTTGTCACAATAAATTTCGCCTGCATCTTGTACATATCTGCAGTTCCTTTTTTTGTTTGTTCCTGGTTGGTTTTTTCTGCAGACAAGGTTGGACCTTTCCTCCCTTTTTGTTGCTACTACTTAGGGTTCAGGAATCTTTTGTTACTCTTCGGAATTCCAGAATCTTGCTATTCTTTAGGATTCTGAATGGAATGTTGCTACTCCTTGGGATTCCAGAATCTTGCTATTCTTTAGGATTCTGAATGGAATGTTGCTACTCTTTGGGGTTCCAGAATCTTTTGTTACTCTTTGGGATTCCAGAATCTTGCTATTCTTTAGGATTCTGAATAGAATGTTGCTACTCCTTGGGATTCCAGAATCTTGCTATTCTTTAGGATTCTAAATAGAATGTTGCTACTCCTTGGGATTCCATAATCTTGCTATTCTTTAGGATTCTGAATGGAATGTTGCTACTCTTTGGGGTTCTGGAACCTTTTGTTACTCTTTGGGATTCTAGAATCTTGCTACTCTTTGGGGATTCTGCATGGAATGTTTGGGGTTCCAGAATCTTGCTTACTCTGAGATAATGGAATGTTGCTACTCTTTGGGGTTCCGGAATCTTTTGTTACTCTTTGGGATTCCAGAATCTTGCTATTCTTTAGGATTCTGAATGGAATGTTGCTACTCTTTGGGGTTCTGGAACCTTTTGTTACTCTTTGGGATTCTGCATGGAATGTTTGGGGTTCCGGAATCTTGCTTACTCTGAGATAATGGAATGTTGATATTCTTTGGGGTTCCGGAATCTTTTGTTACTCTTTGGGATTTCAGAATCTTGCTATTCTTTAGGATTCTGAATGTAATATTGCTACTCCTTGGGTTTTGGCCAGGTACTAGTGACCTGGATTGGCCACTGGGCTTGATGGACCATTGGTCTGACCCAGTAAGGCTATTATGTTCTTATCATCACAAATATTTATGCACTGTTGTTGCACTAATTCAGCCCACGTGAGCATTTCCTATGATGGTGCGCGGCTGGCGTACTTTATGTGGCCGGCTTATTGGAAAGCATTAGCTCTGCTCTTGTAGCGGCGCTTGGGAGCTTACAACCTCACACCGAGGACGCTCACTTCACTCTTTAAATTAATATAACATTGATTTTTTGTACCTATTTAGTTTTATGGCTAATATCACTGCCGTGTTTCTGTAATTGACAACTGGTTAGAATATTTGTTTCAATTATAAAGTATGCAGTCACATTTATAGGTTTGGATCGTCATATATATGCATAACTTTGTCTTGTACCTTATTTATATTATGGTTAACCCCCTTTTACAAAAGCGTAGCGCGGTTTTTAGAATTCTTATGAGCGTAGGAGCAGTTAAAAAAAAAAAAACATAGAAAATGACGGCAGAAAAGGGCCACGGCCCATCTAATCTGCCCACACTAATGGCCCACCCCCTAACTACCTTCATGAAGAGATCCCACATGCCAATCCCATCTTTTCTTAAAATCTGGCACGCTGCTAGCCTCAATTACCTGTTGTGGAAGATTATTCCAGCGGTCAACCACCCTTTCGGTGAAGAAATATTTTCTGGTGTCACCATGAAATTTCCCACCCCTGATTTTCAATGGATGCCCTCTTGTTGCCGTGGGTCCTTTAAGGAAAAAGAGATCCTCTTCCACCTTGATACACCCCTTGACATATTTGAACGTCTCGATCATGTCTCCCCTCTCTCTGTGTTCGAGTGAGTACAGCTGCAACTTACCCAGTCGTTCCTCATACGGGAGATCCTTGAGTCCTGAGACCATCCTGGTGGCCATTCGCTGAATCGACTCAACTCTCCACACATCTTTTTGGTAATGCGGCCTCCAGAATTGTACACAGTATTCCAGATGGGGTCTCACCATGGATCTGTACAACGGCATTATGACCTCGGGCTTACGGCTGACGAAACTTCTACGGATACAGCCCATGATTTGTCTAGCCCTGGATGAAGCTTTCTCCACTTGATTGGCAGTCTTCATGTCTTCGCTAATAATCACCCCCAAGTCTCGTTCTGGTACAGTCCTTACTAGGGTCTCACCATTTAGGGTGTAAGTCCTGCATGGATTTTTGCCGCCAAGGTGCATGACCTTGCATTTTTTGGCATTGAAACTTAGCTGCCAAGTCTTTGACCAATGCTCCAGCAGGAGTAGGTCCTGCGTCATACTGTCGGGCACTGAGCTTTTGTCGGGCAATATGCTTTCATCTGTTGTGCGGTTGCCTACCATGTTGCATAGTTTGGCATCATCGGCGAATAATGTAATTTTACCTCGAAGCCCCTCAGCAAAGTCTCTTATGAAGATGTTAAATAGGATCGGCCACCAAGACCGAGCCCTGCGGCACTCCGCTGATCACCTCCATCGTATCGGAGAGGGTACCGTTTACCATTACCCTCTGAAGTCTACCTCTATGCCAGTCCCTAACCCATGCGGTTAATGTTTCACCCAGTCCCATCGAACCAATCTTGCTCAATAACCTGCCACTAAAAACCGCGGTATGCTTTTGTAAAGGGGGGGGGGTGTCTGTGCGTCTATTTTTATTATGTGTGTTTCATTTTGTAAACTGCATGAAGAAGAGAACACGATTCAGAAACAGGATTATATAAATAACTAGTCTTTAAGCCCTTTACATTAACGGGTGCTAGAATAGATGTGTGTGTGTGTCTTTCTTTCTTTTTCTCTCTCTCCTTGGCTGCTTTCTGTCTGTCTGTCTCTCTCTCCTTGGCTGATGTCTGTCTTTCGTTCTGTCTCTCTCTTTCCTCGGCTGTCCACCACCACCCCTTGCCTGCTCCCCCTGTCCAGCAGCAGCCCTTCTCCCTTTGTTTAATCTCCCCACTGTCCAGCAGCACCTCTTCCCTGCTCCCTAATACCTGCTCCCAAACCGCCGCAGGATAGAGGAAACCACCACACGCGTCAAACATGCACACGCGCCGAACATGCCAAACACGTGCGCGCTGCACACTTTAATATTTCTCTGTCAGCCACGGAGTTACGGATCACAGAAGCAGGGATCACGCAGGCAGGAGTGCGCATGCGCGCTTAGGGTTTTATTATTAGTGATAAATGGATACATTTGTAGATGCTGCCCCGCTGTACTATTTCCACTTTGTAAAACAGGCCCTAAATTTATCTCTTCACTTCAAGGTAAGCTGTAACCAACTGACCTCAAATCTTGACAAGGCCTTTGTTTCGCCAGCAATAGGCTGCTTCAGTGAAAATTTCTAAAGTCCTTTCTAAGCCACAGCTCTTTCTCGGAATGGATTATACAACGTTTAGTGTTAGCAATTGAGCGTTTGCTGCGGTGTGAGCCGCGGTCTGATAGCGGCATGAAAACAGCAATTCTGTAGAGTGAATGAACATTGACGTGTCAAGATGTTAAAGTTTTTTTCTTTTCTCTTTTTCCCTGTGCACAGTGGTGGGTGTCTTGCCCGTATTGAAAGTTACATTTTTAAGTGTGAAGTTTTTTTTTGCCTGTGATTATATAATCGAAGGGCTAGGAATTCTGTTGGATTGCCGTCTTACTTTGAAAGCAGTTGAGGCTTTTTCGCTGCCTATTATTAAATGTGGATTTCTTAGGGCAGCCCAACACTGGCTAATAACATTTTTTCAATTGTTGATAGATTTATCGAGAGATATTTAAATACCTACAAGGCATAAATGTGCATGAGGCAAGTCTCTTTCATTTGAAAGGAAGCTTCAGAATGAGGGCCTAGGATGAAGCTGAAAGGTGATAGGCTCAGGAGTAATAGTAACATAGTAGATGGCAGCAGATAAAGACCCAAATGGTCCTTCTAATCTGCCCAACCTGATTCAATTGTTGGGGTTTTTCTTCTTCTCCTTAGCTATTTCTGGACAAGAATCTAAAGCTGTGCCCGGTACTGTTCTTAGGTTCCAACTCCTGAAGCCTCCGTCAAAGCTCACTCCAGTCCATCTAAACCCCCCCCTGCCATTGAAGCCCTCCCCAGCCCATCCTCCATCAAACGGCCATATACAGACACAGACCGTGCAAGTCTGCCCAGTACTGGCCTTAGTTCAATATTTAATATTATTTTCTGATTCTAAATCCTCTGTGTTCATCCCACGCTTCTTTGAACTCAGTCACAGTTTTACTCTCCACCACCTCTCTCGGGAGCGCATTCCAGGCATCCACTACCCTCTCCGTAAAGTAGAATTTCCTAACATTGCCCCTGAATCTACCACCCCTCATCCTCAAATGATGTCCTCTGGTTCTACCATTTTCCTTTCTCTGGAAAAGATTTTGTTCTACGTTAATACCCTTCAAGTATTTGAACGTCTGAATCATATCTCCCCTGTCCCTCCTTTCCTCTAGGGCAGGGGTGCCCAACACGTCGATCGCGATCGACCGGTCGCTCGGGAAGGCAATGCGAGTCGATCACGGAACCCATCCCGGGTTCCGTGATAGACTCATGTTGCCGTCCCGATCGACCAGCCGATCAGCCTTCCTCTCCCTGTGGTTCCCCACCGGTCATCACTTCATGCACACCCATTCTCGCTGCGTCCTTCCTTGCCCGACTGCCAGAACCCGTTTTCCTCGCGCGCCTTTGTCCCGGCGCGCTTTTGACCTGATGCCCTTGCTTTGTCCCGTAGAAAATCTTTGATAGACTGGGGGATGATGTCACTTCCTTCGGGAGAAAGCGGGAGGGAGGTCTAGGGAAGTCACGTCACTGGAGAGCGCCGGCTGCCCCTGGCGGAATCAAGCCGCCAGACTGGAGAAAGGCGGTTCAGGAGCAGGAGGTGCTCTGCCCAAAAATGCAAGAACTGCTGCTGCTCTGGCATATTGAGCCTGAAAATGGGAAGTTGAGGAGGGGGGGGGGGGGGCTACGCATTTTTGTAAGTGCCGTGCTGAAAGGAGACTGGAACAGCTCTCATGGAAGGATTTATAGACTGGCTTTTTCTTTTCCTCGGCCCTGGGCGTCCGGAGATTTGGGCCTGCAGAAGCCTCGCGCTGACCAGCATTCCTCTCCCCGACGTCAATTCTGACATCGGAGAGGAATTTCTGGGCCAGCCAATCGCTGCCTGGCTGGCCCGGAACTTCCTCTCCCACATCAGAATTGAAGGGAGCGGAACCCTGGTCAGCGCAAGGCTTCTGCAAAGAAAGCTTGGGGCGGTGGTGGCTTGGAGGCCTGTTTCCCGGTAGCGGTGGAAAACCTAGTGGCTTGGGGGAGGGCAGGGAGAAAGAAACAAAGGGGGCAGGCAGGGAGACAGAAAAAAGGGGAGACAGGGAGACAAAGAAAGAAGGGAAACAGAAATAAAGAGGGAACAGGGTGACAGAAAGAAAGTGGGCATGGAGAGAAAGAGAAAGAAAGAACAGGAGGCAGGGAGAAAGAAAGAGAAAGTTGGGGGGAGAATGAGGTCTGGAGGAGAGAAAGCATATAGGAGGCTGAAAGAAGGGAAGAAATATTGGATGCAGGAGTGGGCTGAAGTGAGAAGAAGTCAGAAGAAGAAAGTGCAACCAGAGACTCATGAAATCACCAGACAACAAAAGTAGGAAAAATGATTTTATTTTCAATTTAGTGATCAAAATGTGTCCATTTTGAGAATTTATATCTGCTGTTTATATTTTGCACTATGGCTCCCTTTTACTAAACCTCAATAGCGGTTTTTAGCGCAGGGAGCCTATGAGCGTCGAGAGCAACGTGGGGCATTCAGCGCAGCTCCCTGCACTAAAAACTGCTATGTGGTTCAGTAAAAAGGGAGGGGGTATATTTGTCTATTTTTGTATGGCTGTTATTGAGGCGACATTGCATAGTCATTTGCCTTGACCTCTTTGAAAAAAAACCCGGAATATGAATTATAATTAACATTTTCTCTGCCTTTCAGTGTGCTTTGTGGGGGTTTTTAAAAAATTATTTTATTGTTGGTAGATCATTTTGACTTGGTCATTTTAAAAGTAGCTCGCAAGCCCAAAAAGTGTGGGCACCCCTGCTCTAGGGTATACATATTCAGGGCTTCCAGTCTTTCCTCGTACGTCTTTTGGCGTAAACCTCCTATCATTTTCATCTAATACTTTTTTACACAAAGGGTGATAGATGTGTGGAATAGGCTCCAGGTAGAGGTGGTGGAGACAAAAGACTATGAATTCAAGAAAGCATGGGATAGGCATGTGGGATCTCTTAGGAAGAGGAGGAGATAGTGGATGCTGTGGATGGGCAGACTGGATGGGCCATTTGGCCTTTATCTGCCATTATGTTTCTCTCTGTTACTAAAGTTTTAGAAATATGGGATTGTCTGATGTGTAATGCACTGAACTCTTATATAAGCAAAGCTATTAATGACAGGGCTGGAAGAAAAACACTGAACGCAAGCACAGAAAAATTTTGAACGGGTGGGAACAAGCTGAATGCCTCGACATTGCTGATGATATAACCTTGTCAAGTAATAGTAATGATAAGATGCCCCCCCCAAAATGCCTCTATCGTTCAGCCAAAGGACAGCCAAAGGACAGATAAATGACTAAAGCCATCCATGAGGATTTATTCAGCATTCTGCAGGTGACAAGACTGCAAAAGTGGTTGACAGTAATATACGAAGCAAAGGGCAAGACAAAGGCTCTGTGAATTTTGCTCTGTGATTTCAAAACCTGACAATTGTGCCTCAGGATGTTAAAAAGGCTGGATGGTTTTCAACAGTGATGGCTAGACAATAGACAGTAACATTGTCCCACTACCGCAGGGGTGCCAAAGTCGGTCGTTGAGGGCCACAATCCAGTCGGGTTTCAGGATTTCCCTAATGAATATGCATGAGATCTATTTGCATGCACTGCTAATAGATCTCATGCATATTCTAATCTAATCTTCTATTTCTGTGTCGCTCATACCTAGGTAGGCCCAAGACGACTTATAGAGAGGGATGAGGATGGAGGAGGGTGGGAGGGGGAGAGAGAGGAGGAAGGGGAAAGGGAGGATACAGGTGATTAAGTGTCAAATAGCTGAGTTTTCAGTTTCTTCCGGAATATGGTGTGGTTAGGTTCCTTTCTAATCGCTTCTGTAAGGTCATTCCAAGCTTTTACACCAAGAAAGGTGAGCAAGGAGTGGAAAACACGTTTGTTTTGAAGATTTTTTGTGGAGGGGAGATCTGCTGAGGGTTCTGCGGGAGATAGACCATTGGGGAAATCCTGAAAACCCGGCTGGTTTGCGGCCCTCGAGGATCGACTTTGACACCCGTGCACGAAAGGCTCAATTCAGGTTGGTCAACCCAGCCCAAAACAATAAATATTCAGGGAGCCGTTTTTAACCCAGGTAGATCTGTCTTCCAGAAACCGACTCTTTTCCTCTTCCACTGCTGTGCTAAGTCTAACAGTAAGAGCGAGCACATTTCTCTAGATCAGTCTAGCAAGAGTGTGTTTGTGTTGGGGGGGGGGGAGGGGAAGGGAGCCATGAAGCTTCCAGCATATGAACGAGGCAACAGAACATATTTAGTCTGGGAACGATGTCAGGAATTCAGATACTGCCAGAATCTGTGGAAAGAAAAGCAAGAGAAGGAATGACGATGCAGGACATGTAAAACACACCAGAAACGCGCAGGCACACAGAAATGTGTTCCCCCCCGCATCAGTGCTATAAAAAAAGACGGAACGAGAAGCAATGAATTGGTGGCGGAGACCAATAAGATATCCCTTTGGGATTCTCGTGCTGATGTCTGGCAAAAGCAAAGTCAAAGTCTATGAACCAGTACAGTAGATGAAGGTTACAATTACCGTGTTTCCCCGATGGTAAGACACTGTCTTATTTTTTTTGGAAGGCCAAAATATGCTCTAGGGCTTATTTTCGGGGGGATGCCTTATTTACCCTTTCATGTCCCCTCTTTATCTCTATCCTTATTCAGTAGGTCCTGCTTACCCTTTCTCTTCTTTGTGTCACTATCTCCATTTTCAGCTTTCCCCCCCTTTTCCTTTGTTACTGCACCCTGTAGCTAGAATCTTTCCACCCTCCCTCCACTCCGGCCCAGCCCAGTATGAAATATTTCCTTTTGTTTCCCTCCCCTCTCTCTTTCTCTCTCTCTTCTCCTCCCTCACCCACGAGTCCTGCATCTGGCCCTCTCCCTTCTACCTGCACCTGGCAACACCCCCCTGCTCCGCGGCTCTCTTCAGCAACTCGTCAGCAGCAGTGATCAAGACAAGCTGCCGACATCGAGACCTTCCCTCTACGAGTCCCGCCTTTGTGGAAAAAGGAAGTTGAAACAAGCGGGACTCGCAGAGGGTAGGCCCCGACGTCAGAAGCTTGTGTCGATCGCTGCTGCTGAGTTGCCGAAGAGAGCCGCGGAGCAGGGGATGTGGCCGGAAGCAGGTAGAAGGGAGAGGGAGATAGGAAGGCTGTAGATCTCCGGAGCATGACACCGACCCCGGCCAGGATGATTTCTTTTTCAGGCGTGCATCTTACAAGTCCGGCGTCGCGGCGGGAAATAGCCATGCTGAGCAGTGAGCTCAGCACTACACAGATGAAAGCCTTGCTTGCTGATTGGTCCGGCGGCCGTGCCGCCGGACCAATCAGCAAGCAAGGCTTTCATCTGTGTACGTGCTGAGCTCACTGCTCAGCATGGCTATTTCCCGCCGCGACGCCGGACTTGTAAGATGCACGCCTGCGTGACACACTACCGGAGCCACGGCAAAGGTGGAAAAGAGCCGCATGCGGCTCTGGAGCCACGGGTTGCCGACCCCCGCGGTAGACGGAGGGACCACACGGAGTCACCCACCGTACCACCCGATTCGGGTAAGCGCAGGTATCGGTGGGTGGCTTATTTGCGGGGGGGGGGTGCCTTATTTTACAATTTTTTCTAAAAAGGGGGGGCTGTCTTATTTGATGGCCCTGCCTTATCATCGGGGAAACACGGTAGTAAACAACTGGAAGAAAAGTCCATAAAGATTTATTTTATTTTATTTATTCAATTTTCTATACCGTTCTCCCAGGAGAGCTCAGAACGGTTTACATGAGTTTATTCAGGTACTCAAGTATTTTTCCCTGTCTGTCCCAGAATCTACATAATGTACCTGAGGCAACGGGGGGATTAAGTGACTTGCCCAGGGTCACAAGGAGCAGCCTGGTTTTGAACCCAGGGTGCCGAGGCTGTTGCTTTAACCACTGCGCCACACTCTCCCCCTATATTTTACGTTCAAATAATTTTTCTTGAGCTCAACACAGCAGAGGTACAGAAAACACTTACAGATGAGTGAAAGCTCAAGTTTCCAAAGCAAACAAACGTCACCCACAGAATCCCAACTAAGGAAATTGAAGACCATTAAAAAATATTTCGACCCTCTATCTTTTAGACTTCTGGTTCAGTCATTGGTCTTTTCCACATTGGACTACTGCAACATCATTTATGTGGGTTTACGTAAAACAACTGTAAAAAAATTAAGAATAGTGCAGAACACGGCCGTCCGCTTAATATTCGGACTAAAGAAAAGCGAGCATGTTAGCCCCTACTACAAACTGCTACACTGGTTGCCAATGGAGGCGCGAATAATGTTCAAGTTCTCTTGCTTCTGGTGTGGGGAATGGCCCCTACCTATCTCTTACCACATTTGGAGCTACACATCCCCACTAGGACAACCAGAAATTCCAATCTTTTTGCCTATCCAAGGATCACTGATTGCAAATACAGGTCCTTTCTGGACAGAACTTTGAAGTTTCAAGCTAGCAAACACAAACCTGGCTAGGCAATTACATCAACAGAGCTAGGTTGACCTACGGCGCATTTCGGAAAGAAATTAAGACAGCACTGTTCAATAGATTTATCTCCTAATCAGTTACCATTTCTAAAATGATTAACACCATGCTGATAACTTGAGAAATATGTATTTTACTAATTGTATTCTGTAATTCGCTGATTATACTGTGACATCTTCGCTATTTGTATTCTGTAATTCGCTGATTGTCCAGCTATCTTTACTGTAAACCGCCTAAAAGTCGTAACATTGTGGCGATATAGAAAAAATAGTTATTATTATTATTATTATCAATTTGATTAGAACAGACTCTCTCTCTCTCAGAGTTTTCATGAATCTGGAAACCAAAGGATGTAGAGACATCATAGAGTGAAGCCAGCCTCTGCAGTTGTTCGATGGTGGCTTCAAGGAGACTCCTTGTCGAAGGGCATGCCTCTCCAAATCACGGATTGGATGACTCTCATGACTTTTTGGTTGGGGAGCCCATTGCAGGGACCACTTGATTCAGGGCCAGTGGACTCAGAAGGGGTGATCCACAAACTGTCTGGAGCTCTGAGCCATTTGGCTAGCATTGTAAGCTCTAGAAAAGGTCTTCGAGGGCAAGGCTGTAATAGAGTTCAACAACGGCACAGCAATAGTGTATGTAAACAGACATGGAGGCATCAGAAGTGCTCCCTTATGTCTGGAAGCTCATATGCTCTTCCGGGCTGGAAGCTCATATGCTCTTTCCACTGCCCACGTTGCTGGAGTGGAAAATGTTCAGGCTGACTTTCTCAGTCAGCAGTTCCTGGACTCAGGAGAATAGTCTCTATCCCAAAGAGTGTTCAAACTCATTGTGCATTGCTGGGGCAGACCGGGAATGGATTTGATGGCTTCTGCCAAAAAAACTTGAAAGTGAAGCACTTCTTCAGTTGAAGGAAAGAACAAGGATGCTTAGGGTTGGATGCATTGGTTCAGCTCTGGCCCACCCACGGACTCCTTAATGTCTTCTCACCTTAGCCCATGGTGAGCTGGGTCATCCACAGGATCACAACTCATCCAGGACTCGTGATTAGAGAATGACACGGGGAAAAAATATGTCTCCGCCCCATCCCCGTGAGCTCATTCCCATCTTGTCCCCACAAGCTCCATCCTCATCCCCATCCCATCCCCACGAGCTTGGTCCCTGTCCTGTCCCGTCCCTGTGAGCTCTGTTCCCGCCCTCACAAACCATCTGATCCCATCCACACAAGCCTTGAATAGTTTTATACTGAACTTATTTATTAAAGTATAAAAAGAAACAATATTCTGTACAATTGTCATTTTATAAATCAAAGTTCTGGCTGCTGAACTAGAGAAAGAGATCTTCAGCTCGCAGGGATTTGTTTATAAATGTTTATCAACACAACTAATATACAGTGGTACCTCGGTTTTCGAGTGCACTGGTTTGCGAGTGTTTTGCAAGAGGAGCAAAACATTTGCAAAATCAGCGCCTCGAAAACCGAGCGTGCCTCGATGTACGAGCGCCTCCCCGCGCGATCCGGCACCCCCCCCCGCTCGTGTCGCCCCCCCCACCGTGATCAGACATTCTCCCTGTACCCATCACCCACCCGAACACATCACTTACCCCCTATCTGGCACCCGGCACCGGCACCAACGCACAGGACATGCCGGTGCCCGAAGATCTGTCATCCTTTTTGCTGGGCCTTGAGCATCTCGAATCTCGGAGAGAGCAGGAACTAAGGCCTTGAGCATGCGCAGATGCTCAAGGCCCAGCAAAAAGGACGACAGATCTTCGGGTGCCGGTGCCGGGTGCCAGATTGGGGTGATGTGTTTGGGTGGGTGATGGGTACAGGGAGGATGTTGGATCATGGCGGGGGGAACGGGGGCGATGTGAGTGGGGGGATTCCGGATCGCGGAGGGGATGGCGGATCACGCGGGGGAGGGGGGGAAGCAATGCTGGTTCTCGGGGGGTGGGGTAGAGCAGTGCCACTGGCCTCGGTGGGGGGGAGTGGTGGGAACGAATCAAGCGAGTTTCCCTTACTTTCTATGGGGAAATTCGCTTTGATATACGAGTAATTTGGTTTACGAGCATGCTTCTGGAACGAATTATACTTGTAAACCAAGGTACCACTGTACTACTTTATCCTAAAGAAAAAAAAAAAAAAGAAAAGAAATAGAATTTTTTTTTTCTACATTTGTTGTCTGGTTTTTGCTTTCCTCATCTTCTCCTCATTCAATTCCTTCCATCCACTGACTGCCTTCTCTGTGCCTCTTCCATATGCTGTTACTGTGCCTCTTCTTTCCATCTCTCCTCCACCCCCACCCAATTAGTCTGGCACCCATATTCTTCCCTCCGCTCCCCCCATAGTCTGGCATCTCAGTCTTCTTCCCTTCTATCTTTCTTCCCTCCCCGAGGTGGTTTTTAGCATCTCTCTCCTCCTTTCCTCCCCTCAGATCTGGTTATCTTGTCTCCTCAGTTCAGCTTCCAGCATGTGCTTCTCTCTTTACCCCCTCCTTCCATCCAGTTCCCTTCAGCGTTTGTTCCACTCTCTTCTCTCCACTTTCCTTCAGCGTCTTCTCCCCACTCTCTCTTCCACATTTCCCTTCAGCGTCTGTTCCTCTCCATCCCTCTTCAGCACCCTTTCCACAGTACAGCAGCCCCCTCCCTCCTGCTCGTCATGGTCCGAGCATCTCCCTAGACATTTTAGACTTTATAGTTTTTGGACATTAATGCAAAAATCTTTTAATAGCCAGTATACAACAATAGCATCAGGAGTCTGAGCACATTTGCAGGGCCCCCCTAAACATGTGTGTCATATGCTTTAGGGTCAGATGCACAGAACTCTGATAATCCAGTAGAAAAACCATGTGCTGCTCCCTGTGACCCTGAGCAAGTCACTTAATCCTCCACTGCCCCAGGTACGTTAAACAGGTTGTGAACCCACCAGGACAGAATGGGAAAATGCTTTGAAGTACCTGTATGTAAACTGTTTTGAGTGTGGTTGTACAACTACAAAAAGGCGGTGTACAAGTCCCAGTCCCCTTAATCCCTTAAAACACTGGGTTGGGAGCAAGTTTCATCTTTCAGTGTTTAAAACCTCTATTTGCAGCTCTCTAATCCTCCCCACTATGTGAACAACCCTGCCCTGCCTGCTTCCAGAGTCATTAGGTAGGTAGGATCCGGCTAATGGGAAGGCAAGAACTGGAAGCTACCGTTTTAATCACAGATTTTATTGGTAAGATCCAGCTAATGGGAAGGCTGTGGGGGGCGGTGCAATGGAAGATAGCTCTAGTCACCGAGGGATCTAACCAATGGGAAGGCTTCAGGGGTGAAGCACTAGAAGGCAGCTCTAGTCACCGAGGGAAGAGAGTAAGCCAGTGGTTTCTCTGTTGTGCAAGAGAGGTTCCTTAATGAGAAGGGCAAAGGGGACTAAACCCTACAAGAGGAACTAGATTGAGCTCGGAAGAGCAAGTGCATGCCCTGGAGTTGGAGGGGTGCTGATAAGGGGTAAGAATTAAGGGAGGGGGGCATGCGAGCGAGCTGCTGAAGGTTTAGGAACAGCAACTGTAAAAAGTTCCAAAGGTGACAGGCAGAGCTGGTTCGAGGCACTCACCCAGTAAGGAGATGAGAAGAAGGTAGCATCTCCCTTCCCCTTACCTTTGCTGGCTTATTTTAATTGTCTCTTAACAAGCAGCCAGAGCCTTGAAGTCATGTGCAGCTGCCGGAAAATCCTCCTCCGACACAACTTCCTATTTCTGGTTGTGTCAAGAGGATGACTTTCCGGCAGCCGCACACGACTTCGAGGCTCCAGCTGCTTGTTAAGAGAAAATATAAGCCAGCGAAGGAAAGGGGAAGGGAAGGAGGGAGGGAGATGCTCGGACCGCGATTGGGAAGAAGGAGGGAAGGGGCTGCTGAACTGCGCTATCGGAGATTTTGTGGCGTGCTTCCTCAGTTAACTGCAGGGACGAGGCCATTCACCACTCCATGGGGCGGTGAATGGCCTTGTCCCTGTACCCGCGGTGACCTTTTATTTTTTTACGTCTCCGTTTCGCCGGGTTACGCAGAAGTTATTGTTTTTATTATTTAATCCACAAGTCTGCTTATAGGACCTATAGGGACCCCTGAGGAGGACAATAGTGTCAAAACACAGACCGTGTTGGGTCCATATGTTTCCAGTGGTTCAGGCCCTAGACATTTTTATGTGGATAATTTATTTATTCCAATAAAGCCTTCATCTTGGACATCAACAAGCTTTTTGTTTTTGGTGCGTCTCCTTTTGTGGAGGGACCAGGGTCAATTTTCTTGTTGTGTTGAGACACTCCTCTCCCTATACATCCAAGCATCCTTCTAGCTTTCACTGTCATCTTTTCTACCTGTTTGGTCACCTTAAGATCGTCACATACGATCACACCCAAGTTCTGCTCCCCCCTTTCGTGCACAAAAGTTCTCATCACTCCCTAAACTGCACCCTTGGGTTTTTTCAGTCGTAACAATGTGGTATCTACTAAGTATACTTTTGTGAACCATGATACGATGCTGAAAAATGAGATCATTATAGGAAGTTTGAGGAAGTTATTTACTGATAGGGTAATGGGTACCTGAAATAGTCACCAGCAGAAGTGGTAGAAACCAAGTCAGTGACAAAATTCAAACACGTTTGGAACAGATGCAAGCAAGAGAAAGACTACAGTTGGGCATGTAATCACACAATAGAGAAGTACAACCAAGATGATTTCAGTGATCAAAAAATCCTTATTCACCGACAGCTACCATATTAATTATCACTGCAAGGCCCCTTTATTTTCAGAAAAGTTTCACAATTTTTCTCATTAGTTAAATCACAGTATAAATTACTTCAGCTGGGATTGGACAAGTTCATGGAGGAAACGTTTATTGTTTATTAAAAAAGTTTCTACACTGCTACTAATAACTGGAGAGTCAATCCAGAGTGGTTTACATGAGCTTCTATAATGGTGTTATAATTCAAAGATTGGGCGTTTCTGTGATTGTTTTCTAAGCAGGAGCTTCTGTAAAGGTGTTACAGTTCATAGTATGCTATTGGGAGAGACAAGGGGAAAACCACTGCTTGCCCTGGATTGGTAGCATATAATGTTGCTACTGTTTGTGTTTTTGCCAGGTACTTGTGACTTGGATTGGCCTCTGCGAAGACGAGATACTGGGCTAGATGTAACCAGGAACTATGATTGCATTACATTACATTAGAGATTTCTATTCCGCCACTGCCTTGCGGTTCAAGGCGGATTACAAAAAACGTATTACATGAAGAAGATATCTGGTAATTTCTAGTGGAGTTAAGGAGTAGATGAGGTTGCTTTGGGGAACCGGGAAGGTATTGGGAAGTGGTATTGGGAAGTGGGAAGGAACAAGCGGTATTAAGTCGTTTGCCGGAATTCCTTGAAAAGTAGAGTCTTTATTTCTTTTCTGAATTCTTGTAGTCTGTAATTAGTAGATTGGAGATTTGGTTGTCGAGTTTTGCGGCTTGTGTGGCTAGGAGGCCGTCATAAGAACATAAGAAGTTGCCTCCACTGGGTCAGACCAGAGGTCCATCGCGCCCAGCGGTCCGCTCCCGCGGCGGCCCATCAGGTCTATGACCTGTGAAGTAGTTTCTGACCATTTTTATAACCTACCAATACTTCTATCTGTACCCCTCAATCCCCTTAACCTTTAGGAACCTATCTAAACCTTCCTTGAATCCCTGTACTGTGTTCTGGCCTATCACAACCGTCATATCGTTTTTTTCCGTTTGACTTCTTTGATTGGAGGGGTGTCTGAATGGAGTGTGGGTCTGATCCCGTAAGGCTATTATTATGGGTTTAAAAATTATAAACTACAGCTGATTGGGCTGTTAGGTTACTACTTCGATTGGTGCCTGAAGTGATCATTCAGATAGCACCGGGGATATGACAGCTTTAAATTTCACTTATAGAAACAAAACTCCCTACCAGATTACTAAGAAATTCACTATGAATGAAAAAAAAAGCCTGAGGTTAACGTTGAGACTATATAGGCTTGACCTCTACTTCCCACATCATCGGCAGAAAAAAACTTGCATTCATGTTAAAAATGCCAATTGTAAGTGAAGCTTTTGGTGAACAAATACGGAATTCTGTCTACATTTAAAACTGATTGTTGCCACTACTTCCCTTATCCGTGCTTGAATCCAACAGTTTCAGCCAACCTTTCACGGCACTGTTTGCGGCTTCTTCAGGGCAAACAGGACTCCTCATACTGTCCAATACAATTGTGGCTTAAGGAAGATAGACGTTAAGCCACAATGGAGGCAGGTTTAGGAGGAAAGATAAGAAGTTCAGTTTTGGCCATGTTTAATTTTAGGTGGTGGTGAGACATCCAGGTGGCAATGTCAGACAGGCAGGCTGATACTCAGGCTTGGGTTCCTCTAGAAATTTTAGGAGTAGAGGTTGATTTGCATGTCATCTGCTTAGAGGTGGTACTGGAAGCTGTGAGAGGAGATTAGAGCACCAAGGGAAAAAGTGTACATGGGGAAGAAGAGAGATCCTAGGACACAGCCCTGATGTACTCTGACTGATAGCAGAATGGCAGTGGAGGAGGATCCTCCAGAGCTTACGCTAAAAGTGTGACGGGCAAGATAGGGAGAAAACCATGTGATAACAGAACCCTGATACCCCAGCAAGGACAGTGAATCGATGAGGAGGCGGTGATCTACAGTGTTGAATGTCAAAGATAGATTCAGGAGGATGAGGACGAAGTATAAGCCTTTGGTTTTGGCCAGGGGCAGGTCATTGGCGACGCTAGCAAGGGCAGTTTCCATAGAATGAAGAGGGCGGAATCCTGATTGAAGCAGGTCGAGAATAGCTCAAGATGAAAGACAGTCAAGACGATGATAGTGGACGGCACGTTCAAGTAGTTTGGATAAGAAGGGGGAGGAGGAACAAGGGGCAATAGTTGGAAGGACAAGCAAGGTCCAGTGATGGTTTCTTGAAAAGCGGTGTAACTATGGTATGTTTGAAGGCATCGAGTACAGTCGCAGTGCAGAGCAATAGGTTGAGGATATGACAGTAGAGGGATGACAGTAGGAAAGATGGTGATGAGTAAACTAAACCTTAGGTTTGTATACCGCGCCATCTCCGCAAACGTAGAGCTCGGCACGGTTTACAGAGTTAGAATAGAAAGGAACTACAATGAGGGGTTATAGGAAAGGAACTAAGAAGATAGAGAGGGACAAGGGTACTAGAGAGCGGGAGGTGTTAGGTTTTTGAAAAGAGCCAAGTTTTCAGGTGTTTGCGGAAGGATTGGAGGGAGCTTGAATTTCTGAGCGGGGATGTGAAATTGTTCCAGAGTTATGTGATTCTAAAGGGGAGGGATGTTCCTAGTTTTCCTGCGCGGGATATACCTTTTGTAGAGGGGAATGATAGTGTCAGTTTTTGGGAGGGTCTGGTGGAGTTAGGG
Source organism: Geotrypetes seraphini (assembly GCF_902459505.1). Lineage (NCBI taxonomy): Eukaryota > Metazoa > Chordata > Amphibia > Gymnophiona > Dermophiidae > Geotrypetes > Geotrypetes seraphini. Next base: position 176,993,836 of record NC_047090.1, on the reverse strand, counting down.
TTTGAGGAGTTCCAAAAGAGTGGGATAATGGGAGGAAGAATGCCTTGTAGGATCTTGAAGGCTAAGCAGGCACATTTAAAGAGGACTCTGGAGTGTACTGGAAGCCAATGAAGCTTGGGCAGGAGTGGGGAGACGTGGTCGAACTTGCATTTTGCGAAAATAAGCTTAGCCGCGGCATTCTGAATTAACTGGAGTCTATGGAGGTTTTTCTAGTTAGGCTTATATAGATGGAGTTGCAATAATCCAGTCTAGAGAGGATGGTGGATTGAACAAGGACGGCGAAGTGAGAATGATGAAAGCAGGATCTCGCTTTTCTCAGCATATGAAGGCTAAAGAAGCATTTTTTTACCAAGGAGTTGAGGTGGTCATTGACGGAGAGAGAGGCTATTGTTCTAGGTTTCAAACGCAAGTTGGATGCACACCTTCTTGCAAATCATATTGAGGGATACGGGAAATCCGGGTCTCCAACTAGGAGCACCTAAATGGGCCTCCGCGTGTGCGGATCGCCGGACTAGATGGACCTTGGTCTGTTCCGATGAAGGCGTTTCTTATGTTCTTATGAGAGGAGTCTATGATGATGCCCAGGACTTTGCTTGAGAACTCAAGCTGAAGAGTGGGGCCGGAAGATAGTGGGATGGAGGTGGGTAAATGATCTAATATTGGGCCGAGCCAAAGTAATTTTGTTTTGGACTCATTCAGCTTCATTTGTACAGATTGGGCCCAGGATTGGAGGTTCATTATACATGTGGATATGTTCTCAGCGAAGTTAGTGAGGTTCGAATCGGTCTCGAGGAGGATGAGGATGTCATCCGCATAGGTGTAGAGAGTTTCTAGGGGGGATAGATGGAGGTGTTTCAGAGAGGACATGTAGGTGTTGAAAAGGATAGGAGAGAGGGGTGAGCCTTGCGGGACTCCACATATCGGCTTCCAGGGGGAAGATGAGGTACCGTTTGCGTTAACGGAGTAGGAGCGGAAGCGTAGGAATTTTGAAAACCAATTTAGGACTGTGGAGCTTATGCCTATTTCGGAGAGTTGGAAGATTAGGATATCGTGATGGACGACGTCGAAAGCTGCAGAGAGGTCGAATTGTAGAAGTACAGCGAATTTGTTGCGAGAATGGAGTTGTTGCACCTTAGAGATTAGTGAAGCCAATAGGGATTCGGTGCTGAAGTTGGGTCTGAAGCCGAATTGGTAGGGTAGGAGAATAGAGAATCTTTCTAGGTAGGATGAGAGTTGAGTGGATATGATAGATTCTAACATCTTGGTTAGCAGAGGGATATTTGCTATTGGATGGTAATTGGATGGTATGGAGGGGTCAAGGTCGGTCTTTTTCAGTAGAGGGGTCAGTACAATATGTCCCATGAGAGGGAATGGGATCAGACATCATAGGAACAGGTAGTGAGTTTGGAGGAGAGAAATTTTACAGTTTCCTCTTCAGTGATTTCAGTGAATGAAGAAGAAAAGATGGCAGAGGTTGACAAGAGGGTTGGCAGGGCAGACAGGAGGAGGCGATTCGGTTGAGAACTCAAGGTTGATCTTGTGAATCTGTTTATTGACATAACAGCTTTGATTCACTTTATTCAGTTAGAGGGAAAGTTCTATAAAAGATGCCTAAAGAGAGGCACCTAACTTAATTAGTAAATTGGTTTCAATTATGAGCTTTGACAAGCTCATAAATGGAAAAAAAATCAAAATTAGTTGGGAGATAGGCGCTTATGCTCTTAGGCACGATTCTACAAAAGATAGGTATCCATCGCATGGTGCCTAGCGGTGCCTAACGCCAAAATAGGCATGTTTAGGGGCGGAGAAAGACTTGGGCGCTCATAGGCGTGATTCCCTAAAGGACTTAGGCACCTATAATGTAGGTCTTTAAAACCTTGTCCTTGGGTGCCACTAAATATGATTCTGTAATGGGCGCCTAAGTGTGACTGACGTGCAACAGACACCAATCTTTTTTAGGCGCCCATTACAGAATCTTATGTTTCGCTGTATTTGAAACTATTTAGAGAGAGGATTTTATTCATTCGTCTTTTATATCCTCACATTTTAAGATATCTTTCCTTTCCAAAGAAACTGGTGGAACAGTTAAGGTCCCAAGCTAATTTTGCTATGAAATCTTTAAATACCTTTCTATTTATTCCCTACCTGAATAACCGTCTCATCCAAACTACATCAACTAGACGTAGGAAAACCCACACTCCATTCACGCACCCCCCCAATCAAAGAAGTCAAATGGAAAAAACGATATGATGGCCTCCTAGCCACACAAGCAGCAAAACTCGACAACCAAATCTCCAATCTACTAATTATGACCTCAGACTACAAAACATTCAGAAAAGAAATAAAGACTCTACTTTTCAAGAAATTCCGGCAAACGACTTGATACCGCTAGTTCCTTCCCACTTCCCAATACCTTCCCGATTCCCCAAAGCAACCTCATCTACTCCTTAACTCCACTATAAATTACCAGATATCTTCTTCATGTAATACGTATTTTGTACTCCGCCTTGAACCGCAAGGCAATGGCGGAATAGAAATCTCTAATGTAATGTAATGTAATCATAGTTCCTGGTTACATTACATTAGTGTCTTGTATCCCACCAATACCTTTCAGTTCTAGACGGTTTACAAGAGTTGGCCTGGGCATTCCTAGGGCGATTACATAGTTAATAGATGTAGTATGCGTCGGGATCTGTGGAGGGTTGATCAGGTTTAGTTAGACTAGACTTTTCTTGACTAGAAAAGTTTCCTGAATGTTTTGTAGTTGGGCGTTGTAGTCAGCAGATTGGAGATATGGCAGTCTAGTTTCACTGCTGTGGTGGCTAATAGTCCGCCATTTTTTTTTATTTTTTTTGCTTTGTATGCCTTTGATTGAGGGGTGGGTAAAGTGTGCATGAGTTCTCCTTGGTCTGATTAGGCGGTTGCTCAGATAGCTTGGTCCGTTTCCATTTAGGGCTTTGTATTGTATTCGTGCTTATACTGGGAGCCAGGTAAATCATGAGAATATGGGAGCAGGTTCATAACCTCAGACATTCTAAGCAGGTTACCCATAAATAAATTACCACTTGGAACAGTGGAGTTGTATTTCTTAATTCAATATATATTAGTATGCGGGTTTGTTCGTTTTTTTGCTTCTGATGGGATGTTAAGATATTTTGTGATAACCTGTGGGATTATGTTACGGTATTGATAGACTCACTTGAGCTGAGTATAGTTAAGAGAAAATCTGCTTTAACACAATAAGCACCAGCAGTTGATATTATGCTGCAAATGAGTGAATGTTCCCGGAGATATCAGCTGCCAGGCCTTTCAAGCAGCAGAAGGGCCAGCTGTAGGGATATTTGAGGAACTAGCGCATGTTATTTTAATGTTAAGCAGCCGACTCAAAAACAGAAAGACATATGGAATGGGTCTGAAAGCAACAGAAGACTAGGCTTACGTTGTGAAAGAAATTACATTTGTTTATTTATTAAGACTGCCTTTTGGAAGAAATTCACCTACAGCACTGTACTGCAAGTATAACTATAGACAATTACAAAAGTAAAATAGTCATAGCAAAGCATTAATATAATTTGAGACATGCCACTTACAATGTTAACACACTATACATTAAATACCTACGTAATGTATATGTACATGAGTTGAGCCTCTTTCATTTGTAAGGAAACTCTGCAGCGAGAGGGCATAGCATGAAGGTAAGAGGTGAAAGGAGGAGTAATCTAAGGAAATACTTTTTTTATGGAAAGGGTGGTAGAGGTGATGGAGACAGAGACTGTCTGAATTCAAGAGGGCCTGGGACAGGCACGTGGGATCTCTTAGAGAAAGAGATAATGGTTACTGCAGATGGGCAGACTGAAGGGGCCATTTGGCCTTTATCTGCCATCATGTTTCTAAAACCATAAAGCTCTCTGACCTCACAATGCAAGTGTAAAGAGCCTTAGCCAATAAGGAGAGGAGGAGATAGTGGATGCTGTTGATAGGCAAACTGGATGGGTCATTTGGCCTTTATCTGCCATCATGTTACAATGCTTCTATAACCATAAAGCTCTCTGACCTCACAATGCAGGTGTAAAGAGCCTTAGCCTATAGGAAGAGGAGATGCAAATGTTAAGAGCCTTAGCCAATAGGGAGAGGAGGAGATAGTGGATGCTGTGGATGGGCAGACTGGATGGGTCATGTGACCTTTATCTGCTAGCATGTTTCTATGCTTCTATAACCATAAAGCTCTCTGACCTCACAATGCAGGTGTAAAGAGCCTTAGCCTATAGGAAGAGGAGATACAAATGTTAAGAGCCTTAGCCAATAGGGAGAGGAGGAGATAGTGGATGCTGTGGATGGGCAGACTGGATGGGTCATGTGACCTTTATCTGCTAGCATGTTTCTATGCTTCTATAACCATAAAGCTCTCTGACCTCACAATGCAGGTGTAAAGAGCCTTAGCCTATAGGAAGAGGAGATGCAAATGTTAAGAGCCTTAGCCAATAGGGAGAGGAGGAGATAGTGGATGCTGTGGATAGGCAGACTGGATGGGTCATGTGACCTTTATCTGCAAACATGTTTCTATGCTTCTATATAAAATAATAAATACAGTGGTACCTCAGTTTATGAGTGCACTGGTTTACGAGTGTTTTGCAAGACGAGCAAAACATTCGCAAAATCGGCGCCTCGGAAACCGAGCGTGCTTCGATTTACAAGCGCCCCCCACCCGATCCGGCACCCTTCCCCCGTGATCTCGCACCCCCTGCTCACGTCGCACACCCCCCCCCCGCTGTGATCCGACATGCCCCAGGCACCCACCCACCTACCCGATTCCTTACCCCCATTTGGCACCGGCACCAACGCACAGGACATGCTGGTGCCGGTGCCCGAAGATTTGCCTTCTTCTTCGCGCTGGGCCTTGAGCATCTCAGAAAGAACGGGAACCCGAAGGCCTTGAGCATGCGCAGATGCTCAAGGCCCAGCACAAAGAAGAAGGCAGATCTACGGGCACCGGTACCGGCATGTCCTGTGTGTTGGTGCCGGTGACAAATGGGGCTAAGAAATGTGATTGGGTGGGTGGGTGCCTGGGGCATGCCGGATCGCGGCAGGGGGGGGTGCCGGATATCAGGGGGGGGGGGGCGAAACGAGCATGGGGGATGGCGGATCACGCAGGGGGGCCCATGCCGGTTCTTGGGGGGGTAGAGCAGCGCCGCTGGCTTCTGGGGATGGGGGTGGGTGGGAACGAATCAAGCAAGTTTCCCTTAGTTCCTATGGGGAAACTCGCTTTCATATGCGAGTATTTTGGTTTACGAGCATTCTTCTGGAACGAATTATGCTCGTAAACTAAGGTTCCACTGTATAGGGATTAATATAATTTCCAATTGTGATAATAACTTAAATAACTATGCTTTTATAACCATAAAGCTCTATGACCTCACAATGGAGGTGTAAAGAGCCATAGCCGATAGGAAGAGGAGATGCAAATGTTAAGAGCCTTAGCCAATAGTGAGAGGAGGAGATAGTGGATGCTGCAGATGGGCAGACCGGATGGATAATGAGGTGAGACAGAAGAAAAGGTGACTAACTTGAGGAAAAATTGCACATGCAATTGAACTCAGCTAGTATTTATTTATTCAATTTTCTATACTGTTCTCTCAGGGGAGCTCAGAATGGTTTATATGAATTTATTCAGGTACTCGAGCATTTTTCCCTGGTGGGCTCACAATCTATCCTGGGGCAATGGGGGGATTAAGTGACTTGCCCAGGGTCACAAGGAGCAGCGTGGATTTGAATCCACAACCTCAGGCTGTTGAGGTTGTAGTTTTAACCACCGCGCCACACTCTCCCTAGTGCACATGGGAAATAAGTTCCGCTGTGGTATTGTTAAATAACTTTCCTGTAGCAGCCTTTGCCATTACCTGTGAACTTTTCTGGAGCTGCTTTGCAGACACACTGCATTGTATGTGCTCATTCGGTGAACATAAGCCAGGTGGAATGGGGGATTTTTCCAACCATTTTTCTTTAAGTAAATTAACCCCTCTTTTACTAAGGCGTGCTAGCCGATTTAGCGCTAAATGCTGATGACTGACAAAATTGGAAACTGAAGCCATACAATTATCCAAAGAAAACAAGTAGAGGACAACCAGTGTTGGCTAATTTTTTTCTCACTACAGCTTCTCAGATTTGACTTTTGAGTACAGTAAAAGGAGACTTTAGCCTCCACGTTGTATCAGTCTACGATTCATCTTTTCAAGCTCCTGCGAGGCACTAGTTAGTCCCATTATCAGCAGTGAGTTTATTGCTTAGAATGCCTGAGATTATGAGCCTGCTTCTATATTCTCATGATTTACTGTCGGGCCACACTATCGAAAAGATATGCTGAGAGTAGAGTCGGTGCAACGGATGGCCACCAGGATGGTCTCGGGGCTGAAGGATCTATCGTACGAGGAAAGGCTGAAAAATTTGCGGCTGTACTCACTCGAGGAACGTAGAGAGAGAGAGGAGACATGATCGAGACGTTTAAGTATATTACCGGCCGTATCGAGATGGAAGAAGAGATTCTCTTTCTCAAAGGACCCTCAGCCACAAGAGGGCATCCGCTCAAACTCAGGGGCGGGAAATTTCATGGCGACACCAGGAAATATTTCTTCACCGAGAGAGTGGTTGATCCTTGGAACGAGCTCCCGGTGCAGGTGATCGAGGCAAACAGCTTGCAAGAATTTAAGAGCAAATGGGATGCCCATGTGGGATCCCTTAGAGCAGGGGTGTCCAATGTCGGTCCTCGAGGGCCATAGTCCAGTCGGGTTTTCTGGATTTCCCCAATGAATATGCATGAGATCTATTTGCATGCACTGCTTTCAATGCATATTCATTGAGGAAATCCTGAAAACCCGACTGGATTGCGGCCCTCGAGGACCGACATTGGACACCCCTGCCTTAGAGGGTTAAGCCAAGGGAACCTGTCACCAGGAGTGGGATCCCTAGGATAGTAGACTTGGGGGTGGGTCAGTAGAGTGGGCAGACCTGATGGACTATGGCCCTTATCTGCCGTCATCTTCTACGTTTCTATGTTCTATGTAGGAAGCTGAACTTTCAGAATTTCTTTTGTTATATGAGTAAGTTGATGTCTTAGGGCAGTGGTCTCAAACTCGCAGCCCAGGGGCCACATGCGGCCCGCCAAGTCCTATTTTGAGGCCCTCGGTATTTTTATCATAATCACAAAAGTAAAATAAAACAGTTTCTTGATCATATGTCTCTTTAGCTATAAATGACAATATTATTATTAAGTCTTAGTCAACTATAAAGAGTTTTACCTCATGCAAAAATGTCATTTCTTTAATAAGACAACTATTTTTTTCTGAGGCCGTCCAAGTATCTACAAATCCAAAATGTGGCCCTGCAAAGGGTTTGAGTCTGAGACCACTGGCTTAGGGGGTTTCAACATCCACTGGTATTGAGGGGCGCAAAGCACATTACTGTGTGGACTATGTGTGTGGATTCGGAGTGGGGGAATCCTATATAATAAAACCCTAGCCGCGCATGCGCACTCCTACCTGCGTGTTCCATTTTCCCTGTTCCGTGAGATGTAGGTCCGTGGTGGCAGGAGTGCGCAAGCGCGGGTCCCCAGCCTTACAGCACCTAACTACACTCACCGGCAGGACTGGCCGCCAGCGCTAGACTCCCTGCTCTGGTAAAAGTAAGTTCTTCGCTTTGCCGCCCCCCCCTACCCTTCCCTTCCCGCGGTCCCGACTCCAAACCTGCCGACTCCAGCAGTGTCTGCATCACTCTATACACGCAGCTTCGGGGCCGTAGAAGGCCCCGAAGCAGCGTGTGTACAGTGCTACAGACGCTGCTGGAGTCGGGACCGCGGAAAGGGAAGGGGGGGGCGGCGGCAAGGGACTACGAGAGCTGACCACACTTCTATCACCCTTTAATGTAACGGGCTAAAATACTAGTCCTGAAATATTTATTTTAAAATTTTATAACTCACTTAAAGCCTTAGTGGTTTACATCAGCATATTTACAATAAATCATATCCATTACAAACAGAGAAACAACATCAATTATATTAATAACACATTCTTTATTGCACCAAAAGACAATATAGGGGTCCTTTTACTAAGGCACACTAAACACCTTAGTAAAAGGACCCCGTAATGCAGAATCCCTCACCAGTTTGCTCTGTGCTCAAGGCCTTCCACATTTACATAAAATAATCTTAACCCTTGGTGAAATACTTTCCTTCCAAATTAGGCCTGCACAAAAAGATACAGCTTGAATAGTTATTAAGTTGAATCTTACGTTCTTTCATATAAGCAGAGCTGTCCTGGCAACATATTCCACAGTGGAGGAGGTCCAGCCATTGAAAAAGATTAAGCCCTTACACTAGTATTCTATCTGGCTGCAATAGATGAAAGCTCTTCCTTTGACTTTACAGTTTTCTAGATTATGGCTCATTACTTAGGGCCTGTTTTACAAAGCCACGCTAGCGGCTGCAGCGCGGTAACGGCCCCAAAGCCCATAGAGATTTAAAGGGCTTCGGGGCTGTTGCCGCGGGGCAGCCGCTAGTGTGGCTTTGTAAAACAGGCCCCTAGAGTTGTAGGTTATGAAGCGATGCTTTGTTGGGTACAGACAGGTCTTTCGTGTTGGTTTCTTAATCAACTGCTAGGTATTCTAGTTATGCCCTGAGGTTGGGAAAATCATTCGTATCACGTGGTGTTGAGGTTTGTCAATAACCGTGAAAAATGTAAAACTTTGAGGCCAAAAGAGGCCATTTTTTTTGTTTAAAATGAGAATAGTAGAGCTAGTAGACCTAGCTGCAGTATCACATGAAGAGACACAGACATTTTGAAAGCATGGCAGCTGAGGACCATTTAAAAGTCTATTAAATCTATTCTGCCTCATCAACAAAGGGACTTCAAAGATTTGCCTTGGACTTAGAAAGAAAGGGACTAAATTACACAGAGGAAGAAGGCAAAAGCAAATAGGGCTGGAGATGTGGTAGATCCTAGTCAATTTGCAGAGGATGGTGTTTGAGAGGAGCTAGCTAAACTAAACATAGAAACCTGACGGCAGATCCAGTCTGCCCATCCAGAGCATCTGCTATCTCCTCCTCTCCCTAAGAGATCCCTTATGCCTGTCCCACACTATCTTGAATTCAGATACAGTCTTCATTTCCATCACCTCCACCGGGAGATTATTCCATAAGAACATAAGAATAGCCTTACAAGATGGCCGCAGACTCTTTCAGCTGAATAACACGCCGCGGAATCTCACCTCAAACAACTTCTGAATTGCTGTCCGGGATATCTGCCTTTCCTTCAATGCCGAAACGAAGAGGACGCAGTGCCACTGGAGCCTCGCGGTGTTCGGAAACATTGAGGAGCTTCTTCGGCGTATGCAGGAGACACCCCGGGCATCAGGAGACCCGCTGGAGATGCACTGGAGGGGCGAAACGGATGCGGTCTCCTTGGGCTTGGAGACAATACTAAGCCCCGACACCAGAGCACCTCCCCCCTCCTCAGATTACCAGCTCCCCACGAGAGGAGGTCCTACCGGAGGATGGGCTGTACTCTCCCTCGGAGACCACAGAGAGCAGAGAGGGGAGAATGGAGACAAACTCTCGTTTGCAGGAAAGTTTGGAGGAGACTGAGAGTCCAACAACTGCAGGGGTAAATCGGAACCAGAGCTGTTCAAGAGGTGATATCAACTGGTGAGACTTCTCATTTTACAAATGCTTCTCATATTGAAAAACCCAGAGAGGTAACCCTGGATTCCCTTTGGGATCTGGTGGCAGACTTGGCAAAATCAGTTAAACCCCAACTGAGTCAGTTGGAAGAAAGACTTAAAGTCCAAGAGATTATGGTGGGAAACTTGAAAGTTGAATCTGATGACACAAAAAGTTCCCTAGAAAGTATCCACCAAGAAATGAAAGTTTCTAAACAAAGTAGAGAAACATTAATCAAGGACAATATTAATTTGAGAAGGAAGCTGGAATCCTTAGAAAATACCTCCAGAAATAATAATCTCAGATTAATTAATTCTCCGAGGGTTGCAACAATATCCCCAAGAGATATGGTGAAACGTTATATGACAGAAATTTTGGAAATTTCTGAAGACATGATGCCACCACTTACTCAGGCTTAATATTTACCCATTAAAAGAGATGAACAACAACGACCACAAGAAAGGGACCAGCAACCACTTGATGTTACAGCATTATTGGAACTTTATGACATAGAAATGGCTATGTCGGCGACACTTTTGATTACAGTAGCCTTAGCACCAGATAAAAACTGGTTGCTTAGGCTTTTCTTTAAAAATAGACAAAAAAAATTCATGGGACTTAAAATATTGATTTTCCCAGACCTGGCTCGAGATAAGTAAAAAAGGAGACGCAAATTTCTTCTTTTAAAACCAGGGGTTATAGCTTTGGGAGAGACCTTTTTTCTTCGACATCCTTGTAAATGTGTGATACAATATCGTATGAAAAAATATGTTTTCTTTGATCCAAGCCAGCTGACAACATTCTTGTCTACAGCACCTCAGGCTTAAGGGGAATTAAGAGGGCGAAACTGATTATTTGTTATCTTGTCTCAGTCTAAAGGGCCTGTTTTTTCTTTATATAGCAATTTAGTTTGTTAAATGTTCTTTTAAGTTTCTGCTATGTATGCCTTGGATCCCATTTGTGGACTTGAGTTGAAGTTAAGCTATAATGATTTTCCTTTTTTTTTATTGATATTTGAGATGTTAGATTGAATACTTTATTGCCTCATTGGCTTATCTTTATCTTTCTGTACAAGTGACACTTGATTTGTAATTTGAAAATGATAAATAAATAAAAAAAGAATAGCCTTACTGGGTCAGACCAATGGTCCATCAAGCCCAGTAGTCCGTTCTCACAGTGGCCAATCCAGGTCACTAGTACCTGGCCAAAACCCAAGGTGTAGCAATATTCCATGCTACTAAACTAAACTAAACCTTGGGTTTATATACCGCACCATCTCCACGAATGCGGAGCTCGGCACGGTTTACAGGAAGAAGGATGAGAGAGGAACTACAGTGGAGAGATTAAAGAGTTAGTTGTAAAGGGGGAAGGTGAGAGGCCTAAGAGGGGGGAAGTGTTACAGTTTTGAGAATAGCCAGGTTTTTAGGTGTTTGCGGAAGAGTTGGAGGGAGCTTGAGGTTCGGAGTGGGGAGGTGAGGTTATTCCAGATCTCAGTGATTTTAAAGGGGAGGGATGACCCAAGTTTGCCTGCATGGGAAATACCTTTTATGGAAGGGAAGGATAGTTTAAAAATTTGGGAGGATCTGGAGGAAGTAGGGGTTGGGGAGTTCCAGGATAGAGGGATAACGGCAGGAAGGATGCCTTGTAGGATCTTGTAGGCCAGACACGCACATTTGAAGTGGATCCTGGGGATTACTGGGAGCCAATGGAGCTTAGACAGGAGTGGTGAGACTTGATCAAATTTGCTTTTCGCGAAAACAAGCTTAACTGTGGCGTTCTGAATCCGCTGAAGTAGGTGGAGGCTTTTCTTGGTTAGGCTGAGGTAGATAGAATTGCAATAATCCAATCTGGAGAGGATGATGGATTGTACTAGGACTGCGAAGTGTTTTTGGTGAAAATAGGGTCTGACTTTCCTTAGCATGTGAAGGCTGAAGAAGCATTTCTTCACCAGGGATTGGAGATGTTCGTTGAAGGATAGAGAAGAGTCTAAGGTGACACCCAGAACTTTGCTTGAGAACTCGAGCTGTAATGGGGGGCCGGAGGACAATGGGATGGAGGAAGGTAGATGGTCTAATTTTGGGCCGAGCCAAAGGAGTTTTGTTTTGGACTCGTTTAGTTTCATATGCATTGTGAATGCCCAGGATTGGAGGTTCTTTATGCATGAGGATATGTTCGTGGAGAGGTTAGTGAGGTTCGAGTCGGTCTCAAGGAGGACGAGGATGTCATCAGCGTAAGTGTAAAGAGTTTCAAGGGGGGATAGTTGGAGTAGTTTCAGGGAGGACATGTAAATGTTAAAGAGGATTGGGGAGAGGGGTGAGCCTTGTGGGACACCACAAGTCGGGGTCCAGGGGGAGGATGAGGTGCCGCTCATGTTAACCATGTAAGAGCGGGAGCGCAAGAATTTGGAGAACCAATCAAGAACTATGGAGCTAATGCCTATCTCGGAGCGTTGGAAAATTAGAGTGTCGTGGTGGACAACGTCAAAAGCTGCGGAGAGGTCGAATTGTAGAAGGACAGCAAACTTGTTACGAGAATGCAGTTGCTGAACCTTAGAGATTAGAGAGGCCAATAGGGATTCAGTGCAGAAGTTGGGTCTGAAGCCATATTGGTAAGGTAAGAGGATGGAGAATCTTTCTAAGTAGGAAGAGAGCTGGGTAGATATGATAGACTCGAGCAGTTTGGTGAGGAGAGGGATATTTGCTATTGGACGGTAGTTGGATGGTATGGAGGGGTCTAGGTCAGCTTTTTTCAGTAAAGGGGTCAATGCGATGTGTCCCATTTCAGTGGAGAATAGGCCTGATAATAGGGCAGAATTTATGAGTTTGGTAAGAGATGTGATGGCCTGTGCAGGGATTTTCTCAAATAGGTAGGAGGGAAATGGGTCCAGGATGCAGTTGCATGATTTTAACTTGAGGCAGAGTTTAAGGGTCTGAGAATCAGATATGAGCTCGAAGACAGTCCAGGATCTGTCGGCAGGGATGGGGTTGAGAACAGCTAGGGTGGGGTTGGGTTCGAGGGGCACCAGAGAATTGTAGGAGATTGCGGGCGGGAAGGAGCGCCTTAAGGTAGAGATCTTATCATTGAAGAATTTTGCTAGGACCTCGGCTGAAGGAGATGAGGGAAGAAGCTTCCCCCATGCAACAACCGCCCTTTCTGTAAAGAAGTATTTTCTTATATTACTCCTGAGCCTATCACCTCAACTTCATCCTATGCCCTCTCCTTCTGGAGTTTTCCTACATTTGAAAAAAAAGAATCACCTCCTGTACATTTATGCCACAGAGATATCTCTCTATACCTTCGAGAATATACTTATTATGGTCTCTATAAGTGTGTCCCCATTTGATTTATAACAAAGACCACTAACCAATTTTGTAGCAGCCCTCTGGAAAGGCTGCATCCTATTTGAAGGTGTGGTGGACAAAACAATGGGGGCCCGATATTGTACTTCTGAGGGTACTGAAGGAACTTACGGAAGTTCTGGCAGCTCTGCTGACTGACCTTTTCAATGCTTCTCTAGAATTGGGAGTGGTACTGGAGGACTGGAGAAGGGCAGATCTGGTCCCTCTCCTCAAAAATAGAAGGAAGAAGTAGGAAACTACAGGCCGCTTAGTCTGACTTCTATGGTAAGTAAATTAAGGAAATGCTTTTAACACAGAGAATAGTGGATTACAGGACCATAGGCAACATGGATTGCAGGACCGGAGGCAACATGGATTCACTAGAGGTAGGTCTTGTCAGACAAATCTGTTCAATTTCTTTGACTGGGTGACCAGAGAATTGGATAGTGGAAATGCCCTAGATGTGATGTATTTAGATTTTAGCAAAACTTTTGACATTGTTATACACAGGTGTCTAATAAATAAACTAAGTGCCTTCGGTATGAGCCCCAAAGTGACAGATTGGGTTAGAAACTGGTTGAGTGGAAGGCAACAGAGGGAAATGGTCAATGGAGATCGCTCTGAGGAAAGGGATGTTACCAGTGGTGTGCCTCAAGGTTCGGTTCTTGGGCCTGTTCTTTTTAACATTTCTGTAAGTTATATTGCTGAAGGGCTTTCTGCTTAGATATGACTCTTTGCGAATGATACCAAAATCTGCAACAAACACCCTTGATAACATGAGGAAGGACCTAATAAAGCTTGAGGAATGGTCTGAAATTTGGCAGCTAAGATGTAATGCTAAGAAATGCAAGGTCAAGCATTTGGGCTGCAAAAACCAGAGGGAATGGTACAGTTTAGGGGGGTGAAGAACTTTTGTGCACGGATTAGGAGCAGGACTTGGGTGTGATAGTATGTGATAATCTTAAGATGGCCGAACAAGATGAAAAGGCAAAAAAGCTAGAAGGATGTTAGGGGGCTTAGGGGGAGGAACGGCTAGGAGGAAAAAGGAGGTATTGATGACCCTGTATAAGACTCTAGTGAGACTATTTAGAATATTGTGTTCAATTCTGGAGACCACACTTTCAGAAAGGATGGAGTCGGTTTAGGAGAAGGCAACTAAAACAGTCGGTGGTTTACGTCATACGACATATGGGGACAGAAATAAAGATCTCAATATGTATACTTTGGAGGAAATGTGGGAGAGAGGAGATATGATAAAGACGTTTAAATATCTATGTGGCATAAATACGCATGAGGTGAGTCTCTCTCAATTGAAAAGAAACTCCAGAGAGAGAGAGGGCTTGGGATGAAGTTAAGATAGGGTGATAGGCTCTGGAATAATCTAAGGAAATACTATTGTACAGAAAGGTTGATTGGTGTGTGGAATAGTCTTCCGCTAGAGATAGTGGAGATAAAGACTTAGTAACATAGTAGATGACGGCAGATAAAGACCCGAATGGTCCATCCAGTCTGCCCAACCTGATTCAATTTAAATTTTTTTTTTTTTTCTTCTTAGCTATTTCTGGGCGAGAATCCAAAGCTTTACCCGGTACTGTGCTTGGGTTCCAACTGCCGAAAAGCACAGTTACTTACCGTAACAGGTGTTATCCAGGGACAGCAGGCAGATATTCTCACAGGTGGGTGACGTCATCCACGGAGCCCCGATGCGGAAGCACCCCCAAGCAAACCCGACCGAAGACCCAAGCCCGCTCCGCTGCTCCACGCATGCGTGCCCCCCCCGCTCCACCAGGGGAACGTGGGATAGGCACCAGAAAACGTGGGATAGGCACCTAGGATCTCTTAGGTAGAGAAGAAGATAGTGGATGCTGCAGATAGGCAGACTAGATGAGCCATTTGGCCTTTATCTGCTGTCATGTTTCTGTTTCTTTACTTTGATTTTTTTTTTTAAAGAAAAATGTCTTTATTACTGAGGCTAGTCTCTATCATTCAATTTTTAATAAAATTTGATTTGAACGCCTATTAAATTCCTAGGTGATCTACAATAATTAAAAATAGGTACAATTTAAAAGACACAAAACAAACTGATTACGTTATGAAAGACAGAATGGACGGACAACTTGAGCCAAAAGGGCAGAAGAACAATAATGACAACCTGTGCCAAACCAGAACGAAACCAAAATAAGAATGAACAACCAACAGTTTAAAAAAGGTCTAGAACTAAGTGAGATTTGCTGGCACCTTAAATAAACCAACCTGGGCAGCCCTCAGGTGACTTGTAAGGCAGCAGGTGAAATCAGAACTGCCGCCTGTCCATTTTCTGCTAAAATTATGAACAGACTCGGCTTTAATATGTGCCTGTCCTGCTGACGGTGTTCAATTTATACTTCTCAGTGTTACAGGAAGATTATTCAAAGGTGCCAATTAGGGCAGATTCGTTCCGGATTATTAAGGCACAGGATATAAATTTATGAGTGAAACACACCTTGTTTTCTTCTTGAAGAGAAAGGGGAGAGATCCTTAAGGCACAAATTGCCAAGCAAGATTAAATGAGCTCTAGTATATCATACACACAAACAACTATTCTCAGGTGCACAGAATATATTTGTGATGGGCAATTGGAAGAGGGGGTTCTGGTGGCATTATAAATCATGACAGCAGTTAGATTTCAAAATAATAGTTGAAACTACATATTTTATCATTTTAATAATGTAATGTTAAGGCAGCCTTTACTTCTTATATCATTTGGACACTATCTGTGTAATAACATTTTACAGGAGCGAGAAAAAAACAGAAGAAGGGGCATATTAAGGTCTAAAGATACCAACAACCCCCCAGCCATGACACTGATCTCTCTAACTGACCATTTCTGCAGCCAGGACCATCTCCACCAACAAATCCTACAACCACAGCAGTGATTACTTTCCCCCACAATCCCTGTGGCCATGAATCTGACCTTCTCCACCATCAAATCCTACAACCACAGCAGCGATGACTTTCCCCCACAATCCCTGTGGCCATGAATCTGACCTTCTCCACCATCAAATCCTACAACCACAGCAGCGATGACTTTCCCCCACAATCTCTGTGGCCATGAATCTGACCTTCTCCTCCATCAAATCCTACAACCACAGCAGCGATGACTTTCCCCCACAATCCCTGTGGCCATGAATCTGACCTTCTCCACCATCAAATCCTACAACCACAGCAGCGATGACTTTCCCACACAATCCCTGTGGCCATGAATCTGACCTTCTCCTCCATCAAATCCTACAACCACAGCAGCGATGACTTTCCCCCACAATCCCTGTGGCCATGAATCTGACCTTCTCCTCCATCAAATCCTACAACCACAGCAGCGATGACTTTCCCCCACAATCCCTGTGGCCATGAATCTGACCTTCTCCTCCATGAAATCCTACAACCACAGCAGCGATGACTTTCCCCCACAATCCCTGTGGCCATGAATCTGACCTTCTCCACCATCAAATCCTACAACCACAGCAGCGATGACTTTCCCCCACAATCCCTGTGGCCATGAATCTGACCTTCTCCTCCATCAAATCCTACAACCACAGCAGCGATGACTTTCCCCCACAATCCCTGTGGCCATGAATCTGACCTTCTCCTCCATCAAATCCTACAACCACAGCAGCGATGACTTTCCCCCACAATCCCTGTGGCCATGAATCTGACCTTCTCCACCATCAAATCCTACAACCACAGCAGCGATGACTTTCCCCCACAATCCCTGTGGCCATGAATCTGACCTTCTCCACCATCAAATCCTACAACCACAGCAGCGATAACTTTCCCCCACAATCCCTGTGGCCATGAATCTGACCTTCTCCACCATAAAATCCTACAACCACAGCAGCGATGACTTTCCCCCACAATCCCTGTGGCCATGAACCTGACCTTCTCCTCTATCAAATCCTACAACCACAGCAGCGATGACTTTCCCCCACAATCCCTTGGCATGAATCTGACCTTCTCCACCATCAAATC
This sequence comes from Geotrypetes seraphini, assembly GCF_902459505.1. NCBI lineage: Eukaryota > Metazoa > Chordata > Amphibia > Gymnophiona > Dermophiidae > Geotrypetes > Geotrypetes seraphini. Next base: position 176,976,787 of record NC_047090.1, on the reverse strand, counting down.
CTACAACCACAGCAGCGATGACTTTCCCCCACAATCCCTGTGGCCATGAATCTGACCTTCTCCTCCATCAAATCCTACAACCACAGCAGCGATGACTTTCCCCCACAATCCCTGTGGCCATGAATCTGACCTTCTCCACCATCAAATCCTACAACCACAGCAGCGATGACTTTCCCCCACAATCCCTGTGGCCATGAATCTGACCTTCTCCTCCATCAAATCCTACAACCACAGCAGCGATGACTTTCCCCCACAATCCCTGTGGCCATGAATCTGACCTTCTCCTCCATCAAATCCTACAACCACAGCAGCGATGACTTTCCCCCACAATCCCTGTGGCCATGAATCTGACCTTCTCCTCCATCAAATCCTACAACCACAGCAGCGATGACTTTCCCCCACAATCCCTGTGGCCATGAATCTGACCTTCTCCACCATCAAATCCTACAACCACAGCAGCGATGACTTTCCCCCACAATCCCTGTGGCCATGAATCTGACCTTCTCCTCCATCAAATCCTACAACCACAGCAGCGATGACTTTCCCCCACAATCCCTGTGGCCATGAATCTGACCTTCTCCACCATCAAATCCTACAACCACAGCAGCGATGACTTTCCCCCACAATCCCTGTGGCCATGAATCTGACCTTCTCCACCATCAAATCCTACAACCACAGCAGCGATGACTTTCCCCCACAATCCCTTGGCCATGAATCTGACCTTCTCCACCATCAAATCCTACAACCACAGCAGCGATGACTTTCCCCCACAATCCCTGTGGCCATGAATCTGACCTTCTCCTCCATCAAATCCTACAACCACAGCAGCGATGACTTTCCCCCACAATCCCTGTGGCCATGAATCTGACCTTCTCCACCATCAAATCCTACAACCACAGCAGCGATGACTTTCCCCCACAATCCCTGTGGCCATGAATCTGACCTTCTCCTCCATCAAATCCTACAACCATAGCAGCAATGACTTTCCCCCACAATCCCTGTGGCCATGAATCTGATCTTCTCCTCCATCAAATCCTACAACCACAGCAGCGATGACTTTCCCCCACAATCCCTGTGGCCATGAATCTGACCTTCTCCACCATCAAATCCTACAACCACAGCAGCGATGACTCTCCCCCACAATCCCTGTGGCCATGAATCTGACCTTCTCCTCCATCAAATCCTACAACCACAGCAGCGATGACTTTCCCCCACAATCCCTGTGGCCATGAATCTGACCTTCTCCACCATCAAATCCTACAACCACAGCAGCGATGACTTTCCCCCACAATCCCTGTGGCCATGAATCTGACCTTCTCCACCATCAAATCCTACAACCACAGCAGCGATGACTTTCCCCCACAATCCCTGTGGCCATGAATCTGACCTTCTCCTCCATCAAATCCTACAACCACAGCAGCGATGACTTTCCCCCACAATCCCTTGGCCATGAATCTGACCTTCTCCACCATCAAATCCTACAACCACAGCAGCGATGACTTTCCCCCACAATCCCTGTGGCCATGAATCTGACCTTCTCCTCCATCAAATCCTACAACCACAGCAGCGATGACTTTCCCCCACAATCCCTGTGGCCATGAATCTGACCTTCTCCACCATCAAATCCTACAACCACAGCAGCGATGACTTTCCCCCACAATCCCTGTGGCCATGAATCTGACCTTCTCCTCCATCAAATCCTACAACCACAGCAGCGATGACTTTCCCCCACAATCCCTGTGGCCATGAATCTGACCTTCTCCACCATCAAATCCTACAACCACAGCAGCGATGACTTTCCCCCACAATCCCTGTGGCCATGAATCTGACCTTCTCCACCATCAAATCCTACAACCACAGCAGCGATGACTTTCCCCCACAATCCCTGTGGCCATGAATCTGACCTTCTCCTCCATCAAATCCTACAACCACAGCAGCGATGACTTTCCCCCACAATCCCTGTGGCCATGAATCTGACCTTCTCCACCATCAAATCCTACAACCACAGCAGCGATGACTTTCCCCCACAATCCCTGTGGCCATGAATCTGACCTTCTTCACCATCAAATCCTACAACCACAGCAGCGATGACTTTCCCCCACAATCCCTGTGGCCATGAATCTGACCTTCTCCTCCATCAAATCCTACAACCACAGCAGCGATGACTTTCCCCCACAATCCCTGTGGCCATGAATCTGACCTTCTCCACCATCAAATCCTACAACCACAGCAGCGATGACTTTCCCCCACAATCCCTGTGGCCATGAATCTGACCTTCTCCTCCATCAAATCCTACAACCACAGCAGCGATGACTTTCCCCCACAATCCCTGTGGCCATGAATCTGACCTTCTCCACCATCAAATCCTACAACCACAGCAGCGATGACTTTCCCCCACAATCTCTGTGGCCATGAATCTGACCTTCTCCACCATCAAATCCTACAACTACAGCAGCGATGACTTTTCCCCACAATCCCTGTGGCCATGAATCTGACCTTCTCCTCCATCAAATCCTACAACCACAGCAGCGATGACTTTCCCCCACAATCCCTGTGGCCATGAATCTGACCTTCTCCACCATCAAATCCTGCAACCACAGCAGCAAAGTATCATGCCATTAGATTGGAAAAAAGCCATTATTCGTCCTATTTTAAAAAACCCAAAGACTAGCTCTGAAGAAAAATCAAATTATAGGCCTATAGCTAATATTCCTTACTTAGCCAAATTGACAGAAAAGATAGTATATAACCAAATTTCAGAATTCATAGAAATGACAAATGTCCTTCATCCTAATCAAACAGGCTTCCGACAATATCACTCTACAGAACACTCTTTGATTGGCATGACTTCTTCCATACTATATCATCTTGACCATCATTCATCTGTTCTTTTGATCTCAATTGATCTCTCATCGGCCTTTGATACCATTGATCACACTCTTTTACTTAATAGACTCCAATCTATCGGTATATCAGATCAGGTACTTTCTTGGTTTCACTCTTATTTTGATAATCGCTTTTCTACAGTTAGCTTTAATAACACCACTTCGGAAAGTTTTTCAGTTCCTTATGGAATTCCACAGGACTCTATCCTATCTCCTCTTTTATTCAATAATTTTCTGGCTCCCCTCATGACCCTCTGTCAGTCTATTGGTTTTACCGTATTCGCATATGTGGATGACATACAACTTCTTCACCCCCTGGATCCCAACAGTTCTTCAGAAATAACTAATATTAATACCAAACTTGAACAGATTCATCATTGGCTCGAAATAAATAGATTAGCACTAAATATTGACAAAACAAATGTACTGCTATTCCCTTGGAAAGACAATTCTACCCTTTCCTGTCCAATATCTATTAAAGGCATTTCTTTGAAACTTATTCATAAGATCAGGATTCTCAGAGTTATTTTTGACGAAAAACTAACATATCACGATCATATTAGTCATGTCGTGAAATCTTCTTTCTATAGTCTCCGTCAAGTTCGCTCAATGAAAAAATTTTTATGCCCCAAATCCCTGAATATATTGATACACTCCTTAGTTATTTCAAAGATTGACTATTGTAAAGCCTTATTTAAAGGAATAGCCCAAAAAGAAATCAAACGCTTACAAATTACCGTATTTTCACGGATATAACGCGCGCGTTATACGCGTTTTTACGTACCGCGCATACCCTTCGCGCGTTATATGCCTGAGCGCGGTATACAAAATTTTTTTTACATATTTCACACCCCGCCCGACGCCCGATTCATCATCCGGAAGGACGCTCGCACCCCCACCGCTCGCACCCCCACCCCGAAGGACCGCCGACTCCCCGACAATATCGGACCAGGAGGGAGCCCAAACCCTCCTGGCCACGGCGACCCCCTACCCCCACCTCGCACTACATTACGGGCAGGAGGGATCCTAGGCCCTCCTGCCCTCGACACAAACCCCCCTCCCCCAACGACCGCCCCCCCCAAGAACCTCCGACCGCCCCCCCAGCTGACCCGCGATCCCCCTAGCGACCCCCACGACCCCCCCACCCCCTTCCCCGTACCTTTGGTAGTTGGCCGGACAGACGGGAGCCAAACCCGCCTGTCCGGCAGGCAGCCAACGAAGGAATGAGGCCGGATTGGCCCATCCATCCTAAAGCTCCGCCTACTGGTGGGGCCTAAGGCGCGTGGGCCAATCAGAATAGGCCCTGGAGCCTTAGGTCCCACCTGGGGGCGCGGCCTGAGGCACATGGGCCCAACCCGACCATGTGCCTCAGGCCACGCCCCCAGGTGGGACCTAAGGCTCCAGGGCCTATTCTGATTGGCCCACGCGCCTTAGGCCCCACCAGTAGGCGGAGCTTTAGGATGGATGGGCCAATCCGGCCTCATTCCTTCGTTGGCTGCCTGCCGGACAGGTGGGTTTGGCTCCCGTCTGTCCGGCCAACTACCAAAGGTACGGGGAAGGGGGGTGGGGGGGTCGTGGGGGTCGCCAGGGGGATCACGGGTCGGCTGGGGGGGCGGTCGGAGGTTCTTGGGGGGGGCGGTCGTTGGGGGGGAGGGGGGTTTGCGTCGAGGGCAGGAGTGCCTGGGATCCCTCCTGCCCGTAATGTAGTGCGGGGTGGGGTTAGGGGGTCGCCGTGGCCAGGAGGATTTGGGCTCCCTCCTGGCCCGATATTGTCGGGGAGTCTGCGGTCCTTCGGGATGGGGGTGCGAGTGGTCCTGCCGAGGGGGGAGAAGAATCGGACGTCGAGGGGGGCATCAGGCTTTCAGGATGGGGACAGACCTTCAAGGGGGGACAGGACTTCAAGGGGGACAGGCAGACCTTCAAGGGGGACAGGCAGACCTTCAAAGTCATGGCAGGTGAACGGAGAGTCGGGACAGCGCACGGAGAGGCGGGGCAGTGCACGGAAAGTCATGGCAGGTGAACGGAGAGTCGGGACAGCGCACGGAAAGTCAGGGCAGGTGAACGGAGAGTCGGGACAGCGCACGGAGAGGCGGGGCAGTGCACGGAAAGTCAGGGCAGGTGAACGGAGAGTCGGGACAGCGCACGGAGAGGCGGGGCAGTGCACCGAAAGTCAGGGCGGGTGAACGGTGAGTCGGGGCAACCAGAGGAGAATCGGGGAGGGCGAAAGGAGAGTCGGGGTGGCCAGAGAGTCGGGCAGCATGCGCGGTATACCCATGAGCGCTGTATACAAAAGTTTCCGTACATACAAGTGTGGTTTCTGCGCGCTATACCCGTGTGCGCGTTTTACACGGGTGCGCGTTATATCCGCGAAAATACGGTATACAAAATGCCTCGATTAAAATTATTGAAAACACTAAGAAATTCGATCACGTTATGCCTTTGCTTGAGAAAGCACATTGGCTGCCGGTTATATATCGCATAATATACAAATTAAATTTACTCACTTTCAAATCTATAATTTTTAAAACTCCAGCATTTATTTATACATTTTTAATCCCCTATAATACTTCGAGAGTATTACGATCAACTGAACAACACTTATTAGTTGTTCCGTCGTTAAAAGTTATTGGTACACGACGTCACTCCATTTTTTCAGTTACGGCTCCTCTAGCCTGGAACGCCTTGCCAATTTATTTGAGAGAGGAAAGAATGCTAGATAAATTTAAGAGCAAACTTAAGGGATTCCTTTTCAAAGACGCTTTTAGTGACTAATTGAATTTTTTCTTTTTTACATCTTATATTAAATTTCTCCCCTTTTCCTAATGTTTTTAACCTTAAATGTTTCTTTTATATTGAATTGTATTTCTCCCCATAATTTTACCCTTCTTTGATCATACATGTTAATCAGTCTTGTTGCTTTTGTCTAGTCATGTGATTTTATGTTATTTTAACTTGTTTAATATTAAGTTCTTTTAGTTTGTATGTTTACCCTAACTTTGTAACTTATAGATGTACATCGCTTAGAACCTGGAATAGGCGATTTATCAAATCTTATAATAAACTTGGAAACTTGGACTTTCCCCCACAATCCCTGTGGCCATGAATCTGACCATCTGCACCAGCAAATCCTACAACCCCAGCAGTAACCACCTTCACTAACAACCCCTGTATCTACAGCCCTGACCTTGTCCATTAATACCACCCCAGACTGCTGTCATTTCTCCTCTAGATTCCAAGTCGTTTAAAACTGTGTGTTAGGTGCCATCAACTCAGATTTGAGTACTAGCGACTTGATGAATTACAGATCCAAAAAGAAGTCGGTTTTGTGCTAGTCCAACAAGGTCCTCCAGCGTCACCACCATAGTTGTCTTCAATGTATCCCAATCAGTATCTTAATATTGAAATTAGAGAGTAAAATGTTGTGCTGGACTGCTAGTTTAATCACTATCAATAATGAACTCCGAATGGCTGCCTGTCTGTTCTCGTCCTGCGAAAACTGACAGGCAGCCATTCAGAGTGCAGGGAGGGACCAAGCAGGCATGCAAAAAGAGCGCACCTGCCTTGTGCACCATTGTGCTGCTGACGCTGCCAGAAGAGAGCAGGGGAATCAAGGCAGGAGTGCGGAAAGCACGCTGGACTGCCGGGATTGTAAAAAAAAGGTACCGTGGGGTTGTGTGTGCCTGCCTGCCTGCCTTTGGGCTGGCTGTCTTGGGGCTGGCTGGGTGGCTTGGGGTGGGTTGGCTAGTTGGCTGGATGCCTTAAGGCTGGCTGGCTGGCTTGGAATTGGCTGGCTGGTTTGGCACTGGCTGGGGGCTGGCTGGCACTACACGTGCCTACCATTAGACGTGTCCACCATTAAACGTGCCCTGTACCCTCTCCCAGCCTACCACTAGACCACCAGAGGGGTTACAGGGTACACCATTTGGTTCAGAATTTTTTTTCTTGGTTTTTCCTCCTCTACGGATGGATGCGTCTTATAGTCAGGTGAGTCTTATGGAGCGAAAAATACGGTAACATAAAACTTACAATTAGTCTTACGACAAAACAGCAATCTTTTTAATAAACAGCTGCTCACATATTGATACTGTTCATCTAATGATGCCAGGCATTACTACTGTGTGTCTTAGAATAAGTCATCAATAGTTATGATGGTAAATGTATACGTGGTTTCCAGAGCAATAGGCTTCTTTGATTTCATCCTTACTATCAGATCCAAATACATCCTGCTCATTAATTTCTTTTTACCCCTTGCTGGCATAAATGCTTATATCTCATACTATCGTGCAACGAGAGACTGCTTCTAAAACCACAGGATACTTTTTAGTTCATACTTACATGAAATTTTCTGGATATTCACTGAGAGCCATGTCAATGATGTTGAGGGCATCGTGATAATGTTTCTGTGCTGACAGTAAGAGTGCCAGAAGATGCAAAGAGTTGGAATCATCCCCCTGCAGCTGAAGAGACTGACGGACATATCCCAAAGCTTCTGGTATCTGACAGGTAAATATAACCAGCAGATAAGGAGTTAACAAAATCTTGCAATTCCACTTTGCGCCTGTGATTCAATTAATGCAAAGACTTAGACTCCAAACCAGCAGACACCTACCACCTCATTCGTTCAAAACTGGCTCTGGGTTCAGCTGCTACTGGTGGCAGTCAGAGGTGGAATTGGCACAGGGATTGCCAGCTGGCATCTGCTCACACGCCCTCCCCCCCTCCAGCAGGAGAAAAGGGTGAGGTCTGTAAGCCTATTCTGGCTCGCAAGCCCTGCACTGACTCCTACCATTGCTAGCTTTCTCAGAAAATGTCTCCCTTGAAGAAGTATGACCTCAGCACAGCTGTCCTCAACCACTGATCCATCCGTGGTCAGCAAGCATAGCCAATAAATAGTCCATTCACCATATTTGCCACATAATAAATACTGCCATTATGAACATGCAAACTAGGTTCACTATTAACCCACAGATATCTGCATTTGGAAAATTTCAGATTTTCCAGTTTTTCAATACAACATTCAAGAAGTCCTACATTTGTTTGGTTTTTTTTGTATATAGCTGGTAGTGTACATGATACTGGACAAGGTGTTAATACTTTTTTTAATGTTTGAATATTTTTATTGAAAATTATACAGACAACCAAACACTGCAAAAACAGCACAAAATGTACACAAGGCAACTACAGCACATCCCCCACCCTCCCTAAGGTTTTAATACTTTTAAAAAGTCCTTGGGGCTGATATTCAGACCACAGGAGTTAGCCAGGCTGACTCTCGGAGCCAGCTCTGAGTCCGGATATTCAATGCCAGTTTATTTTTGGCCACTATAAATTTAGTTGATAAGTCTATATTCAGAGCTGGTTGGCTAAGTTTAGCCAGCTAATGCTTTAAATCATGCAACATAGCTGGCTAACCGCTAGGCACTAACAATTAGCGACCATCTCATGCTGAAACAATGGAGCTTAGCCGGATAAATACTATTTTACCCATCTTGAGCTGTTCCTGGCAGGTTAAATGGTGCTGCATATCGGGTCCCTTATTTATAGCTTTAAAAAGTCTGAGAGATTTGGCCAGTAAAGGAATCCCTTTTAGAGAATGACATGGTGACAGAATTTGTCACCGTCTCCGTGGATAACCGCGGGAAACCATCCCCATGCAGGGCAGGATTCACCAATAGGCCAAGTAGGCACGTGCCTAGGGCTCGAAATGGTCAGGGGGGCCCGATGAAGGAGGGCATCAACATTGTTTTTTTCCAAACGGCGATGGGCCCCTCCAGCATCGATTGGCAACGCGGGCTCCCCTGATCGGCAACGCAGGCTCCACCCCGATCGGCAACACGCCCCCCCCCCCCATCAATGGAAAGTAAGACAAGCAAGCAAGACGGGTAAGAAAGGCAACGGGAACTGTAAGTGTGCAAGCGGTGCTGCTTGCCCAAATCTTCCCTCTGATGCAGCTTCCTGTTTCCACCTGGGCGCATGGTAGAGTGGGGCGGGGCAGGGGGCCCAGTGTACTTGTGTGCCTAGGGGCCCTCGAGGAATTAATCCTGCCCTGTCCCCATGTCATTCTTTCAGGAGAGGGAAGAATCAGAGTGCGAATGGGCAAAACCACTGATCCTCAAGCCTTGCACTGAAGAATACTGGCGTAGAGATAAGACTAAAGAACAGCACGGGGTAGTTTCCCTGGGGTCAAATTCTGTCACCATGTCATTGTGCCTTGCACTAAGAGCTCCTTTTACTAAGCTGCAGTAGCATTTTTAGAGCGCGCTAACCCCTGCGTTACGCGAAAAAACTAACCCCAGCTCAATGGAGGCGTTAGCGTCTAGCGCACGCTAAAACCGCTAGTGCTTCATGAAGATTTTCTAAAGGAAGGATACAAATCTTCTACTAAGACTTTGTCATCGTAAGTCATGCATAGCGCAAAAGGGCAGGGTATACGTCACATCATACGCTATGAGAGCAAGTGCTCTGAATCTCTGGGGGAGGGAAAGACATCTTAAGCCTGAAATTAGTATTTTGTTGCTGCTTAGAAACTTTGTTGGATTAATCATGTATTGCCTACTGTGGAGTGATCAGAAAAACCAGGAGAAAGTTCTCCACAATCCAAGCAGGAACAAACAAACCACAGTGGAGATATGCAGTAGCGTTGGTGTGCAATTTATCCAGCAATCCTAAAAAATCTGCGATGGCTCGACATGCACGTGTTTTGGCCAATATGGCCTGCCTCAGGAGCCTTGTTCAAAATATTCAGTTACTTCAGTGGTGTAGCCTCCAATGAATGAAACACCTCATCCAAGTATTAGGAATTCTAATGAAGATACCATGCCAGTCTCTACTTGGATAAGGTGTTTCATTCATTGTAGGCTACACCACTCAAGTGACTGAATATTTTGCATAAGGCTCCTGAGGCAGGCCATATTGGCCAAAACACGTGCATGTCGAGCCATCGCACAGACTTTTTAGGATTGTTGAATAAATTGCACAGCAACGCTACTGCATATCATCTACTGTGGAGTGGCAGATTCAAGTCTTGACACTTTGTCAGGCACCCATCTGCCATCTTTACTATGTTATCATGTAGAAAAAGAAATTAAAAAAGTATTTGGGTCACTAGCTTGGCATTATTCTCAGTCCAACCACAACAGGCAGGAAAGCAGAAAAGGAGCAACCCACCCTCTAGACAGGCAGAGGTGAGTCTTTGCCATGGTGTTCTCTCACCCTGTGCATCATACCTTAGGTATATGGAGTTACTGAAGCAAATTGAGGCTCATGGATGGAAAATGCACATTATCCCTCTAATTTTATAAATGATGCACACATTTCTACGTGCAAAAGTGCATGCCCATCCTCAGATGCGCATGCAATTAAATTGGATCTCTACCGCCTCTACGCGCTTGCATTTTGCACCCTTGTGTTTTACGGCTGCTGAATGGGATTTCATCCCTCTTAGCTGGACTTTCTGGGGTTCTCCTGTCCTGGAGAACTCCAAGGAGGCTGAGCCCAAAGCTTCTGCCCCTCTCTCCTGCACCCCACAGCACGTGGAATATGGCTGCTCTTCTGCTGACAAAACTTGGTAAAGATGGCATCATACAGGGGCAAATTTGGCCTAACGAATCCATAACAGATGATCCAACAGATGGAAGCTTCTGAAAAAACGATTGTAAAAATCCAAGACAGTCACCACCAATAAAATCACACCAAAAATTGCCCATGGGAGCTTCACTGAAACTCAAAAAATTCAGAAAAAGGGGGTTTTAGAGGTGGGGAAACCTAACTTTATCTCCAGATAACCTCAAATCTACCTTTTCATGATGTCCATTCTCTCTCTCCCCCCCCCCCCACCCCCCGGGAAAGGATTTCTGATTCAGAAGACTAGAAAGACAAATCCACCACTGGAAATCTTCTGACTGCCAGTCAAAGGGATTCTGATCAAAGACTCCAACCCCCGTAAATCCACGTGGCACATTTGGGGGAGATTATATGTAGCTGGCTCTGATACTCAGAGCCTCAAAGCCTCTGATAAATCAGCAGGCAAGCAAGCTCCTAGAGGAACAGACCCTGAGCTTTCGATGGATCACAAAACAGGCTGGCTCCACAGATATTCTAAGAGATTGGCCTAAGAGCAACAGCCCACCCTGGCGGATCCGCATCCTTTCCCCGGCAAAGTAGCCCCAAAAAGGGGACTTCTGGGCACGAAAGCCATACAGATTAGATTAGAATATCCGAAAATAATAAAATGAAGCAGAGCAGACAAGAACACACATTCTCAGTTCGCTTGCAGAAGGAAAAACTGAAGAGGGAGCTAATTCTCCATTGGTGAAGAGGAAGGGTTGAAAGATATGAGAAATACCCTTCTGCATAGTTTGCAACTGGAGGAGCACAACAGTTTCAGTAAAGAATCCTATGTTTGACAAATTCATCTCCTAAACAGAAGCCTCACCATTTACAAAGTTATATTTTCCCTCTGTCAATTTCTGTGTAATATGTTGTTCCCTCACTTTCTGTATTGTTGCAACTCGCAGACTGTCCAGCATTATTCCTTGAGTTGCACCCATAAGACCTAAATTACATACTTAAGATTCATTTTTCCTTTCAACTACTTCTTGTAAATAAGTTGTACCTCACTACTCACATCCTGTAATTCGCGAATTGTCCAGTTTTATTCTGTAATTTGCTTATCCAGTAATTCACTTTATTCTGTAACTCGCATTACTCTGTAATTTGCTTCATCCTGCAATTCTCCTTATTGTCCAGTTCTATCCTAAAATTTGCAGATTGTCCAGCTTTATTCCTTGGGTTGCATACAAGAAATCTATACTACATACTTAAGATTCATATTTTCCTTTTATCTATTTCTTATGTAATAAGTTGTACCCTCACTTCTTGCATACTGTAATTCGCTGATTGTCCAGCCTTCTTCGATGTGAACTGCCTAGAAGTCATTCGACTGTGGCGGTATAGAAGAATAAAGTTATTATTATTATGTCTTTGCAACAGAAAAGGCCATATACAAACATTAATGATTAGAATCTTACAAATGGGGACATATTTTACCACTTAAAGCATATATAATGCCTTACAACCCCCCTTTTTACAAAACCGTAGCGAGATTTTTAGCGCTGGTCGTAGCGGTGACATCTCTAACAATCATAGAATTCCTAAAAACTGTTCGAAGGTTTTGTAAAAGGGGGTGAGTTAAAAAATTACTTCTTTATTGTATGGCTTCATACTTTGCAAATTACTGTTTTGATTGATTTAATTATAATGTTATTTTGTTTAAATTTTTCTTGTATTTCAATATTATTAAGAGGATGTAGTCATTGTTTTGATTTGTTTCTAACTTTTATTTTTATGGTTGTATAATCTCAGCTTGAGCATTTTTATTGGGAAAGCATGCAAAAAATCAAACTGATTCAAGTAAAAGTCAGAGGGCAGAGTAAGTGCAGCACAAAGAGGCAAACACGATCCCTGAAAATCAAATGAAAAGATAACACAGCTACGGATTCAATTTTGGCAGAAAATAATGAGAAGCAGCTGCAAATTCTGCAATACTCAAACAAAGGCTTCAGATCTTTAAAAAAAAAAAAAAAAGAAAGACAAACTTCAGCAATATAATTACATACAGTGACAGATCGCCAGTGAAATGAGAAAGAACAGTCTGGCATCCTGAAACAAGGGATAGAGAGAAAAAAAAAAAGGCTTGTGCCAAGATTCAAGTCATTCACAGGAAATGAACAAGGCGCAGTGGCATATCTTTGCAACCTCCCCAAAAGTTAAAAAGACATTAAAATGCACAGGAGGGCTCAAGCTGGCTGAGTTACTGACTGGCGTCATTATTTGAGATGCCTCGGTCTAAGTGCAGCCTAAAAAATTATTTTTCATCCTAAACTAACTCCAGCTCCTGCAGTTTCAGTTACAAGGGGCATTGCTGAAATCTAGTGCAGCCTGTCTGCAGCCATTTGTGAAATGTTTCCTGGTTACTTCTATCCTTTGAACTCTTTGAAAGGCTCTTCAGCTTAAGCACAGCATGCAACAAAGACAGAGCACGAATTGTTTGTAGGCTCTCATTCCTACAATTTTGAACTTTTGATCATATATCCTGTGCCAGGCTAGAATGAACAACAAGGTTTTGGTGAGACTATTTAGGGCAGGGGTGCCCAAAATGTCGATCGCGGGGCAGGGGTGCCCAAAATGTCGATCGCGGGGCAGTGGTGCCCAAAATGTCGATCGCGGGGCAGTGGTGCCCAAAATGTCGATCGCGGGGCAGGGGTGCCCAAAATGTCGATCGCGGGGCAGTGGTGCCCAAAATGTCGATCGCGGGGCAGTGGTGCCCAAAATGTCGATCGCGGGGCAGGGGTGCCCAAAATGTCGATCGCGGGGCAGGGGTGCCCAAAATGTCGATCGCGGGGCAGGGGTGCCCAAAATGTCGATCGCGGGGCAGTGGCGCCCAAAATGTTGATCGCGGGGCAGGGGTGCCCAAAATGTCGATCGCGGGGCAGGGGTGCCCAAAATGTTGATCGCGGGGCAGGGGTGCCCAAAATGTTGATCGCGGGGCAGGGGAGCCCAAAATGTCGATCGCGGGGCAGGGGTGCCCAAAATGTCGATCGCGGGGCAGGGGTGCCCAAAATGTCAATCGCGGGGCAGTGGTGCCCAAAATGTCGATCGCGGGGCAGGGGTGCCCAAAATGTCGATCGCGGGGCAGGGGCGCCCAAAATGTCGATCGCGGGGCAGTGGCGCCCAAAATGTCGATCGCGGGGCAGGGGCGCCCAAAATGTCGATCGCGGGGCAGTGGCGCCCAAAATGTCGATCGCGGGGCAGGGGTGCCCAAAATGTCGATCGCGGGGCAGGGGTGCCCAAAATGTCGATCGCGGGGCAGTGGCGCCCAAAATGTCGATCGCGGGGCAGGGGTGCCCAAAATGTCGATCGCGGGGCAGGGGTGCCCAAAATGTCGATCGCGGGGCAGTGGTGCCCAAAATGTCGATCGCGGGGCAGGGGTGCCCAAAATGTCGATCGTGATCTACCCGTCACTCGCAAAGGCAATGCCGGTAGATCGCTGAGCCAGTGTTCTACCTAGCGTCTTTAGCATCTTTTAGCCGGGCGCTCTGCGCTCAGATGACACGCTTCCCCCTCAGCATCCTCCGTTCTTCCCTCTGGACCTATCACAGTTGAAAGTTAATTCCGGCAGCCTGCAGAGCAAACCCTCTGTCGCACATTCCCTCTGCTGCGGTCCCGCTCCCGACGTTAGAGGAGGTGTGGGTCCGCGGCAGAGAGAACGTGCTACAGAGGCCGGCGACAGCCTGCTACATTTGCTCTGCAAGCAGCCGTAATTAACTTTCAACTGTGATAGGCCCAGAGGGAAGAACGGAGACGAGGACAGTTGCAATCAGAAGGTCTGAGATCCTGACAGTCACTGTGTGCGGGAAGCAGCGGAGGTAAGGCTGTGCCCATCGCAAGGGCCCCGGTGGGATGGGGGTTGCTTTAGAGATGCTGGATCGGGGGGGACGACGACACAAAAGGACCTTAAGGAGGGGAGGGGGAAAGCAGCCTTGTACCAAAAGGGAGGGGGAAGATAGGGCAGATCCTGGACTACTAGAGGGGTTAGAGAGGGGAAACACCCTGAACCGAGGAAAGAGAGATGCCAGACTCTGGGGAGGGGGAAGAGAGAGTGAGAGAGACAAAGACCTGAACCAAAGGTGGGAGGACTCAAAATGTTAGCAGAAGGAAGATAAAGAGAAGGAGAAACCTAAAACAAGAGAGGGGGCAGATGTTGGACTATGGAAGGTGCAGACAGAGGGGGAAAGACCCTGAGGAAGAACAGAGAGATGCACAAACATAACAGGGGAGGGAGAGAGAGGGAGACATGTTGCCAATAGGGGTGAAGGAGAGAGAAAGAAAAGTTGGACTCCTGGAGGGACAGAGAGAGATGTTGGTTGGGGAATGGAATGAGGTCTGGAGGACAGAAGAGGTGCACTCGGTATATATATAAAGAAATATGGGGGGTCTTTTACTAAGGCGCGCTAAATTCTAATGCGCCCATAGAATATAATGGGTGCATTAGCACTTAGCGCGCGCTAAATCGGGAGAGTGTGGCGCAGTGGTTAAAAGTACAGCCTCAGCACCCTGGGGTTGTGTGTTCAAACCCATGCTGCTCCTTGTGACCCAGGGCAAGTCACTTAATCCCCCCATTGCCCCAGGTGCATTAGATAGATTGTGGGACAGACAGGGAAAAATGCTTGAGTACCTGAATAAATTCATGTAAACCGTTCTGAGCTCCCTTGAGAGAACGGTATAGAAAATAGAATAAATAAATAAATAAACAGTAAAAGAGGGGGGTATATGTTTAGTATTTTTATTGTTGGTAGATCCACCCAAAAACTGAAACTTTCTTTTCCCTCTCTAAAAGGCGTTTCCCTTGTAGGAAAACTAGGTTCTTCCCTCCCCTTCAGAATCACCCAGCTCTGGAACAACTTTACCTCCCCTCTTAGGAATCTGGCTCTCTCCAACTCTTCCGTAAACATCTGAAAACCTGGTTATTCTCAAAAAATGTAACTCCTCCTCCCTCTCTGGTTATTCTAGTCCTCTAAATTTTCTCTTCATTTTGCCTCTTCCTTCCACTGGAGTTCCTTTCTACCCTAACTCTTGTTAACCGTGTCGAGCTTTACGAATGTAGAGATGATGCGGTATACAAACCTAAGGTTTAGATTAGATTAGATCATTTTGACTTGGGCTCGCAAGCCCAAAAAGTGTGGGCACCCCTGATTTAGGGAAACTGTCCCTTTTCCATTTTGCCTGAAAACCAAAAGCAGTGGGTTATGTAATCAGACCAATTTAAAACCAATCATAGTAACATAGTAACATAGTAGATGACGGCAGATAAAGACCCGAATGGTCCATCCAGTCTGCCCAACCTGATTCAATTTAAAATTTTTTTTTTTTTTTTTTTTTTCTTCTTAGCTATTTCTGGGCGAGAATCCAAAGCTTTACCCGGTACTGTGCTTGGGTTCCAACTGCCGAAATCTCTGTTAAGACTTACTCCAGCCCATCTACACCCTCCCAGCCATTGAAGCCCTCCCCTGCCCATCCTCCACCAAACGGCCATACACAGACACAGACCGTGCAAGTCTGCCCAGTAACTGGCCTAGTTCAATCTTTAATATTATTTTCTGATTCTAAATCTTCTGTGTTCATCCCACGCTTCTTTGAACTCAGTCACAGTTTTACTCTCCACCACCTCTCTCGGGAAGTTTGATCATTATTGATCAAACTTCATTACACTACAACTAAGAGCAGAACATCCAAGTCAAGAGACAGTGGTCCTACTATGAGACTATTACAAGGGGAGGGGTCACCGGGCACTATTTTAAATAACGTAACGTAAGAACTTATTTCTAATCCGCAGTTACCTTAAAGTTCAATGCGGTTTACAAAAGAGTAGCTACAACACCATGATATAACCAGCACTGTAACGAACTTCCTACATCAGGGGTTAGAAGAAATAATAAATGACTGCTAACGAGATTAAAAATACTGGGTAATAAAACAGTGTCTTCTCAAAAGTCAGATACTATCAACAAATTTCAGTTGCCACAGTTTTGTAAGATGTCATCAAACCATACAATGCTTGTCTGAATTACTTTTCTTTAAAAATTCAAAGAGTGCTTACGTATCTTTTGTATGGACCTTCAGATGACCTAAAGGGTATAGACCCCAGGCTAAATTAGTCTTCGTCAGTCCAACTTTATTTATGATTTAATTATTTAATTTTCATGAGCATTTTAAGTTCATTTTGTTTTTTTATTTAAAAATTTCAATCTAACATCACTTAGCTCTAGCTTCTAGTGATGTCATCAGAACTTCACCTCTCCCGACATGCATGTCGTGAAGCAGCTCCTATGTTTTGGTAAGTTTGTAAGTTTTTAAGTCTTTGTATTTGCTGTTTCTAGACGGTTTTTGAATTTGAGATACGTCGGGAGTGGTTGGTTAGAAGCTGTGGAAAGGGGTATGCTCAGTTTATGTTTGTCGAAGAATTAAGTTAGATGGGTTTTCTTGTTACAGTATCCCTCGACCCTGAAGAAAGTTTCCGTATGTGAAACATGCATGTCGGGAGAGGTGAAGATCTGATGACATCACTAGAAGCTAGAGCTAAGTGATGTTAGATTGAAATTTTTAAATAAAAAAACAAAATGAACTTAAAATGCTCATGAAAATTAAATAATTAAATCATAAATAAAGGAAGGAGCGTCGGAGATGGGGGCGTCAAAAGCATTCCTTGGCAGGGGCGGGTCACTTGCCAGCAAGGGGGAGAGTGAGCATCTCTTCCGCTGCAGGAGGGGTGGGGGGTGGCGCGTGACTGGAATTTCATGTTAGCGGGAGAGTGTGCGCATCTCTTCCCCTGCAGGGGGGGGGGGCGTGTGGCCGGGATTTCAGGGCAGCAGGAGTGTGGGTATCCCTCCTGCTGCAGGAGGGTGGTTTGTTGGTTGACAGCCACTGTTGTGCTTTTGGGGGTTTTTCTTGACGTGTTTTTTTCTGCGCATGTGCCTATCGCTATCATGCAAATTTAGTGAATCTTCGCTGCTGTCTGCCGACCTCATCTGCATGTGTGATTTTTTAAAGAATGTCTCGCTTTTTTCGATTCGCTATCAAAACGGCTGCATTAGCAGACCGTTGCTTTTTAACACGGGTTTTTGAGAACCCTGACCTTATTTTTTTTTAAACGTATATGGTCTCAGTGCTGATTATATTACATTACATTACATTAGTGGCTTCTATTCCGCCAGTACCTTGCAGTTCTAGGCGGATTACAAAAGAAGGTAACTGAACATTTCCAGGAAAATTACACTTTAGGGCGCTGTTTACATAATTGAGTTTTTGAAGGGAAAATTACAAGAGCGGTGGAGGCTTTGAGGGGGAATTTACGAGGAGGGGGGAAGAATAAGGGGAAGTGTTTTGGTAGCTAGATATATTTTTTGAATAGCAGGGTTTTGATTTCTTTTCGAAATGATTTGAAGTCGATCGTTGATGTCGGCAAATTGGAGATGTGGTGGTCAAGTTTCGCTGCTTGCGTCGCTAGTAGGTTGTCATATATCTTCTTGCGCTTATATCTTTTCGTTATGTAATTCCTCAAGATGTTTATCTTCTTCCTAGGACTTATGGCTTATAGACCTAAATGTAAAAAGATGTCGTTTTGACAGCACATGATATCAGACTATGGTGGGCAGGGACCTTGAGTCTTAAATTACTTTGGCAACTGAATTGAGAACTGTCACTAGCTATTAAACATTTAGAAGTTATTTAAAAACCTGGCTCTTTTGCAAATATTTTTATTGAGATCATGGATATGGGATTTTCTGTAAAATGCATTAATTTATGGATTGACTGTAATTTGAATGTTCTACTCTGCCGTTATCTGCCTCGAGCTATTTGGGTGAAGCAGATTTTACATGCTCATTTTAAATTAAATTAAACTGATATAAGCAAGCCCATAGGTTGTAATTCTACTACTTTGAGTGGAGAAGATGATACACATGAAAAAAATACAAACTATAGCACTTTTCTATAATAAACAGGCTGAAAACTAATAAATCACTGATAAATGAGGGTACTACCTTAAAAATTCTGTACAAAAATTCCTCTTAATGGAGCAAGACAAGTATGTGTTATAGGACTATAACCTCCCATCCCTTCATCACTCCTCCACCCCCAATGTTTTCAGTGCCTTTCAGTTGAATTGTCGCTTAAGCAAACACAGCCCACGCTTATGAGCCCTGTCTGCTTTCATCTGAATCTCTGTGTTCTATAGTCAAGCATCGCTCTTGTAAATCTGCCCCAGGTGTGCAAGGCAGTCAGCACAACGGAGAACAAAAACAGAAACTGAATTCCAGCTACGAAATGTTTCTTAAAAGCTGAAAAGCGCCCATGATTTTATTGACTAATGTTCTTAGATGACTCACATTCTTATATATGCCAGGTATTTCCAAAGGCTTATTCTAAAGGGATTTCCATGGATACAGACATTTTTTTACCATTGTGCTTTGAACATTTCCATCGTTTTAGATCTGCATGCACAACTGACCTGCCGGGAGATAGCAAGCTGTAGCGCCAGGTAAAAGGCTGCCAGATGGTCCGTAGGCGACAGACTATGGGCCCTGAAAAAAATGAAATCAAAAACACAATAAAGTATGAAACACGACAACAAAGTGGTCCATCCAGTCTGTCCATTCTCAGCAGATGACCACATAGAGGACAACTGTTTAAGTCATTTTTGCACATACGTAGCCAACAGCGAAAGAGTCTGCGTGGAGCATGGGTAGAGTTTTTAAGTATAGGTGTAGATTATAAAACACACTAATGTATGTACTTACTTGATAAATTTAGGCATGGACGTTTACCGTATTTCCACGCATATAACGCGCGTGTTATACACGATTTTTACAAACCGTGCATAACCTTGCGCGTTATAGGCGTGAGTGCATTTTACAACTTTTTTTTAACATAGTTCCCCCCCCCCGACGTCCGATTCACCCCCCCCGCAGGACCGCTCGCACCCCCACCCCGAAGGACCGCTCGCACGCACACGCACCCCGAAGGACCGCTCGCACGCACTCCCACCCGCACCTGCACCCCCACCCCGAAGGACTGCTCGCACCCCCATAGCCTCCCGACCCCCCCATCATGTAGAAGCTCCTACCGTTGTCCTGCTGCTTCCTCTTGGCGGTCCCGGCCCTTCTGTGAGCCCTGCATCTGCGCTGCTTCCTCTTTTGGCGGTCCCGCCCTTTCTCTGATGTCAGAGAAAGGGCGGGACCGCCGGAAGAGGAAGCAGCGCAGACGCAGGGCTCACAGAAGGGCCGGGACCGCCAAGAGGAAGCAGCAGGACAACGGTAGGAGCTTCTACATGATGGGAGGGGGGTCGGGAGGCTGTGGGGGTGCGAGCGGTCCTTCAGGGTGGGGGTGCGGGTGGGAGTGCGTGCGAGCGGTCCTTCGGGGTGGGGGTGTGAGCGGTCCTGCGGGGGGGGTGAATCGGACGTCGGGGGGGGGCATCAGGCTTTCAGGGTGGGGACAGGACTTCAAGGGGGAGAGGAGAGTCGGGGCGGGCGAAAGGAGAGTCGGGGTGACCAGAGGAGAGTCGGGGCGGGCGAAAGGAGAGTCGGGGCGGCATGCGCGGTATATAAAAATTTATTTACATAAATTAGTTTCCCGCGCGCTATACCCGTGTGCACGTTTTACACGGGTGCGCGGTATATGAGTGAAAATACGGTACATCTGCTTAACAGCAGAAGTAAATTTCCAGGTCTGCAAGGCAGACGATTTTTGCCGTTTATGCTAGAATTTTATTTTTTTTTAAAAAAGCATAGGTGCCTATATGTCTTTAGTAAATAGCGTTTACTTGCTCTCTTAAACCATGGCACCCTGTTATACAATTGTTCTCATAAATTCTTATATCCAACTCAACTTCAGCTTCCCCTTCTCCTTCTTGACACCATGCCTTCCATATCTAGTTTTACTAGAGGAATGTCTTGTCAGACTTGGGGGGGGAGAGGGCACTAACTTAGATTTCAGTAAGTTTTTGACATAGTTCCACATTAGTGACTGTGAATTAAATTGATGCTCTCGATCTGGACAAAAAGTGACTGAGTTAGAAACTGGTTAAGTAGGAGAAGACAAGAGGGTAGTGGTAAATGGAGGCAGTCAGCCCTGTGTGCCGCTCTGCTGCAAGGAAAAAGAAGAGGACTTGAGCCGCATCAGCCGTCACTGCTTGCGGGACCAGGCAGGCAGCCGCGTCTAGCGAGAGGAATGAAATGGAATGAAAAAAAAAAAGGTAACCGGGAGGGGGGAGCCGTGGCCTGCCCTGCTGAATTAAAAATCGGAAGAGAGCAGGAAGAGGCTGGGCCTGCCTGCCTGTCTGGAGGGGGGAGGCCTGTCTGTCTGCCTGGGAGGGGAGAGGCCTGCTTGCTTGCTTAGAGGGGCTGCCTGGAAGGGGGAGGCTTGCCTGCCTGGGGGGAATGCCTGGAAGGGGGGGGAAGGGGAGGCTTGCCTGCCTGCTGGGAGGGGGGAGGCCTGCTTGTTTGCCTGGGGGGGATGCCTGGGAGGGGGGAGGCCTGCCTGCATGCCCTGTCTCTACCTGCCTGCCATCCACTAGGCCTGTTTGCCCTGTGCCCTGTCCTGGCCTACCACTAGACCACCAGAGGGTGGATAGAGTACAGAGCCTGGCAGGGATGGAGGACAGGTTGCAAAGCTTGGCAAGGAGTGTGGGGTTGGGTGCAGAGCCTGGAAGTGAGAATTTGGTTCAGAATGTTTTCTTTCTTATTTTCCTCCTCTAAATCTAGGGTGCGTCTTATGGTCAGGTGTGTCTTATGGAGCAAAAAATACGGTTTATACCAATTGTTTGCATATTTTTCTGGGACATTTGTTTATTCCTCTAATAAATAAGATTCATTCACACTCTGGCATTATTCTTCCAATAAGATAGCAGTAGTCAAACCTCAGGGAATTATAAAGTTCTCTAGCTACGAGTCCAGGATAATTGCGGCACTGTGATCATCTGTGTGAACATACATTTACTGCACCTTGTACTACAGCAGAAATCTCACATTTTGATGATGGCTCTGCATAGAACAGAAGCATAGGACGATCGATCCTGCCCCGTGTTGCCACTAGACCACCAGGTAAGGTCTGGGGAAGGTCCAATGCAGAGTTTTGTAAAAACAACAAAAAAAACCAACCCCAAAACACACGGATTCGGAGGGGTTACTGTAAATCAATATTATACTGTATCATATTAGGAGACACAGATTCACAGGGACTATGATAAATATTCTCCCTTGTATGTTTCTCAGAGTTATAGCAGGATGCAGGAAACACTGGCATAGCCACTCAGGGGCATAGCTAAGGGCGAGCTTTGCCCATCTAATCTTGGCTCAGGCCCAGTCTCTCTCACAGCACATGTGGTAGTGCCAGGGTCAGTCTTTGTCAGTGCGTTGTCACCTCCCAAAGCCCCAGTTCCAGAGGTGGGAGGCAGGCCGGGCTCGATGGCAAGCTTGCGTAATCGCACTCCTCCAGGGTGGGCCTGACCACTTTGGGCTCAAGCCTGCCCAAAATTGGCTGTCTAGCTACAATAGTGCAGTCACTTATCACCAGGAATAGGAAAAAAGATGGCATGGAATTTCTGACTTAATCAAGTGAGCTAATATGTTGTTTAAAATGTTAATTTTAAAGAACAGGTGTTATTAAAAGAACACCAGTCTGAAGGAGTTTGTTGTTTTGCAAACCTCTCTCTCATGCTTTAAGTAACAGCTTTGGAGATGCAAGAATTAAGCAACATTAAAGACATAGAATCTCACTTGAAAGACTTAAAGTATCATTTTGATGTCACATATACTTAAAGTATACCGTATTTTCGCGGATATAACGCGCACGTTATACGCGTTTTTACGTACCGCGCATACCCCTCGCGCGTTATATGCGTGAGCGCGGTATATAACTTTTTTTTTTCAATCCGATCGGCATCCCTCCTACGAACCGGTATCCTCCCCCCCCCCGCTCACCCCTCCCCCGCGATCCTACATCCCCCCCCAGCACCGCAAAACATGCCTTACCCGATTGGGCACCGGCACCAGCACCAATGCACAGGATGTGCCAGTGCCAGTGCCCGAAGATCCTCCCTCGTTGGTTTGGGTTGGTTTGGGCTGGGCTGAGCTGGGTGGTGCGGTGCAGGAGAGATCCTCCTTCTTCCTGCGCCGGGCTGGACTAGGCTTTGAGCATTTGCGCATGCTCAAAGCCTTCTGGTCTCGCTCTCTCCGAGATTTCGAGAGAGCGAGACCAGAAGGCTTTGAGCATGCGCAAATGCTCAAAGCCTAGTCCAGCCCGGCGCAGGAAGAAGGAGGATCTCTCCTGCACCGCACCGCCCAGCTCAGCTCAGCCCAAACCAACGAGGGAGGATCTTCGGGCACTGGCACTGGCACTGGCACATCCTGTGCATTGGTGCTGGTGCCGGTACCCAATCGGGTAAGACATGTTTTGCGGTGCTGGGGGGGGGGGATGTAGGATCGCGGGGGAGGGGTGTGTGACGTGAGCGGGGGGGGGGGGAGGATGCCGGTTCGTAGGGGGATGCCGGATCGGATTGAAAAAAAAAAGTTGTAAAACGCGGGTAAGCTAGCGGGGGGGGGGGGGAGGATGTCGGTTCGGAGTAGGCGGGAGAGGTTTTAGCATGCGCGGTATACGCGTGTGCGCGCTATATTAAATTTTTTTTACATAGATTTGTGTTCCCCGCGCGCTATACCCGTGTGCGCGTTTTACACGGGTGCGCGTTATATCCGCGAAAATACGGTACATTTTGGTATCTAAAAGCGACACATAAAACAGTCTGTTCCATTTAAGAGCTGTCAACCTGTTCTAGAAGAAAGCCAAGATTATTTTTGGGGGGGGGGGGAAGCAGCCATTATAATCATAAGTTTGTCTTGCATGTAGTTTATCAAAGGCTTTTCCCTCTTTTTTTTTTTGGTTCAAACCCTTGGTTTGTATTTTACATGTCAGCATATTTTTTATTTTATTCTTATGAGACTGGTTATGACTATACAGTAAACCCCCTTGAATTCACGGTTTGCGAATCACGAATCGCAGACTCAGTAATTTGCGGTATTTTCTGATCGCCTCTTCCTGGTGCTAAAGTCAAGCTACACCAATCAGGAGCTGCTTTGATACGCTATCTGGCGTAGCCTGACTTTAGTAGCAGGAAGAGGCGGATGGAAAATACTGAGAATGATTTTCAGCAACTGCTGGCGCCCCAGCTGCTCTCTCCTGCCTTCGATCAGCTCCTAAACCGCGGTTTTTCAAAATTCACGGGAGTTCCTGGAACGGAACCCCTCGCGAATTTCGGGGGAGTACTGCATTGTGATTTAGGAACACAGAAACAGAACATAACAGATAAGGGCTGTAAACCCACTTAAGTCTACCTAATTTCTTCCTTAGGGAAGTGACAAACACCTCAGCTGATCCTTGGATTAGAGAATGACAAAGGGACAAATTTGTCCCTGTCCTCGTGAGATCTATCTCCATCCCCCTTCTATCTCTGTGCCTGCTCAATCCCTGCAAGATCTGCTCTGATCTGCACAAACCTTGAACACTTATGATTTTAAAGCGTTTGAGGTTTGTGCAGATGACAACGGAGCTTAGGCATTGGTGGAATAAGGCATTATGACATCACAATCTGAGCTCTAGAATGTTGCTACTTAGGATTTTCAAGTGTTTGAGGCTTGTGCACATGAGGACGGAGCTTAGGCATTGGTGGAATGAGGCATTATGACATCACAATCTGAGCTCTAGAATGTTGCTACTTAGGATTTTCAAGTGTTTGAGGCTTGTGCAGATGAGGACGGAGCTTAGGCATTGGTGGAATGAGGCATTATGACATCACAATCTGAGCTCTAGAATGTTGCTACTTAGGATTTTCAAGTGTTTGAGGCTTATGCAGATGAGGACGGAGCTTAGGCATTGGTGGAATGAGGCATTATGACATCACAATCTGAGCTCTAGAATGTTGCTACTTAGGATTTTCAAGTGTTTGAGGCTTATGCAGATGAGGACGGAGCTTAGGCATTGGTGGAATGAGGCATTATGACATCACAATCTGAGCTCTAGAATGTTGCTACTTAGGATTTTCAAGTGTTTGAGGCTTGTGCAGATGAGGACGGAGCTTAGGCATTGGTGGAATGAGGCATTATGACATCACAATCTGAGCTCTAGAATGTTGCTACTTAGGATTTTCAAGTGTTTGAGGCTTGTGCAGATGAGGACGGAGCTTAGGCATTGGTGGAATGAGGCATTATGACATCACAATCTGAGCTCTAGAATGTTGCTACTTAGGATTTTCAAGTGTTTGAGGCTTGTGCAGATGAGGACGGAGCTTAGGCATTGGTGGAATGAGGCATTATGACATCACAATCTGAGCTCTAGAATGTTGCTACTTAGGATTTTCAAGTGTTTGAGGCTTGTGCACATGAGGACGGAGCTTAGGCATTGGTGGAATGAGGCATTATGACATCACAATCTGAGCTCTAGAATGTTGCTACTTAGGATTTTCAAGTGTTTGAGGCTTGTGCACATGAGGACGGAGCTTAGGCATTGGTGGAATGAGGCATTATGACATCACAATCTGAGCTCTAGAATGTTGCTACTTAGGATTTTCAAGTGTTTGAGGCTTGTGCAGATGAGGACGGAGCTTAGGCATTGGTGGAATGAGGCATTATGACATCACAATCTGAGCTCTAGAATGTTGCTACTTAGGATTTTCAAGTGTTTGAGGCTTATGCAGATGAGGACGGAGCTTAGGCATTGGTGGAATGAGGCATTATGACATCACAATCTGAGCTCTAGAATGTTGCTACTTAGGATTTTCAAGTGTTTGAGGCTTATGCAGATGAGGACGGAGCTTAGGCATTGGTGGAATGAGGCATTATGACATCACAATCTGAGCTCTAGAATGTTGCTACTTAGGATTTTCAAGTGTTTGAGGCTTGTGCAGATGAGGACGGAGCTTAGGCATTGGTGGAATGAGGCATTATGACATCACAATCTGAGCTCTAGAATGTTGCTACTTAGGATTTTCAAGTGTTTGAGGCTTGTGCAGATGAGGACGGAGCTTAGGCATTGGTGGAATGAGGCATTATGACATCACAATCTGAGCTCTAGAATGTTGCTACTTAGGATTTTCAAGTGTTTGAGGCTTGTGCAGATGAGGACGGAGCTTAGGCATTGGTGGAATGAGGCATTATGACATCACAATCTGAGCTCTAGAATGTTGCTACTTAGGATTTTCAAGTGTTTGAGGCTTGTGCAGATGAGGACGGAGCTTAGGCATTGGTGGAATGAGGCATTATGACATCACAATCTGAGCTCTAGAATGTTGCTACTTAGGATTTTCAAGTGTTTGAGGCTTGTGCAGATGAGGACGGAGCTTAGGCATTGGTGGAATGAGGCATTATGACATCACAATCTGAGCTCTAGAATGTTGCTACTTAGGATTTTCAAGTGTTTGAGGCTTATGCAGATGAGGACGGAGCTTAGGCATTGGTGGAATGAGGCATTATGACATCACAATCTGAGCTCTAGAATGTTGCTACTTAGGATTTTCAAGTATTTGAGGCTTGTGCAGATGAGGACAGAGCTTAGGCATTGGTGGAATGAGGCATTATGACATCACAATCTGAGCTCTAGAATGTTGCTACTTAGGATTTTCAAGTGTTTGAGGCTTGTGCAGATGAGGACAGAGCTTAGGCATTGGTGGAATGAGGCATTATGACATCACAATCTGAGCTCTAGAATGTTGCTACTTAGGATTTTCAAGTGTTTGAGGCTTGTGCAGATGAGGACAGAGCTTGCAGGAATGGGGCAGGGACAGGATAAGAACTCGCGGGAATGGAACAGGAAAATGAATTCCTGCGGGGACCGGGGAAAATTTGTCCCCGTGTCATTCTCTATCACAAAGTATGCATGTAAGCTTAGGCTATAAAAAATACACCTTTGTATGTACTTGAGCCGCATACATTTACAGCTGCTCCTGAGTAACCGAAGTTTAGGCTGGTCTTGTGGGGGTGATTTTATAAAGA
This sequence comes from Geotrypetes seraphini, assembly GCF_902459505.1. Taxonomy (NCBI): domain Eukaryota; kingdom Metazoa; phylum Chordata; class Amphibia; order Gymnophiona; family Dermophiidae; genus Geotrypetes; species Geotrypetes seraphini. The sequence goes on along the minus strand of NC_047090.1, from coordinate 176,950,308 downwards.
CAACAGGCACCTATGTATCTTTATGAAATAGATTTTAAAACATTTGCCTTCTTGGTCTCTTAAGTCACCTAAGTGACCTATTGCATTACCCCGTGTTCCTCAAATCTGGCCTGGAGCTCCAACCAGTTGGGCTTTCAGGATATCCACAACGAATATGCAGAAAATCAATTTGCAAACACTTCTTCTACTGCAAGTATAGTGGAACCTTGGTTTACGAGCATAATTCGTTCCAGAAGCATGCTCGTAAACCAAGTTACTCGTATATCAAAGCGAGTTTCCCCACAGGAAGTAAGAGAAAATCGCTTGATGCGTTCCGACCCACCCCCACCCCGAGGCCAGCGGCACTGCTCCTCCTTAACCCCCCCCCCCAAGGACACTGGCACTGCTCCACATTACCCCTCCTCGATCCAGCATTCACCCCGTTCGCATCCCCCCCCCCCCCGCCGCGATTTGGCATCCCCCACGCACCTACCCACCCACCCAAACACATTGGCTTACCCTCATATGGCACCGGCACCAGCACCAATGTACAGGACATGTTGGTGCCGGTGCCCAAAGATCTGCCGTCTTCCTTTTGCTGGGCCTTGAGCATCTGCGCAGATGCTCAAGGCCCAGCAAAAGGAAGACGGCAGATCTTCGGGCACCGGCATGTCCTGTGCGTTGGAGCTGGTACCATATGGGGGTAAGCCAATGTGTTTGGGTGGGTGGGGGATGCCAAATCGCGGCGGGGGGGGCGAAGCGAGCAGGGGGGGGAAAGCCGGATCGCGGGGGGGATGCCAGATCGCGGGGGGGGGGGGAGCACTTGTAAATCGAGTCAAGCTTGGTTTCTGAGGTGCTGATTTTGCGAATGTTTTGCTCGTCTTACAAAACACTCCCAAACCGGTGCACTCGTAAACCGAGGTTTGACTGTACATATATTTTGTACATATTCAATGGAGATATCTTGAAAATCCAACTTGTCAGACATGTTTGAGAGCCCCCCTGTTCCTGTATACAGATGCATACATCCCTTCTCTTTTGGATACTGTGGGCTGGTTCAGTTTCATATAGGTTTAATATGTAAACCAATGGTTTACTTTGCATTAAACAGGTCTTATGCAGGTAGCAGGTAGATAACAGCAGCTAATTTTGTCCTGAATTTTGGGAAACAGAAAAGCTGAGAAACAAGAACGCCTTCTCATATTCGGTTAAGCAATTCCTCCCAAATGCTCCATGTCTGGTTTCACCACAATTCATTCACTAGCTTATCTGTTTGCTATCTCTTATTTTGTAAATGAAGTCCCTACAACCAAATCTCCTAAAGGCACAATTCAGTTAAAATATTCTTTGAAACGTAGACATAAATTTCTCATTATGAAATCGGGTGTTATTGCTCTTGGGGCGACTTTTTTCCTTCGTCACCCATGTAAATGTGTGATACAATATCAAATGGAAAAATATGTCTTTTTTGACCCTAGCCAACTGACAACCTTCTTATCTGCGGCTCGACTGAAAGCTGGGACAACATGAACGCTTATTGAAGTTTGATACTTCCTCACTAATGGATTTTTCGGATTTCTTATGTTTATCTATTTGAGTTATTAATTTGCTCGCTGATTCTATGTCTTGATTCCTATATTGAGGACTTGAGTTTAAAGTTAAATTATCAAATTCCTAATATTTTGCTAGATCATTACTATTAGTAATATATATATATACTAGTGTTTAAGCCCGTTACATTAACGGGTGCTAGAATATATGGCTGTCTGTCTTTCTTTCTTTATGTCTCTCTCCCTGCTCCTGTTTCTTTCTTCCTTTCTTTCTGTCTTTCTCCCTCCTGCAATTTTTTTCTCTCTCTCCCTGGCACCCTTTGCCTGTCTGTCTTTATTTCTGTGTCTCTCTGGTCCCCTGTCTGTCTTTATTTCTGTCTGTCTCTCTCCCTAGCCTCCTTTGTCTGTCTGTATTTCTTTCTGTGTCTCCTCCCCCCCCCCCCACTTTCCTTTGCAGAAGCAGCAGTGCTATTTCCCTTCCCCTCCAGATCCCTGTGAAGTAGTAGCAGCATTTCCCCCCACCCACCGCCCATTCCCTTCTCTCCCCCCCCCCCACTTTCCTTTGCAGAAGCAGCAGCGGTATTTCTCTTTCCCTCCAGATCCCTGTGAAGTAGTAGCAGCATTTCCCCCCACCCACCCCCCATTCCCTTCCCTCCCCCCCACTTTCCTTTGCAGAAGCAGCAGTGCTATTTCCCTTCCCCTCCAGATCCCTGTGAAGTAGTAGCAGCATTTCCCCCCACCCACCCCCCATTCCCTTCCCTCCCCCCCCCACTTTCCTTTGCAGAAGCAGCAGCGGTATTTCTCTTTCCCTCCAGGTCCTTGCTGAAGCAGTAGCAGCATTTTCCCCCACCCCCCATTCCCTTCTCTCCCCCCCACTTTATTTTGCAGAAGCAGCTGTGATATTTCCCTTCCCCTCCAGATCTCTGAGAAGTAGTAGCAGCATTTTCCCCCACCCACCCCCCATTCCCTTCTCTCCCCTACCACCACTTTCCTTTGCAGAAGCAGCAGCGGTTTTCCCTTCCCCTCCAGGTCCCTGCTGAGTAGTAGAAACATTTTCCCCCACCCCCCATTCCCTTCTTACCTTGAGCTGCCCTGCTCCGTTCGGCCCCTCCCCCTTCCCTTCCCGTGTGCTGGCCTGCTGCGGCTGAAGGTTTTTTTCGGCGACTCCTCCTGTTAAAACTCCCCCCCCCCCTCCCGCAACCGCTCCTGTTCAAAGCGGCCTGCTGAGGTTCGCGGCCGCTGTAACGAACCTCGCAGGCCGCTCTCCAACTCGGTAGCATGTTCCCTCTGACGCGATTGCGTCAGAGGGAACGTGCTACCATGTGGAGAGCGGTCTGCGAGGTTCGTTACAGCGGCCGCGAACCTCAGCAGGCCGCTTTGAACAGGAGCGGTAGCGGCTGTTGCAGGAGGATGAGGGGGGGAGGGGGGGAATTCGTGAGCGGCGGCAGGACCATGAGGCGCCGTGCCAATTTCAAAGCAGCTGCTTTTAACATAGGCGTAGCTGAACTGTACCTGATGGAGGAAGGGAAGGAACGGTGGGGCAAATTTAGTCAACGGCAGTCCTTGTGCGGTTCGAGAGAGGGGGGGGGTGGAGTCGGCGACTTGCAGCTTCGCGTGCCTCCCACCCCCCCTTCCCCCCGGCTCCGCCGCCGATAGTCTCCACCTGCATTGCCCCTGGCGCAGCACTCACCGGCCCGTCGGGCGGGGAACGGAGGGACAGGTTCAGGGCTGCCAGGGGGGGGAGGATTGAGTCCGGCTGAGACTGGCAGGAAGAGGAAGGCGGAGCAGATGAGCCGGCACCGAAAAAAACTTTAAAGAGCCAGCCAGACCGTGAGTGCGAGCTGTTGTAAGTTTGCATGTGCACTCTTGCCGGCCACGGACATACGGATCACGGAAGCACGCGGATTAGACTGCGCATGCGCCGCCTACGGTTTTATTATATAGATATATATTTTTTTAATATTTTTTATTCTTTTTAAATTCTTACATCAAGTGAAATACATGTATTACATTCAATTATGAAAAAACACTTGAAATTATTAATAAATGTTCTTACAGTGTAAATTAAAGAAACCCTTTATCAGAATTTTATATCATATTAATATTACAATAGTTTTCCCTCCCTTCCCCCTCTATATGTTTTATACATGTGTTATGATATCTGATCAATAGAATAATTTGTCAATGGTCCCCATATTTTATTAAATTTTTTTATATAACCTTGTTGTAATGCCATTGCTTTTTCCATTTTATATATATGACAAATTGAATTCCACTAAAAAGTGTAATTTAGTTTAGTGTAATCTTTCCAGTTCTGAGTAATTTGCTGTATGGCGACCCCTGTTAAAATTAATAAAAGTTTATTATTGTTAGCTGAAATCGGACTCTGTGTTCTCATTGCTGTTCCAAATAATATTGTATCATATGATATTCCAACATGATTTTCTAATAAATTATTAATTTTTAAATATATATTTTTAATTTTATCTTTCTGTACAAGTGTATACTTGATATATTAATGAAAATGTGATTATAAATAAATTTAAAAAATATATATATATATTCTTTGCACCTTTGGTCCCAGATTTTATTATATGCATCTGAAGGAAACGAGTTACACTTACCTCTGAAATGCAAGAAGTGCCTTCCTCTGCAGATCTTCCTGATTTCCCCGTAAGGAAGCTAAAAGTAAACCCAAAGAACCCCGATAGTCAGTCATACCCAAGAGTCCAAGTGTCTGCCTTAAAACAATTTAGTCACAAATGATGTATTTGGAAAAGCAAAGTTATTTCTGTTTTTTTAAATGATTTTTATTGATTGATAATGCAGCCAAAATCACAGCAAGAAAACATAAGTCGTAATACAGGAGTATACAGAAGCAGTGCAAACAGTACAAACCATCCAGGAACGGTAACAGTAAACTATTCTGCCCAGTCTCAGCGTCCACACCAAAAGAAAGAGAAACAGAGGCCTAGATTCTGTAAATGGCGCCAGCCATGTGTCAATCATACTTAGGAGCCGCTACTGGGGGCCTAAGAAAAAACTTTGGCGCCAGTAATGTAGGCCAGGGTTTCTGGCGCCTATGTTTTGGAGTAAATCGCACATAGTGGTGCCTAGTGACGCCTAAGGTCATCTCTGCCCCTAAACATGCCTACTTGACCTTAGGCACTGCTAGGTACCATGCTGTAGGCATGATTCCGGCACCTCATTTTTTAAAATGCGTTTAAATGGTGCATTCAATTACCATAGCAATCAAAGCCGATTCATGCAATTAAGTTATGCGCTTAGCTTTCAGCGCTGCTCATAGAATTTGGCCCACATAATGCCTAGAAGCCAGTCGGAAATCTCTGGACAGGTTAGAAATTCAAGCATTGGCTGGCTAACTGGTTGGTTAGCAAGATGGATGGTGCATTTCTCTGTTCTTACTGGATGTCCTGTATGTCCAGTGCAAGGTTAACTCTACTCAGGGGAACACAACCTGCATGTGATATTTCTCGATTCATCTGTTTATTAGAAGTGTTTGAAAAGATGAGGCCTCATTCTTTCTCATACTTCAGTCTTCTTCTTCAATCTTTACAACCATTTCCAGTTTCCATACTATCTAGACATTCAGGGAAGACTGTACTATCCAGGCTTTAAGCAGATAGGAAATTTTCAGATATGGGGACTCTTCAGGACAGTGGATGAAAGGAAAAGAGTGGCAAGAAGATGAGGAAAGCAGACACCAGAAAAGACAAAGGTAGAAACAAATTTTCTATTTAGTTTTTATTTTTTGCTTTAAGAGACATGCATCGCTGTTTCTATGGTGTTGCATTGTATGCAGAGTCCAGCTTCTTGGTGGTTCAATTTAACCTTTGTCTACGTATTTCTATTTTATCCCTCCTTTTATAAAACTGTAGAGCATTTTTTAGCGCCGGTCATGGCGGTAACAGCTCCAACACTCAGAATTCTATGAGCATCTGAGCTGTTACCACCGTGGCTAAAAACCACACTACAGTTTTGTAAAAGAGAGATGGATTAGTTTGTGATTACATATTCCATACTAGGCGAAGGTGTTTTCTGTGTTCTGTGTGTTCGAAAGACATGGTTTTCTGTTAGGATTGACTGTGCAGGATTGATCTGTACTAGTCTGGCTCGTTTAGTTTTACAATGGGTGTATTGATGTTGTACTGCTCACTGCAGTTTTTCTAGGTACACTCTTGTGTGACGTGTGGATTGTTACTAAAAATCATGTTTTTTATACAAATGGGGGGGGTGTCAAAAAATGATGGGCTCCGGGTGTCACATATGCTAGGTACGCCACTGTGCTGGGGTTTTGCTTTTTCCCTTGGGGAAAAAAATGACACACTTGTGACATCCAATAGAGAGAACTGACTCAAACTAATTAAGCCTCCAAGAGAAGAACTCATAAAACTGTAACTTTGCTCAGAGGCTTGTAACTCTGAAGAGAGGGAGGTGACCCTCTCTTGGAACAAGAGTTATTATTTCAAATCATAGCAAGGTATTTTAGTAAAAATGAGTCCAACTCTTGAGGGTGACAAGGCTTGAAAAAATATTCAATGCTTAAATAGAGTGTTTTGCAAGATTTTTTAAAAATCCAAAAATAATGATGATTGCATTCAGGAAAATTGTACTTAACTTAAATGCAGAACATACAACTTCCAGGGTCCCGACGTGGCCCCGTTTCGGCGACTGCTTCAGGAGACCCCGCCAACCGAAAGTAGATAGTTTTTGCAAATGTCACACTGGGTATTAGTGCTTCAACTGTAAGCTGAAATGCAACAACAAAAGAAAAGCAAAATGTAACATGCACAAGAAACAGGCACCGGGACTCAAAAGGTTACTGTAGCTGTGCAAATGTTAAAATGTTAAAAGCTAGTAAATAGACAGGAGACACAATGTAACTTCATACCGGTTCAAAAACTGAAAAGTTCCCTGCAACGGGGAACGCCGACACCCACTCTGACTTATAAAACAGAGGGGGGAGGGGAACACCCGTGCGTGAACGTGATGACGTCATCCATTCATAATGCAGAAAACGGAACATTGATTGAAGGCAAATACTGCAGAAAGCCAAAAATAGAACCAAAAATAGAAAACTACCAAAACAAAATCAGAGAAAAGCTGCCCATTCAATTTCATTGTTAAGGCCATCAGGGTGAAGGGAATGCAAATCAAAAATCCACTTTTGTTCTCTCCTCCATAATAGTCGGGCGATGTCACCACCTCTGGGGCTGAGTATGCAATCCAGCACTGTGAATGTTAAATCATTCAAAGAATGGTTAGCTTGCTGCCAATGCTGGACCAGAGGGGCTTCCTGAACCCCAGTCCGAATGCGGCTCATGTGCTCCCCAATACGAAGTTTCAGCTTGCGGGTAGTACATCCTACATAGATAAGATGACATGGGCATGAAATGGCGTATACTACACATACAGAATTACAGTTCGTGTCATGTCGCGTGTACTTCAATTGGGGTGCAAGTGACATCTGTTGAATGGTGACACTGTGTTGACATACCTTACAACAGCCGCATGGGGAATGGTGCCCCTGTAGAGTTTGTGGAGGACGATGACTTACAAACTGGGAGTGAGTAAGTCTCTGTTTGAGATTTGAAGGTTTAGAAAAGGCAAACCTGGGGACATCAGAAAAAGCTTCATGGTATTGCATAATGGGCCAATGATGTTTAATAATTTTCTTAATTTGGAAAGCATGGATGGAATATGGTATGACACATACAAGAGACCGAGATTCAGGTTTAGCCTGTGATTGCAGCAACAGAGACCGATTGGCATATAAGCCTCTCTTATATGCCCTCTTAAGGACTGATGACGGGTAACCTTTAGATAAAAATCTATGCCTTACTTCTTCTGCCTTATGTACATATTCTTCTACCGTGGAACATAATCTCCTGAGACGCAGGAATTGACCTGTAGGTATATTATTCCTCAGATGTTTGGGATGAAAACTCTCATATTGGAGTAAGTTGTTTCTGTCTGTGGGCTTCCGGTAGATAGACGTCTGAAAACATCCACGATGTAAAATGATATTAATATCCAAAAAGGACACCTGATGTCGATCCTTGGTCATAGTGAACTGAAGATTAGAATCACAACCATTAAGCCATTCAAAAAAAGCCATCAACCCAGACTCTGTGCCAATCCATACTGCAAACACATCATCAATATATCTTTTCCAGAAAAGAAAAAATGGCCAATACTCAGATGAATATAAAAACTTTTGCTCAAATTGAGAAACATACAGGCAGGCTATAGACGGGGCCATTTTGGACCCCATGGCCGTGCCTTTAATCTGTTTATAAAAGTTCTGGTCAAATTGAAAATAATTCATGCTGAGTGCCACATGTGCTACATTTAGCAGTGACATCTTTAGCTAATGACACGAGTATTGTGATTCATTCTGCTGACAAGGGAGGGGGCATAGTCATTCAAGACACTTGTGATTATGTTAGGGAAGCTCATCGTCAGCTCAGTGATCCCACATATTATGAGCTTCTTCTATTTGACCCCACACAGTCTATATTGGATATCATTTCCCATCTTTTGGTACAATCTTTAGAGAAGGGCGTCATTACAGAGAAGGAATTTAAATTTTTGAACTGTCCATTTCCTCGGATACCAGTTATTTATTTTGTTCCTAAAGTGCATAAATCGTTGTCTAACCCTCCGGGTAGGCCAATTGTATCCGGGATTGGATCTCTTCTTGAACCTTTGTCTGCTTTTGTTGATTTTTTTCTAAAAGATAGAGTCCCATTAGCCCCTTCTTATGTTTTGGACTCCACCAGTATCATCCAGTTTTTGTCATCTTTTCAGGATGTACCCAAGGATGCGATTCTACTCACCTTTGATATCACTGCCTTGTACACCAACATTCCACAGCAAGAAGCTATTGAAGTCATTAGAGAAGAATTGCAATCTCTTGAGCTATCTGACACACGAATTCAGTTCCTACTAGATGTAGCACATGTGGCACTCAGCATGAATTATTTTCAATTTGACCAGAACTTTTATAAACAGATTAAAGGCACGGCCATGGGGTCCAAAATGGCCCCGTCTATAGCCTGCCTGTATGTTTCTCAATTTGAGCAAAAGTTTTTATATTCATCTGAGTATTGGCCATTTTTTCTTTTCTGGAAAAGATATATTGATGATGTGTTTGCAGTATGGATTGGCACAGAGTCTGGGTTGATGGCTTTTTTTGAATGGCTTAATGGTTGTGATTCTAATCTTCAGTTCACTATGACCAAGGATCGACATCAGGTGTCCTTTTTGGATATTAATATCATTTTACATCGTGGATGTTTTCAGACGTCTATCTACCGGAAGCCCACAGACAGAAACAACTTACTCCAATATGAGAGTTTTCATCCCAAACATCTGAGGAATAATATACCTACAGGTCAATTCCTGCGTCTCAGGAGATTATGTTCCACGGTAGAAGAATATGTACATAAGGCAGAAGAAGTAAGGCATAGATTTTTATCTAAAGGTTACCCGTCATCAGTCCTTAAGAGGGCATATAAGAGAGGCTTATATGCCAATCGGTCTCTGTTGCTGCAATCACAGGCTAAACCTGAATCTCGGTCTCTTGTATGTGTCATACCATATTCCATCCATGCTTTCCAAATTAAGAAAATTATTAAACATCATTGGCCCATTATGCAATACCATGAAGCTTTTTCTGATGTCCCCAGGTTTGCCTTTTCTAAACCTTCAAATCTCAAACAGAGACTTACTCACTCCCAGTTTGTAAGTCATCGTCCTCCACAAACTCTACAGGGGCACCATTCCCCATGCGGCTGTTGTAAGGTATGTCAACACAGTGTCACCATTCAACAGATGTCACTTGCACCCCAATTGAAGTACACGCGACATGACACGAACTGTAATTCTGTATGTGTAGTATACGCCATTTCATGCCCATGTCATCTTATCTATGTAGGATGTACTACCCGCAAGCTGAAACTTCGTATTGGGGAGCACATGAGCCGCATTCGGACTGGGGTTCAGGAAGCCCCTCTGGTCCAGCATTGGCAGCAAGCTAACCATTCTTTGAATGATTTAACATTCACAGTGCTGGATTGCATACTCAGCCCCAGAGGTGGTGACATCGCCCGACTATTATGGAGGAGAGAACAAAAGTGGATTTTTGATTTGCATTCCCTTCACCCTGATGGCCTTAACAATGAAATTGAATGGGCAGCTTTTCTCTGATTTTGTTTTGGTAGTTTTCTATTTTTGGTTCTATTTTTGGCTTTCTGCAGTATTTGCCTTCAATCAATGTTCCGTTTTCTGCATTATGAATGGATGACGTCATCACGTTCACGCACGGGTGTTCCCCTCCCCCCTCTGTTTTATAAGTCAGAGTGGGTGTCGGCGTTCCCCGTTGCAGGGAACTTTTCAGTTTTTGAACCGGTATGAAGTTACATTGTGTCTCCTGTCTATTTGCTAGCTTTTAACATTTTAACATTTGCACAGCTACAGTAACCTTTTGAGTCCCGGTGCCTGTTTCTTGTGCATGTTACATTTTGCTTTTCTTTTGTTGTTGCATTTCAGCTTACAGTTGAAGCACTAATACCCAGTGTGACATTTGCAAAAACTATCTACTTTCGGTTGGCGGGGTCTCCTGAAGCAGTCGCCGAAACGGGGCCACGTCGGGACCCTGGAAGTTGTATGTTCTGCATTTAAGTTAAGTACAATTTTCCTGAATGCAATCATCATTATTTTTGGATTTTTAAAAAATCTTGCAAAACACTCTATTTAAGCATTGAATATTTTTTCAAGCCTTGTCACCCTCAAGAGTTGGACTCATTTTTACTAAAATACCTTGCTATGATTTGAAATAATAACTCTTGTTCCAAGAGAGGGTCACCTCCCTCTCTTCAGAGTTACAAGCCTCTGAGCAAAGTTACAGTTTTATGAGTTCTTCTCTTGGAGGCTTAATTAGTTTGAGTCAGTTCTCTCTATTGCATCTCAGCTACTTTCTGACTCTCAATTGCTACATTCTCCCTGTGTATTTGGAAACACTTGTGACATCGGCATCTCCCCTCTCTCACCCTGTGTTACTAATTAAAAATGATAAATAGTAATACCACTGAATGGCTGCAGCGAGAAGGGGGCGGTGGCTGCCATGCGGGGCAGGAGACGGAGGAGGCTTGCTTAGAACTAAAACTACACTGGCACTGGTATGGTAACCTTTATTGTTTGTTGAGAATTTTAGAATAAAGAAGTAAGTAAGAAAACAGGTAAATGAATGAGGAGGCGGCAGGGGGCGGGGCTTGGGCGGGGCTTGGGCAGGGCTAGGGGGCCCAGTGTACTTGTGTGCCTAGGGGCCCTGAAATAATTAATCCTGCCCTGGTTAGGGTCCATATTTTTGGTTATTACATTACATTACATTAGAGACTTCTATTCCGCCTGTACCTTGCAGTTCTAAGCGGATTACAATTGAAGATGGCTGGACATTTCCAGGAAGTTACAGATTTTAAGGAAAGATACAAAGAGATGCTAGAATAAGAGATAGGATTAGATACATAGTGGAGGCTAAGAGGGTGAATTAAGGAGGTGGAGGCTAAGAGGGTAAATTTAAGGAAAGGGGGACATTTGAGGAAACTTGTAGGGAGGGAGAAGATTAGGGTTGGTTATATGGTGGAGTATACAGGGAGGGGGATTTTATGGAGGGGGGGATAAGCGGACAAGATAGTTTCTTTGAATAACAGAGTTTTGATTTCTTTTCGAAAAGATTTAAAGTCACATGTGGTTGTCAGCAGAGTAGAGATAGAGGGGTCTAGCTTCGCCGCCTGTGTTGCTAGGAGGCCATCATACATCATCTTGCGTTGAGTGCCCTTGAGTGCCGTTGAGTGCCCTTGAGCCGTTGAGTGCCGTTGAGTGCCGTTGAGCCCGTTGAGTGGTGGGCCCGTTGAGCCCGGTGGGCCCGTTGAGTGCCCTTGAGTGCCCTTGAGTGGTGGGAAGGAGAAAGGGATCTGTGTTCTCCTTAGTCTGGGTGTGAAGTTTCGGTTTAGGCGATTGTTCAGGTAGGTGGGCGCAATTCCATTTATTGCCTTGAATAATAAACAGTAGAATTTGAATTGAATTCGGGCTCGTATTGGTAGCCAGTGTGAGTCTAGGAAGGCATTGGTGATATGGTCAAATTTTCCAAGAGAATAGATCAATCTAAGGGCTGTATTTTGGATGGTCTGTAGCTGCCTTATAAAGTTTAAGGGGCATGGTAAGTAGAGGATGTTGCAATAGTCCACTAGTCCTAGGTTATGTATTAACAATTGTCAAATAATTTATTGTGCCTCTTCCCGTTGATGTGGACTATGTAGTTCATTTATATGATTTTATTTGAAATATGTTATTAAATAATTAGCAATAAAAAGAATTAAAATAAAATGTAGCAACCTTTAAAATAGAATGAGTATAAAAGAAGAAATGGAAGAGCTAGTGGATCAGGCCATGGTGCTGCAACATAATGGATCTGCCATTTGGCTGGGCCAGCCGAAACTGGATCTGCTGCAGAAGGAACGCATTCTGCCCGAGTAAGGAAGGAAGGGGGCTGTTGCCAATGCAATGGCCTCTGTCTGCCAACATATGGCGCTATTAGAGGTGGCATTGCTCGAGCACTTAGGCCAGCAAGGACAAGTCTTTCAGGAATGATTGGAGGAGGGAGGTGAGAAAACAGAGCAGAGATCACAGACAAAAAAAAAAAACAGAGAAAAAGACAACATAAATTCATGAAGCATTATACAAGCAGTCCCCGGATTACAACCAACCAACTTATGTTAGACTCGTACTTACAAACGGGGATCCTGCTTCTCCCTTCATTGTTCCAATGCGCCACTCTCTCTTCCTCCATTCTGTGTCCCAAGTTCATGCCTCCCTCCCGTGGGTGTTTATCTGGACAGCTCCCTTCTTCCAGATGCAATCGTTTCTTTTTACAAAACCGCAGGCAGTGGTTTCTACATGCAACTCATGGCTGACCCAGAAACCTTCCCTCTGACATCGGTGTGAAGAGAAATTACTGCGGCTGGAAGGAAGAAGAGGAGGGAGCCAGCCAGAAGACGGTAAACACAAATGGGAGGAGGCATGAACTTGGAACACAGAATGGAGGGAGGGAAGGAGGAAGGGAGAGGGCACTTTGGGATATGAGAAAAAAGAGGCGCGTTGGGACACAGAAGGAAGGAAGGGAGCACAAACTTCGGAATGGAAGGAAGGAGGGAGCATAAACTTGGGACATAGAATGGAGGAAGGGAAGGAGGAGAGGGACACTTTGGGACATGGGAGAGAGGAGGCGCATTGGGACACAAAAAGAAGGGAGGGAGCACAAACTTCAGACAGGATGGATGGAAGGAAGGAGGAAGGGGGCATGACTTTGAGAAACAGAATGGAGGGAGTTGGGGAGCATGAACTTGGGCATAGGATGGAAGAATGGAGAGAGTAAGGGAAAGATGCTGAGGTGGGGGAGGGAACAGAAAGGGAGAACTGTTGGGCATGGGAGTCTGAGTGGGAGAGAAAGAGAGATGGTGCACATGAGGAAATGAAGAAAGAGGAAAATTGTTGGGCATAGGAAGAGGGAGAGAGAATTACTGGAAATGGTGGTGGGAGAGGAATTTAGTGCAGATGCATGGGGAAGAGAGAGATGAGAGGGAGAAATGTTGGATGTGGTGGTGGAGAGGGAACAGTGGGACGGATGGAGAGGGATGAGAGAAGAGTCTCAAAGAGGTGGCGAAGGTGGGAAGAATAGTAGGATAAGGCTTTGGAAGAGAAAAAGAAATTTTTCCATTATATTCAAGGAGGGAAGGCATTGAAGTCAGCTGCAAGAGGCGTGTAGGAAACGCTGCCCACGGCTTTGTGAAGAGAAGCAAAATCTGAGTTACATACAAATTCAACTTAAGGACGGTCTGAACAGCCTGAAAATGGAACTCGTTCTTAATTTGGGGACTGCCAGTACCAAGTTTGAATATCTCCCAGGGGCTATAAATCCAATATATCAATATTTGTTTATTTTAATTTTCCTGTCATTCTTCCGTTAAAGGAACTATAGGTGAAAATGGTGCTAACACGAATAAAGATTCCTCCTACCACCCTTTGTGGCACTGTGGTAATAGAGAAGGACTGGCAGGAAGTCAAGGGAGAATCTGGGTCTACAGCAGTTTTTGAGAAGATAACTTGATTCACCTCTGTGGGTCTCTAGTCCGCTATGTACAGCAAGATACACGTCAATATGTGAAACAAACTTCTAATTACAACGCAGAACAACTTTTACATTTCTTACCATCAGTAGCTTGTAAACTGTACGTCAGCCCCAGCGCCAAATAACCTTTGGCTTTGAACTCGGATGTCTTCTCTCCCACATCTACTACCATTTTGGCAAACCTCTCTGCTTCTTCCATCTGAAATTATTTGAAGGAAAAACAATCTGAGAGACAATTCATATGGCCTTTGGAAAAGACTTCTTGAATATATTCCACCTTTACAAAACTACTGTTTGAATAAGAATCACCTTCCGACTGAACCTTCATAGATTACAATTGATTCAGAATACTGCTGCGAAGCTGATCTTTGGAAAACGTAAATTTGACCATGTGACCCCTTTGCTTCAGAGTCTTCATTGGCTCCCGGTTTATTTTAGAATTCAATTTAAATGCGCTTGTATTTCTTTTAAAATTCTACATGGTATCTTTAATCCTCTTATTCCTTTATTTTGGAATGTTTACTGATTCTCCTTTGCTAGAGGTATCCAACAATCTAAACTCTCTCTTCCTTCTAAAAAAGGAATTAAAGGAGTCAAGATAATCAGTCAATCTTTGGTCTTTACACTCTTTCAACTATGAAATAATCTCCCCTTTTTTTTAAGGAGTTCCAGTTCGTTTCAATTTTTCCGTAAATCTTTAAAAACTACTCTATTTGCCAAACATTTTGAAAACTAATTCTTTTGAAATTTAGCTATTATCTTCTATTTATCATTTGTAAATCATTCCCTGTTTATTTAATTGCTGTAAACCGAGTCGAGCCTTCTCAGAATGATGACTCGGTATACAAAGTTAAGCTTTAGTTTAGTTTAGTCTTGAGCGATAACTGAAAAGGCACGAGCCAAATCTTAATACTAATAAGAGCTCTTCTCATGGCTACTTCCTGACTTGTCGGTTACTGGTGGGACCCCAGCATTCTTTGTTATCTCTTTTTAAGTCCCCTTTTCCCAGATTTGATTACTTTAGGCCAGTATAAATATAGCACCAGATGCAGAATGAGGTAAACATGAGTAGTAAAAGTTCCATAGCTTCCATCAAACATAACCTGTATATTTATGAGAGGTGAACACTTCTGCTCTTTCTAGATAATCACACATCCAATATTTGGCAAATATCTTTCTCTATTTATATGAGGAACTAAATAATTCACCATCTATTTACTATATCCTCATTATATATTATCAATGAGTTTCTTTAACATCAACGATCTTCCAAAGTCTTCTGATATATTATGATTTACTTGAAAATTATATTGTTAATCCTTTCAAATGTCACTTTTCATTTCTCTTCATACACTCTTATATTCTGGTTATGGGATATGACCTCAGTGGCTACTTCTGTACAGAATAAATCTGTTGAAAGTACAGAATTTCAGTGTAACTAGCCTCCTCATTCTCAAATCTATTTCTTTATCATTTAAAGTGCTTTTAGTAGTCATAAATAACTTAATATATAACTTAGCTTTAAAGTGCTTGCAGTATTAAAACGGGACTCCGACATGGACCCACGTTTCACTAGGCTGTTTCAAGGAGATACCCATCAAACAGATCGTTGATGTTAAAGAAACTCCTTGATAATATATAATGAGGATATAGTAAATAGATGGTAAACTTTCTAGATAATCAGCATTTATTTATTTATTTTTAAAATTTATATACAGTCTGTGTATCTAGATCAGGGGTCTCAAAGTCCCTCCTTGAGGGCCGCAATCCAGTTGGGTTTTCAGGATTTCCCCAATGAATATGCATGAGATCTATATGCATGCATTGCTTTCAATGCATATTCATTGGGGAAATCCTGAAAACCTGACTGGATTGCGGCCCTCAAGGAAGGACTTTGAGATCCCTGATCTAGATGGTTTCCATATAAAACATACGTAACATTACAAAAAGCAGTCTCTTCATGACATTTCTTGCCCACTTCCATCTATTACCCGTACAAACAGAAATCTTTCCTTACATCAGGGGTGTCAAAGTCCCTCCGCGAGGGCCGCAATCCAGTCGGGTTTTCAGGATTTCCTCAATGAATATGCATGAGATCTATTAGCATACAATGAAAGCAGGGCATGCAAATAGATCTCATGCATATTCATTGGGGAAATCCTGAAAACCCGACTGGATTGCGGCCCTCGCAGAGGGACTTTGACACCCCTGTGATATAGCAGTTAATTGATGGCCCGATGCTAACTTAGACCAGGGATGGGCAACTCCGGTCCTTGAGGGCCAGAATCCGGTCGGGTTTTCAGGATTTCCCCAATGAATATGCCTGAGATCTATTAGCATACAATGAAAGCAGGGCATGCAAATAGATCTCATGCATATTCATTGGTAAAATCCTGAAAACCCGACTAGATTGCGGCCCTCGAGGAGGGACTTTGACACCCCTGTGATATAGCAGTTGATTGATGGCCCGATGCTAACTTAGACCAGGGGTGGGCAACTCCGGTCCTTGAGGGCTGAATCCGGTCGGGTTTTCAGGATTTCCCCAATGAATATGCGTGAGATCTATTAGCATACAATGAAAGCAGGGCATGCAAATAGATCTCACGCATACTCACTGGGGAAATCCTGAAAACCCGACTGGATTGCGGCCCTCGAGGAGGGACTCTTGACACCCCTGCCTTACATGAAAGAAGATACAAATAGCTGTGTTTTCAATAGTCTTTTACAGGTCAATCTGTCAGCACTTAGGCATAATTGCCCCATCAATGTGTTCCACATTTTAACAACTGTCACACAAAAAGCAGCTGCTCTAGTCTCAGCATATCGCACTTTAGTCAAATTTCAAGTGGCATTTTCTGAGCGCAGTGCTCTACCGGGACAGTGCAACATCAGCAATTGCTTAAAATCGAAAGATATTGGATGGTAAAGCGTTTGACGAACAATCGAGATGACTCTCCTTGCTACTGGTAACCAGTGCAACTTCCGAAGAACTGAGGTTATGCGCTCATTTCTTGCAACGCCCATAACCAACCGTACTGCTGCATTTTGGATCAGCTGCAATACACTGCTCCTTGTTTTAGTTATGCCAGTGTGCCCCGGAGGATTCCAGGTGTGCCCCGAGATGCCAGTGAGGAGGAGAGGCTACAATGGATGTTCAATGACTCAAAAACCTTTCCCAATGAAGTCATATAAATATTGAATAATGCTGCTGATAATGTTGATCCTTGAGGAACTCCTCTTCCTACAGAGGCTTCTGTAACTCACTTTATCCCAGTGGTCTCAAACTCGCGGCCCGGGGACCACATGCGGCCCGCCAGGTACTATTTTGAGGCCCTCGGTATGTTTATCATAATCACAGAAGTAAAATAAAACAGTTTCTTGATCAGATGCCTCTTTAGCTATAATTGACAATATTATTATTAAGACTTAGCCAAAAGGAAAGATTTATAAACTATAAAGAGTTTTACCTCATGAAAAACTGTCATTTCTTTAATAAGACATTAACTATTTTTTCTGAGGCCCTCCAAGTACCTACAAAACCTAAATGTGGCCCTGTAAAGGGTTTGAGTATGAGACCACTGGCCTATAGGAAGAGAAGATGCAAATGTTAAGAACCTTAGCCAATAGGGAGAGGAGGAGATAGTGGATGCTGTGGATTGGTCATTTGGCCTTTATCTGCCATCATGTCACTATGTTTCTATAACCACAAAGTTCTATGACATCACAATGCAGGTGTAAAGAGCCTTAGCCTATAGCAGTGGTCTCAAACTCGTGGTCCGCCAGGTACTATTTTGAGGCCCTCGGTAAGTTTATCATAATCACAGAAGTAAAATAAAACAGTTTCTTGATCATATGTCTCTTTAGCTATAAATTACAATATTATTAAGACTTAGCCAAAAGGAAACATTTATAAACTATAAAGAGTTTTACCTCGTGCAAAATTGTCAGTTCTTTAATAAGACGTTGAATATTTTTTCTGAGGCCCTCCAAGTACCTACAAATCCAAAATGTGGCCCTGCAAAGGATTTGAGTTTGAGACCACTGTTTTAACTCCATTTGATACAAAAGTCCTATTGAACAAATAAGATGCAAACCACTGCAATACTTTACCACTCATCCCTAGTTTTTCCAATTTCATCAACAACAAATGTAGGCTCACCGAGTCAATTGCTTCTAACAAAATCTGTTTCTTTCTGATGCATTCCTAACCTCAAACCATTTACTGCTGATACCATCAATAATTCGACACTATGTGCCTGTCTGAATCCAAATTGAGATCTCACCCTAGCAATGCCCGTCTCTGTCTACTCTCTGCCCCAACTCCACATTTGAGGACATCACAGGACGTGACATCGCCATCATCACTCCTAGCCATGTCCCTTTTTGATGATGCATTCAAAGCGGTATCCTCAGAAACCCATGCAGAAGCAGGGCTGGCTCTAGCAGCAGGTAAATTAGGCAGCTGCCTAAGATGGCAGAATTTTAAGGGCAACAATCTCTCCCCTGTCCCCAAATCAGAATCTTTCCCTCCCGCTCGCTGTTCAGCATCTCTCCTTCTACTCCTCTTTCATGATCTGTTAAGTTCTCCTTCTTCCCTTGGTGTACTTTCAAACTTGTGTTTATTTCTAAACATCACCACTAGTGGTAGCCACCTCAGAGAGGTTCCCGCTGATACAGGTGTCAGGTCAAAAGCGCGCCGGGACAAAGGCGCGAGCAGACAATTTAGCGCAGTGCGGAGGCGCGCGCCAAAGAAAATTACTGTTTTTAGGGGCTCCGACGGGGAACCCCACCACTTTACTTAATACAGATCGCGCCGCGTTGTGGGGGGGGTTTGGGGGGTTGTAACCCCCCACATTTTACTGAAAACTTCACTTTTCCCCTGTTTTTCGGGAAAAAGTTAAGTTTCCAGTAAAATGTGGGGGGTTACAACCCCCCAAACCCCCCACAACGCCGCCGCGATCTGTATTAAGTAAAGTGGGGGGGCTCCCCAACAAAACCCTCCGTCGGAGCCCCTAAAAACAGTAATTTTCTTTGGCGCGCGCCTCCATTTTGCGCTCAGTTGTCGGCGCGCACCTTTGTCTTCCGCGATTATGTCTATGAACCGCTAATACATTTTGCACAGCCGAAAACAGGAAGCTGAGTTAGAAAGCTGGTTCTGTGGTGGCTGCAAGCAACATGTGTGATTTGCTGCCTGCCACAGCCAGCAATGTTTAGACATGAACATGTCTGAAGGTGTATCAGAGGGGGGAAGGGAAGTTTACCGAATAGTGAGTGAGAGGAGATATGAGGGTCTGCAGTCAGGAGGGAGGGAGGGAAGAGAGAGACAGGGAAGATGTTAGACTGTGAGGAGAAAAGAAAATGGAGATGAGGGACGGGAAAGAGAGGGGAATTATGACATAACGCAAGAAAGAATGAGGAAATGCTGATTATGGGAGGGGATGAAGGGAAAGAGAAAGAAAAGGGGAGAAGCTCACTACGGGGGGAAGAGGAGATAGAGAGAAGAAGATGCTGAATTGTTGGGGAGAGGGGAGAAACAGCATTGTTGAAGGGAGAGGAAGAGAACGGAGATGACACACAGAGATGAGGGAAGAGATTAAAATAAAGAGACACTGGATGGAGGGTGGGGGAGGGGGGAAGGAAGAGATGCTGAACCTGAGTGGAAGGGGAGAGGGGAGACAGGATAGACTAAAGGAGAGAAGAGAGAGGGACAGATGCTGAACCCAGTCATAAATTTGGTATGAATATAGAAATTTTCATATAAATTTTCTAAGACTAAAGGAGAATGCAAAGGATGGGTGAGTGTGATGACATATCAAAGATGAAGGCCTCCAGAAATCCTTGTTGACAGGAGGTGACATCACCACGACTGTTGCTAGCATGCATAGTGTAAGTAAATTGTGCATGTGTTGATTTGATTCTCTCTGCGTGCGAATGTCTGCCTCATTATTTCTGTTGCTCTTTACAACCCCCAAAGAGTATCTCCTTGTGCAAAGTCTGAATTTTATTTTTTTTTTCTCTCTGTGTGATAGCTGTACACTGCTTTCTTCTTGGGCTGTTTGCACATGTCCAAAAGAATTGAGTAAACTTTCTCTCTCTATATATCTGCATGTGATTGTCTGCCTGCTTTGAAGAGCATCTCCTTGACCAAAATGGAAAGGCATCGCAGATACATGATCCCATTATCCATACCCGTTTATTAAAACAGTGAAGTTGTATCCTGCCATCGGGTAAAAAAATACAAGTAATATAGTAAAATAAAATATTTCTTTTTGTCTTTTTTTTCTCTGGATAGGCAAGCCCTCAAGGTAAAAGTACAAAGAAACATGTGGATAAAGGTGAGCCGGTTGACGTGGAGAGGCATAATCGAAAGGGACGTCTAAGTCCGTTTACGTCCATCTCGCAAGTCGTCCAAAGTAAAAAAACAGCTTAAGACACATTTTTGAAAGATACGTCCAACTTTTTTTCGTTTCGAAAATCGTCTAATTATACCGTCCTGCCGATCTGATCACCCAAGCCACTAAATCGTCTATCTTTATACCACATTTCTGTCCAACTTTCCGTCCAAGTCCAAAACACCTAGAACAAGCCCTGTTGGACGTGGGAGAGGTCTGCAAAGTGATGGACTGCACACTCAGACATGCCACCTAAATAGTGGAGTACCTTACAGGACACTGCTGTGAACTTCACAAAAAGGGTGCCATGTCTTCTCCTCCCTACAGCTCCCTTATAGGTCACGGTGAGCCCCCCCAAACCACCTCCAGAATCCCCTAGATCCACTTATCTACCACCCCAATAGCCCTTATGACTGCAGGAGCCACTTATATGCCAGTACAAAAGGGTTTTGGGGGTGTATAGGGGAGGGCACATGTTTAAGGATCAATGCAGTGATTACAGGGGTTTATGGGCATGGGTCCTCCTCTCCATGAGTCCCTAACCCACCCCCAAGACGACTTAAGCTGCCTCTGGGCTGGACGACTAGGCTTTCCTATGCCAGGCGGCCAGGTGATTGATGATGGTCTGGAGGCTGAATTTTAAAGTTATGATTAAAATTTTTATGGAGGTGGGGGGGTTGGTGATCACTGGGGTAGTGTGTGGGGGTCTGTTTTATGTGTTTGCAGTGCTTATCTGCTGACTTTAGGTGGTTTTTTGTGACTTACACCATGTTTTACATGGTCTAAGTCACAACGTCCAAGTTCCGTCTAGTCTCTGTTGTAAAACTTTTGGTTATAAATGCTGTATGACTAAGTCTAAGCCGGCCCACGTCCCGCCCAACTCCCACCCTTGACACGCCTCCCAAAACACCCCATTTAGCTTTGGTCGTTCAGCGGCACTATGAAGGCCTAGGTCGTTTAGAAATATGTCCAAAACCCGTTTTTATTATTGGCACTTGGATGTTTTTGAGAAATGTTCGTCCAAGTGCCGACTTAGGCAGGTTTTTGGACGTTTTTCTCTTTCGATTATGAGCCCCGTAGTATATCTAGATTTTCAGAAAGCTTTCAACAAAGTTCCTCATGAAAGACTCCTGAGAAAATGAGAGAGTTATGAGATAGGAGGCAATGTTCTGAAGTGGATTAGGAATTGGTTATTGGACAGAAAACAGAGAGTAGGGTTAAATGGCTATTCTTCTCAATGGAGGAGGGTGAATAGTGGAGTGCCACAGGATTCTGCACTGAGACTGATGCTATTTAACATATTTATAAATGATCTGGAATTTGGAACAACAAGTGAGGTGATTAAATTTGGAGATGACACTTGCGGATTGTGAAAAATTGCAGGAATCCTTAGGAATTTGGAATACTTGGCATCAAAATGTCAGATGAAATTTAATGTGGATAAATGCAAAATGATGAACATTGGGAAGAATGATGCTATGGTCTACCTTAGGGGTCAGCACCCAAGAAAAAGATCTAGGGCTCCTTTTACTAAGCTGCGATAGCGTTTTTAATGCACGCAGAATTTTAGCGCGTGCTAAACCCGCGCTACGCGGCTCAATGCTGGCGTAAGCGTCTAGCGTGTGCGGCAATTCAGCATTCGCTATTCCACGCATTAATGCCCTAACGCAGCTTAGTAAAAGGAGCCCCTAGTTGTCATCAGAGGCAATATGCTGAAACCTTTCGTGTAATGTGCAAAGGCAGCGGCCAAAAGATGCAAACAGGATGCTAGGAATTATTAGGAAAAGGATGGGAAATAAGACCAAAAATATTATAATGCCTCTGTATTGCTCCATGATGGGGCCTCACCTTGAGTACTGTGTTCAGTTCTGGTCATCATATCTCAAAAAAGGTATAGCAGAATTAGAAAAGGTTCACAGAAGAATGACCAAGATGATAAAGGGAATGAAACTTCTCTTCTATGAAGAAAGGCTAGGGCTCTTCAGCTTGAGAAAGATATGATTGAGGTCTACATAAGCCTAAGTGGTATAGAATGGGTAAAAGTGAATCGATTTTTCCTCTTTCAAAAATTATAGACACTCATAGAAACCTGATGGAAGATAAAGGCCAAATGGCCCATCTAGTCTGCCCATCCGCAGTAACCATTATCTCTTCCTCTCTCTAAGAGATCCCATGTGCCTATCCCACGCTTTCTTGAATTCAGACACAGTCCTCTGTCTCCACCACCTCTTCCGGGAGACTGTTCCACGCATCTACCACCCTTTCTGTAAAAAAATATTTTCTTAGATTACCCCTGAGCCAATCACCTCTTAACTTCATCCTATGCCCTCTCATACCAGAGCTTCCTTTCAAATGGAAGAGACTCAACTCATGCGCATTTACACCATGTAAGTATTTAAACATCTCTATCATATCTTCCCTCTCCACCAAAGTATACATATTAAGATTTTTAAGGCGGTCCCCATACGCCTTATGACAAATACCATACATCTTTTTAGTAGCCTTCCTCTGAACCGACTCCATTCTTTTTGTATCTTTTTGAAGGTGTGGTCTCCAAAAAGAAGTTACATGGAAATACCTTTAAAACAAATAGTAGGAAACATTTTTTCACTCAAAGACTAGTTAAGTTCTGGAATTCATTGCTGGAGGATATGGTAACAGTGGTTAGAGTAGCTAGGTTTCAGAAAAGTTTGGACAGGAATCGGACTTAAGTTGGATGGGTTTGCCAGCGAGTTCTGGAAGTATATGTAGGGCAGATTGGTAAGATCCTTCAACTTTCTATTGCAGTTAGAAATGACTTCTTCTTGGTTGTTACCTACAAATATTAACAGATATATATCATCTGCAAAGATGTAGACTTTGATGTTCCAGGACTCTAATAACTTTGCTTAAAGGACCAGATACAAATTCAAGAGAGTTGGTGGTAATAAGGACCCCTGTGGAACTCCCAGTTTGATGTGTCTGTTTTCTGACCTTTCATTGTTCCAGTGAACGGAACAGGAATGATTAGTGAAGTAAAAGGAAAACCAGTGGAAGACGGTGGAATACAAACCAAACTCCATAAGTCTTTGTAGGAGTTTCAGATATGAGACTGTATCAAAAGCCGGAGTCAATTCGAGTTGGATCCATAAAGCATCAAAGGCCAATTCAGCTTTGCATAGGATTTTGTCAGTTATAGCTAGCAAAAGGGATTCTGTATTATGCTGACATCTGAATTGAGAGTGGAAAATTTTATTATATTCCAGGTAATTCTGTGAGCTGTCCCATGACAGTTTTTTTTCTAAAGCCCTTGCCAATAAAGGCAGATTAGAGATGGGACGGAAACTGGCAGAATGTCCTTCAGTGATTTTACCTTTTTTTTGATAACAGGAGTTATAGTAGCCTCCTTTGTGCAATCAGGGACTGTCCCTGGAAGCAGAAGAGCTGCTTAAAAGTCAAAAAGATTCAAAGGGATTTTGTGGCAGGATATCAACATCGGTCTTCTTTGGATTTCCCTTCAGTAAATTCTCAGATGAAATAGGTAAAAAGGAAATTCAGAGGAAATTTGTAATAGCTCAGTCAAATATTTCCAAAACAAATCTCCAGAAGTCATACAAAGGGGTTTAAGAACATTCAGTAACTGAAGAATAATCTCCTATTATAGTTCTCTGGCTGTTCAATTCTTCTACGCAGCAAAGTCTTATCTTTCAGGATATTTGTTGTTACTGCTTGTACCTGTTTAATCTGACTGAACTGTCCTTTTTAATACCCTCCGCAGTCTTAGATATTTGATCCATCTTCCTTATTAAAGCAAAATGTCCTCGGTGGATTTGGAAACAGTCCAGTCCAGTTTCTGAAGTTAATATCATCTGCATATATTCGGCATTCAACTCCCAAGGACTCGAATAGGTCACCTATAGCAGCCATATAGATGTTAAATAATAGGGCAGAGAGCGCCGAGCCCTGTGGCACTCCTGTTCTGGCTGAATAGACGGTACTCCTGAAATCTTAGATCCATTCCTTATTTTAAACCAACTAAAAACAACATCACTCATTCCAAGATTATACAATCTGCACAACAATTTATAGGATCAAATGCTCCATCCCTAATCGCAGGGTATCAATCAAGGAGATCACAAGTAGTTCTACACAATGATCCTTCCGGAAAGCAAACTGATTGGAATTTAAACAATCCATCTCATAAAGGGAAAGAAAGGTGAGAGGCTAAAGGGAAGATCACTGCTTTAAAGCTTCCAGCCTCATCAGCAGCATTCGAATCAGGTGTGGCATATGCATGAGAAAGTCCCTGCACTGCAATTTCGGCAGCCAGGCATCCCATATACCAGTTGCCACCAGCACTGCCAGACACAGTGGAATGTTGGTTCCCAGAGAAGATAAGGATGTTTTTGGCCCCACAGCAGCGGGTGCTCCTTGAAGCACTGCCAACCCAGAAGAGCAATGCACTCCAGATTCGGTGTCAGGTCAAAACCGCGGAAGACAAAGGCGCGCGCTGACAACTGAGCGTAGTGCGGAGGTGCGCGCTGAAGAAAATAACTGTTTTTAGGGGCTCTGACAAGGGGGCGTGGGGGAGGAACCCCCCCACTTTACTTTATACAGATCGTGCCGTGTTGTGGGGGCGTTGTGGGGGTTTTGGGGGGTTGTAACCCCCCACATTTTACTGAAAACTTCACTTTTTCCCTATAAACAGGGAAAAAGTTAAGTTTACAGTATAATGAGGGCGGTTACAACCCCCCAAACCCCCCACAACGCTGCCACGATCTGTATTAAGTAAAGTGGGGGGGCTCCCCAACAAAAACCCCCGTCGGAGCCCCTAAAAACTGTCATTTTCTTCGGCGCGCGCCTCCATCTTGCGCTCAGTTGTCGGCGCGCGCCTTTGTCTTCCGCGGTTTTGTCTATGAACCCCAGATTCAAAATGAGGAGTCTTCGTGGCATAATGCTCAATCCTTTTCTGGGTACAGGAAGATATTCTAGCCAGCGAGGAACCAACTCTCACCATCCCTTTCCTATTGGTATGTAATCTAATCTAATCTTTCATTTGCAAGTCGCACAAACCTATACAAGCTCAAGGCGACAGAACAAAGAGGAAGCGGGAAAGTAGTAGGGGACGGGGGCATGGAGAAGCAAGAGGAGGGACCTAGAAGTAGGGGGGTGCTATACAGAAGCTGAAACAGTTAATTGTCAAAGAGGTGGGTCTTCAGGTTTTTTCTGAATGTGGTGTAGTTTGTCTCGTTCCTGATTGCTTCTGGGAGGTCTTTCCACGTTTTTACATCCAGATAAGTTAACATAGAGTGGAAAATTCGCTTGTAGTGGAGGTATTTTGCAGATGGCAGATTTAATATGCAGCATCCATGAACACCTTCTCTCACATCAGGCAGAACTATGGGGTAAAGATCTAGAACAATTACTTTCGCCCACTATTTATGAGGAATTCAGAAAGCGCCTAAAAACATACAGCTGACCCGTACTTCTCTTTCTCCTCAATACGGTTCTCTTGACCTATTAACCACTTTCTTGCACCTCTTTAAGTTCAATCAACTTGTAACGTCTTTTAATCTTTCGTAAATCGCATAGAACTTCACGGTACTGCGGTATATAAACTGTTATTATTATTATTATTCTTCCAGATCAAAGAAAAAACAAAGGCAAAGAGATAGGAAGCCGCCATGTTGACTCCACCCCCCTCAGGGTAAGATACCTTCCGAACTTCTGGAGGAAAGATGGCATCAGAGTAGGACGTGTGAGGAATTTGTCTCTGATCTTTTCTCCTGTTAATGAGTGAGGTCACTATTCTCCTCTCTAAGCGCTGGGGCAAGGTAAAGGGAACACTTCTCCCTTCAATACCTGTTGTTCCAGCACATCAGACCACAATTACCAACTTCTGTGGTGAATCGACAATACTCCTCACTCTCTTTTATTAAAGACAGTTTGGTATTCCATAGACAACTGGAATATCCGGAAAATAAAGCTCATGTTTAAAAAAACCAACATTTTCTAAATTTTCCCAAATGCAGTCTTTTTCACCTGAAATAATTCTATATAAATACTTGAAGGAAATATTACTTCTGGATAATACTAATTTAATAGCTATTGCCAATCATTTTTGCCTTCAACAAGCTGGGGTAGTATATGGTTCTAGAAGGGACCTTTATTGATGCTGCCTCCTTTTTAACTTTTTAAGATGTTTCAAGTCATGAAAGGGATTTGGGGGTACTGATTGACAGAACCCTGAAGCCATCGGCGCAATGTGCGGCGGCGGCGAAGAGAGCAAACAGGATGTTGGGCATGATTAAGAACGGGATCACGAGTAGATCGGAAGAAGTCATAATGCCACTTTATAGAGCAATGGTCAGACCACACTTAGAATACTGTGTCCAACACTGGTCTCCTTACCTCAAGAAGGACATAACTCTGTTGGAGAAGGTGCAAAGGCGAGCCACGAAACTAGTCAAAGGAATGAAAAATTTGAGCTACGAAGAACGCCTCAGGAAACTGGGACTGTTCACACTCGAGAGGAGAAGACTGAGAGGCGATTTGATAGAGACTTTTAAAATATTAAAAGGATTTGATAAAATAGACCAAGAAGCAGCATTACTAACATTTTCAGATGTGACACGGACAAGAGGTCACAGCCTGAAACTGGCTGGCAGCAGGTTCAGGATAAATGCCAGGAAGTTCTGTTTCTCACAACGAGTGGTGGGTGCTTGGAATTCTCTTCCTGAGGATGTTGTGGCGGAGACTACTCTACGGGGTTTCAAGCACAAGTTGGATATGCACCTTCTTGCAAATCATATTGAGGGATACGGTAATTTCAGGTTTTCATAATAGAGAACCTAAATGGGCCGCCGCGTGAGCGGATCGCCGGACTTGATGGACCTGGTCTGATCCGGTGAAGGCATTTCTTATATTCTTATGTTCTTAAGTAGAATTTTATTTATTTAAAAATTTATTACTCACTAATGTCCAACAATTCTGAGAAAGTTACAATAAAAGATACAGAATTAAAACAAAATATCAAATTAAAATGAAAAGCCAATACATACTAAAAAAATAATTTTAAATTAACATCCATACTCATATCAGAAACTGAATCATATAAGTAACATACTTCTAGACTCAGTCACTGAAGAAAAACATTTCTTATATAACATAGTTTTATCCATCTTCCTAAACTGAAGTAGACTAGAAGCACTTTTTAATTCCACAGGCAACACATTCCACAATATTGCACAAAGTGAAGGACGCTAACTAATTTCACTAGTTTCATAGATGGAACCTCTAAACAAATCTTATTTTCCAAACGTAACACTTGAGGCAGATGATACATCTGCAAAAGAGAGCTCAACACTGTCGTACATCTATCATTCAAGAACTTGAAAATCAAACATAACAGTTCTGAATTCAATTCGAGAGGCAATAGGCAACCAATGAAGATCACGCAAAGTGGGTGTAATGTGATCGAACTTTGAAATGCCCACTGTAAAGCTTGAATCACATACTTAGGCAAACCCCAAGTAAAGAGAATTACAGTAATCAAACATAGGTGTCAACATTACACTAATGACCATTCAAAAGTTATCTATTGAAAGATAATCCCTCAACTTTCAGAGTAATCGAAGTTTAAAGAAAGCCTTAGAAACTACCATCCTAATCTGTGGCTTGAATGATAAAGTCAAAACCAGCAAAACACTCTACTTACAGTGACCGGACACAAGAATTGCTACATTATCCAGCACTCTCTCTGATGGAAACATATCTAAAGAGTAGCCAGTGAGCTTGTCTCAAGTGGCGGATAGTAATACGGGGCTGGGAGGCCCTCATGTGTCCGCAGGCAAGCTGGGAAGATGGTTAGGATAGCATAATTAGATTAGGAGTAGGGGAGGGGTTCGCGCCAAAAGGCAAGTTGAGGATTGGGTAGTTTAAGGAATGAGGGGCGGTTCGGGGTGCAGATAAACCAGGACCTTGGAGGACTCGGTTTGTAGCAGGTCCTCCAGGGCGGTTTTTGTCCCACCCGCCCACCCTTTGGTTGGTGGCTCTAGTGGCTTGGGAAGGCGGGTATCCCGAGCTACTGGGTGCTGGGGCTCATCCGGCGATGAGCGGTGGGCCAGCTGGGAGCTGTGCCTTGGGGTCAGGTGACCCGGGTTAAAGGGGCATGAGGTCATGCCACTCCTCAGATGCTTGCTGTTGGTGGCGGGGTCGGGGGCAAATGCAATGTTTACACGGGGTAGCTCGGGAGGAGCTTGCTGATGTTAATTTAATTAATGTTCATTATGTTAATGATGTTAATTTATGCAAAGTTAATTTATTGGTTATGGTGATTTAAATAAAGAGCTGCGGCTATATGCCATAATAAAGCGTGTTGGTTTTATTTTGGGGGTGGGTAATGGGGAAAAGGGGTGTTTAGGGACAGCAGCGGGGACTATCCAGATCCCGCTGTTAATGTTTTTCACGACCTATGTACAGAATTTCAGTTTTTCTAATCTGAGTGATTCTCACTCATTCACCTCTTAATCACTTGAAAGCAATTCTCAATCTGAGATAGAGCATTAGATATCAAGTCCCTCACTGGTATCAAAAACTAAATATCATTTGCATAGAATCAGTAATTCACTCCCAAGGTTTTCAACACCTGGCAAAGAGATAAAAGATAAATGTTGAACAAAACTGCTGATAATGCTGAACTCTGAGGTACCCCACAACAAGGGAAGACCAATTTGACCGACTCTGACCCACCTCTACACAAAAAATCGGATCTAACAAAAAAGACTTAAACCACTTCAAAACTTTACTGCCCAATACCCAATGATCTCAACCTTGATAGGAGAATCTGATGATTCAGGATATCCAAAGCTGAAGATGTATCCAAAAAATTCATGAAGAACTGAGCTCCATGATCTAAACTTTTACGAATGAAATCTAGCATAGATACCATCAGTAACTAAGAAGAATGTTTAAAATTGAGACTAAGGCCGTCCTTCTAGCTACTTTCTCTTCAGAACAGGAAAAGAGTACATTGTAGAGAATGACACGGTAACAAAATTCATCACCGTTCCCGTCCCCGCGGATAACCGCGGGAAACCATCTTCATGTCATTCTTTAAGGAGAGAGGGAAGAATCAGAGTATGAATGGCCACAACCACTGACCCACAAGCTTTGCTTTGAAGAATGCTGGTGTAGAAGGACCGAGGTTGAAACAGACACTACAGAATGACAGTCTCTGATATCCAGAGCAGATATTGTGATGTCATAATGCCTCATTCCACCAGTGCCTAAGAGCCAATCACATCAGTGATGTCACAATGGCTTCATTATCCTTGGCTCCCATAAAAATCAGAGTATGAATGGCCACAACCACTGACCCGCAAGCTTTACTTTGAACAATGCTGGTGTAGAAGGACCGAGGTTGAAATAGACACTAGAAAATGACATGGGATTATTTCCCGCGGTTATCCGCGGGGATGGGAACGGTGATGAATTTTGTCACCGTGTCATTCTCTAGTACATTGCTAAAACAGTATTTTGGAAGGAGGATATACAGTTTTGCGGGCAATACATTCAGGTTTTCCTGGATGTGGCTTGGTCCACACAGCTATGCCACGAAGAATACTTGAAGTTAAAAGATAGGGTGATAAAGATAAGCACCTCCTTCTTCCTTCAATTTCCTGGTAAAAGTGTGGTTCAAATGAATGAGATTCAGTATGCTTACTTTGATCTAGCCCAGCTTTAAAGATATTAGAGAAATGATTACCTCCTTGCTGCAGACATATGTACCATGTTGCTCTTTAAGATCACAATCTAGGGACCTTCTGATTGTTCCACACTTACGCTCAGTCACTAAAGTGGCTAATTGATCCCGAATGTTTCAAGTGGTCGGACCGATGCCACGGAATTCAATTCCAGATTCCATCCGACTAACTCCTGACTTTTTCGTCGTTCAGAAAAGCCTGAAAGCGTATTTTTCTCGTTTGGCTTTTCCAAACATGAGTAATGTTTAAACTGGTAGTTCACTGCCTTATTTGTTTTTGTTTATTTCTCACCCGCCCTTATTACATTACATTGGCGTCTTCTATCCCGCCAATACCTTTCAGTTCTAGGCGGTTTACAACAGAGTTGGCCTGGCCATTTCCATGGTTAATAGACGTAGTATGCGTCGGGATCTGTGAAGGGTCGATCAGGTTTACTTAGATCATTTGACAAATTTCTTGAATAGAAAGGTTTTAAGTTCTTTCCTGAATGTTTTGTAGTTGGGCGTCATAGTCAGCAGATTGGAGAGGTGCTTTGGTGGCTAATAGTCCGTTGTATATTTTTTTGCTTTGTATACCTTTGATTGGGGGGTGGGTAAAGTGTGCATGAGCTCTCCTTGGTCTGATTATGCGGTTGCTCAGATAGCTTGGTCCGTTTCCATATTAACATACAAAATAAAAGATTTACATTTATCGTACAAAACCCTTCAGAGACACACTATAACAAATTACATACTTACAAATCAAATCAAAATGCATATAACATACATGTTGCATCAACAACAAATTTCATTTCAGGCCTAAACTGGCCAAACCCACACATACATCAAAATATAAAATTCCATAAGTCATACAAAATGCCTCTAACAGACATCAATAAACCAAATAAAACAAACCAGACCATCGAACACCTCCGTGACCAGCACTCAAGAGTCATCACATACTGTTATGTTTCTTCTAGCTATGTATGTGCTGCTGTTACCCGCATAGATGTTTGATAGGCGGGTTATAAATGTTTTAAATAAATATATAATGTTTAGATTAGTTACCTAAAAATCTGATTTCTCCTTTTTTTGTAAACATGGTGATTGTTCGCGATAATGTGGATGCCTTTATTCTTGTATTTGTTTAAGGAAATGTGAATGTTGATAAATAAAAAAAGAATAACTACAAAAGATACAGTGTGTTTGAAGATCTCAAGGCTTTGCAAGCACTGAGGAAAAGGCACGTACTCTGCATAAGCAAATACAGTGGAACCTTGGTTTACGAGCATAATTCGTTCCAGAAGCATGCTTGTAAACCAAATTACTTGTATATCAAAGCGAGTTTCCCCATAGGAAGTAAGGGAAACTCGCTTGATACGTTCCCACCCACCCCTACCCCCCCCGAGGCCAGCGGCGCTGCTCCACCCCCTCCCCCCGAGAACCGGTATCACCCCCCACCCGGCGCGAACGGGCACCCCCCCGAACCAGCACCCCCTGCTCGAACAGCATTCAGTCTTACCCCCCCCCCATCTGGCACCAGCACATAGCCCACGGGACGTGCTGGTGCCAGTGAAAGAAGTTCCTGCCTCTTGCTTGGGCCTTGAGCATCTGCACATGCTCAAGGCCTTCTGGTTCTCACTCTAGAGCAGGGTTTATAGATGAAAGTTCACAAGGATAAAGCTGCTAAGACAAATGCACTGTTACGTCCTAACTTCAAAAAGATTTTTGGATTAATATGAGGGCAAATGTGCAATACTATGTTTTCCCGAAAATAAGCCCTACCCCCTAAAATAAGCCCTAGTCGCCAGCAGTGGCGCTTTCCCTGCCCACCCCCCACTGACCCTTCCATCTCTCCCTCCCATGTGAACCCCGACTGTGAGCTGAAATACCTGGAAACAAACGGCAGTGTCGGCAACACAGGCTGGATCGCGGCCTGCCCATACCGTGTTGCTGATGACATCATCAGTGATCCAGCAGAGGAACGCTCGAACATGAGAAGGGCAGGCCACGATCCAGCCTGTGCTGCCAACACTGCCCTTTGTTTCCAGGCATTTCAGCTCGCAGTCGGGGTTCGCATGGGAGGAAGAGATGGAAGGGTGCACGGCAGCGGCGGGCGAGATGGGAAGGATAGAAAGATGCTGCACAGGAGGATGGGAGGAAGGGAGGGATAGAAGCTTCAAGGGTTGTGCTGCACAAGAGATGGGAGGGAGGGATAGAAAGATACTGCACAAGGGGATGGGTGAGAAGGGAGGAAAGATGCTGCACATGTGGGGGAGAGAAAGGAAATAGGAAGAATTGGGGTGGAGGAGAGGAAGGGAGAGATGACCATTGTACATGAAAAAAAATAAGCCCTACCCAAAAATAAGACCTAGTGCCTTTTTTGGGCCCAAAATTAATATAAGACAGTGGCTTATTTTCGGGGAAACATGGTAGTTGTATAGTCTAAGCTTAATACACTCGAGAAATCTTGTGTCCTATTCCAGTGTCCCACAAATTTTCTAAAGCCGCGGCACAGTAAACTCAGTGCTGTAGCTGGAGGGCATCCGGAAATGTGCAGACATCAACGTGATGTCACATGTATGTGTGATGTCATCACGTTGATGTCCATGCTTGCGCAGAGTCTGCTATTATTACGCCGGTGGGGGGGGGTTGCTGGAGGAGGAGAGGCCTGTGAGAGGCGCATCCTGAACGCAGTCAGCTGGCGCCAGCGCCTCTCCTCCTCCCCGGCGTTTTGTGGCAGCACACAGCTGGCGAAACAACGTCCTATTCCTTTCATGAATCACATAGTAACATAGTAGATGACGGCAGATAAAGACCCGAATGGTCCATCCAGTCTGCCCAACCTGATTCAATTTAAATTTTTTAAAATTTTTTCTTCTTAGCTATTTCATATAGGATTATATTTTATTGTAGTGCACTAATGGGGTTTGAAGGCTGGCTTACCCAGTGAAGCGATCCCATACATAACTTGGCAGCAAGGAGTGGAATGGTGGCATCATCCGGCTTCAGACGTATACATTCTTTTAAGACTTTCACAGCACGAGCAGACTGTGTAGGAAAAAGAGAGATTATGTGCTTACCCTGGTAAGCTCTTTTCCAGTAGATAGGTGAGACATTCTAGACCAGGGGGGCCCAAAAGGTCGATCGTGATTGACCAGTAGATCGCAAAGGCAACACCTTTTGCGTTCTGTTCTCCTTGCTTCCCCGACACCAGGCCAGGCGCATACAAGCGCCGGGCCCACAGGCCTTCCCCATCGACATCAATTCTGACGTAGGAGAGGAAGTTCCGGGCCAGCCAATTGCTACCTGGCTGGCCAGGAACTTCTTCTCTGATGTCAGAATTGACATCGGGGGGGGGGGGGGGGGGTGGGAGGCCTGTGGGCCTGGCGCTTGTACACGTCTGGCCTGGAGTTGGGGAAGCAGGGAGAAATCAGCAGCGGTGGCTTTGTGGGGTGGGGGCAGGGAGAGAGAAAGACAGACAGACAGAAAGAAAGGGAGGGGGCAGGGAGCATTGCATGGCCATATAACGGGGACGTTCCAAGAGTTTTATGGATGTTTGGGAGCCAATGGCTAAATTTTGTAAGGAGGAATAAATGAGTTTTATTTTATAGTCATGTAAACATACACATCCAGGGAGGGGGGAGGGTGGGGGGAAGGAAATGGAATGAGAACTTGATTTAGGGATTTCACAAATAGTTTTATTAAGGTTTTATTTGACTTGTATATCAGGTGGGAGGGTGGGGATAATATAATTGTACGTTGAAGTCTGTAAGTTCCATTGTGCTTGTTTTTAAGGATCCATATTTGTGAATCATTTGTTGCACAACTGTCGTTGAAAAACTTAATAAAGAATTTAAATGTATTATTAGCCTAATAAAAAGCTTTCATACAGAAACACAAATGTTTAGGCTCACGAGGGCACTGGTTCAAGCATTCAAAGAGCTTGTGGCTCTTATCCCAGCTTAATCTTTGGAGTGAATCCTGGAGAAGACCTTCTCTAACTACGTTAATATATTACATCATATCTTTTTATATTTATAGAAGTTGCCCTGCTGTGTGCTTAACCAACCGCTCTCCCATAACCCCTGACAATCTCCATAAGTGTTCAGAGATGCTCTTTACATCAGACTATTAGGCTCAAAATTTACCTTTCCTGCTGCCATCAGGGACAATGCAAACTGATACCAGAGATGGAATTCTTCAAATGCAAACTTCATTGCTCTTTCCAGACACTAATGAAAAGAAAAGGATCTCTATGAGTAAACGCAAATGACAAATATGTACTGTGAAAGAGAAAACTAATTCTGCATCATCCTTCTTCCTGCCCCCAAGGCCTCAATTGAAAGCACTTAGGAGGGTCCAAAATGTGCAGTCCCTCAAGACTATTCTAGAAATACACTCAGGAACAAAACAAAGAGCATTTGGTTTGTCGGTTTTGAGCCATGCCATCCATTTTCTTCATCGGGGCAAGATTCATTTATCGTAGCTTATTCCTCATGGACCTTGTGAGTTTTGGCACAGGGATGAGCAACGGTAAATGAATCTCGTCTCGATGAACAAAATTAGTCACATGGCTCAAAACTGACAAAAAGAATGGACCGAGTGAGTTTTGGAAAGCGCTCTTAAAAGGTGTCCTTCCAACCCGTCGCCTTTTGAAAGGATGCGCCTTCATCCCCCTCTTAGAAGCGGCTCTCACTCACCACTACAGATGGTCCTCAATCTCCGATTAATGATGTCCTAAGTCTTAGTCTTTTATTGGTTGGTGGGACACATTACATGCACACAATAGATTCTCACATCCAACAGCTCAAATTGCAACGAGAGATCCTAAGGTTTCATTTCCATTAAAGAATTTAATCTCCTGCTTTATTGTAGCACTGGCCTCCCGCCAGGTTACCCACAGTTAAAAAGCAGATGTGATAATTGCTGTCAGTACTAAAGGCAATCTTAATTATAAAGTTACGGCCACCTCTGGGAATCGTATGTCCAAGAGAGCACTAAATTCAGAAACAGGTATTCTACAGAGACATCTTCAGTTCAGTTCGCAAGTTATAATACAAGTTATTATACTTGAATATGTATCAAATTTGAATGTATATAACGGCATCCGAGTATACTTTTAGCAATAAGAAAACCTTCCAAATCCTTCAGGGTTTACAAATTTAATCAGCTGCAGGAATGGAGACAGAAAGCTCTTCAGTCTTGATAATAACTTTCCCGGAACATAAAGTCAAGTACGAACAAGGTCCTCAGTATTCAAAGCTATATAGTAACACAAAATGTCGAGCCTGAAGAACTTCAGTAGTGTTTGAATTACAGAGACCTCTTAGTGCAGTGGCTGAGAAAGTAGGGGGCTTCTGGGCATTATATGGGGTCCTTCTCTTGATAATGTGTCACTCCTGTCTGCTGTTCAAGTGAGAGCACTGTAGAAAAGACAGCATTCTAATATAATAAAACGCTAGCCGCGCATGCGCACGCCATCTGCGTGTTCTGTTTTCCGTGCGCTGTAGGGCACTGCAGGTAGGAGTGCGCATGCGCGCGAAGCGCTCTCTCCCCCCCCCCCCCCCCGAGGCGGATGTCGGCCGCAACAGCCCGAAGCAGATGTCGGCCGTGGCGGATGTCGGCCACGGCGGCCGAGCTCAGACGGCATTTAAAAATAAAACAGGCAAGTTTTTAAAGTCCTGAAAAGCCGTCGGCCATAAAGTATGCAGGCGGCATACTTCACGGCCGATAGCTCTTCAAACCCCCCGCCACCACCACTGTACCTTTTAAAACCCTCCACACACCCCCCCCCCCCCCAGCTTTGTGGTTAAATCCTGGCTTCTTCGAGCAGCAGTAGCGTTTACAATTTGCTGCTGTTGCCGGCTTCAGGCCTTCCTCTCTGGCGGGTCCTGTCTACTTCATGTTTTCATGAAGACAGGACCCGGCAGAGAGGAAGACCTGAAGCCGGCAACAAAAATTAATTGTAAATGCTGCTGCCCGATGAAGTTCAAGGAGGAAAGGGAGCAGAGGGGGAAAGAATGGTAGGGCATGGAAGTAAGGAGGAAGGTATGGGGGGGGGAGGAAAATGCTGCACAGAGAAGTGGGGTGGGAGGGAAATGCTGCAGCACAGGGAAATGGAGGGGCAGAAAAAGGAACGGAGGTGTACTGCTGGGCAGGGGGAGCAGGAAAAAGGGTTGATGGACAGGGGAGAGATGCTGATGGACAGGGGGAGGCAGAAAAATGAAGGCAGGGACAGGGGGAGCAGGAAGGAGGTGATGATGGACAGGGGGGAGGTAAAACAAAGGGAGAAGGGCTGCTGCTGGATAAGGTGAGCAGTGATGGGGTGGTGGAGGACAAAGGGGAGGTAAAAGAAAGGGAGAATGGACAGGGGGAGCAGGCAAGGGGTGGTAGTGGACAGCCAAGGAAAAAAAAAAAAGACAGACAGAAATACAGAAAGCGGCTAAGGAGAGAGAAAAAAAAATAAAGACAGACACACACACATATATTCTAGCACCCGTTAATGTAATGGGCTATAAGACTAGTTCTATATAATTGATCAAAGCAGCTTTTGAGTCACGATTCAGAGCAGAGACAGAGAAGCAGGACAGGAGAAGTGGCCCAGAGCAGCTCTTTAGTAGCCACATGCAAGAAGGTGAAAGTAGCAGCCGAGGAATGGAAAAGGGCTGGGATACGAAGGAGAAAGAAGTTAAAAAGTGAACATCTGATAGGATAGGGAGAAATAACATGGGGGCCAGGAAATTTTTAAGAGTCCAAAAGAGGTCCTTAGGGTAAAGGGGATGGGACTTGACAGAGTGCTTTTTCAGTGTGGTTACAATCAAAGCAGTTGACATGTTTTAGACAGGAACTTATTTTGTACCTGGGAACAATAAAGTGTTAAGTGACTTGCCCAGAGTTACAAGGAGCTGCAGTCGGAGTTTACCTCTCAACCTCGGGGTGTTGAGGCAGCCGCTCTAACCACTAGGCAAGTGCTTCTCAACTCGGTCCTGGAGTATCCCCTTGCCAGTCAGGTTTTCAAGATATCCACAGTGAATACACATGAAAGAAATTTGCATATAATTGAGGTAGTGTATGCGAATCAAGTTTATGCAAATTCAATGTGGATATCCCGAAAATCTGACTGGCAAGGGGGTACTCCAGGACCGAGTTGAGAAATACTGCTCTACGCCACTCCTTCACAAAACAGGTTTGAGAACAGCTTTCGTAGTCTGAGAGCACAACCGATGCACAGGGCCAAAAGAAGAATTCACAAGCCAGGGCCTTTTCTTCTAATCTAATCTTTGGTTTTATATATCGATTCAACCCAACAGGAGGGCTCGACTCAGTTAACAGAATATTAATAAGAGGGAGAGAAAGAGATAATGGTTACTGTGGATGGGCAGACTAGATGGGCCATTTGGCCTTTATCTGCAGTCATACAAGAGATTAGAACAGAAACTGTATCTTTTAAGCCAAAAGTATTATCTTTGATTAATTATTTGAACCAGAAGAATCATTAATAAATTTCTGGAATAAATAGGTCTTCAATGCTTTACGAAAAGTGGGCAGATGAGAGAAGGTCATTCCAAACTTTTACAAATGAAAAGGAAAATGATCGACAAAAATTGGCCATGGTTTTCTTCAGACACAGGACCCGATTCCCTGTGGAAAAGCAGCCAGCTGAGAACCAGGGAAGTCAGATTCAAATCCTACTGCTGCGCCTGGACCGTCCACTAAATGTCAAAATGTACAGCACTGCTTACGCCTGTCAGCGAGACACCAGCGCGCCAACAATGGAGGGCAGACAATTCAGCGCAAGACACCAGCGTGCCGCGGGAAAACTTAGTTTTAAAGAGCTCCGACGCGGGGTGTGAGTGGGGAACCCCCCACTTTACTGCATAGTGTTCGCGCTGCTATTGGGGGGGGGAACCCTCAATTATAGAGAAAGCGGAACTTTTTCCGATTTTTTATGGGAAAAGTTCCATTTTCTCTATAATGTGAGGGGTTGTACCCCCCACACACCCCCACCATGGCAGCGCGAACAGTATCCCCCACACCCCCCATCGGAGCTCTTTAAAACTAAGCTTTCCTGTGGCGTGCTTGTGTCTTGCGCCGAACTGTCAGCGCTCGATTGTCGGCGCGTTGGTGTCTGGCACGCGATTGTCCCGTCACCATATAAGTGATAAACAGTAGTAGCAGTGATCTTGGGCAAATCATTTCATCCTTCATTGGAAAGGAACTGGGACTTGTCTACTGCCTTTTTGGGGTTACATATTCAGAGTGTATTTTGTACCTGGGGTAATGAAGGATTAAGGTACTGAAGGGGATAGACTTAGTAGATAAGGACAGGTTGTTCACCCTCTCCAAGGTAGGGAGAATGAGAGGGCACTCTCTAAAGTTGAAAGGGGATAGATTCCGTACAAACGTAAGGAAGTTCTTCTTCACCCAGAGAGTGGTAGAAAGCTGGAACGCCCTTCCGGAGGCTGTTATAGGGGAAAACACCCTCCAAGGATTCAAGACAAAGTTAGACAAGTTTCTGTTGAACAAGAACGTGTGCTGGTAAGGCTAGTCTCAGTTAGGGTGCTGGTCTTTGACCAGAGGGCCGCCGCGTGAGCGGACTGCTGGGCATGATGGACCACTGGTCTGACTCAGCAGTGGGAATTCTTATGTTCTTATGTTAAGTGACTTGCCCAAGGTCACAAGGAGCAGCGCCGGGTTTCGATCCCACAACCTTTGGGTGCGGAGGCTCCAGCTTTACCACTAGGCCGCTCCCCATCGCCTCAGGCACAAATTCAGGTTGTACGGCCTCTAGAGATAAAGAAATACCTAGTGCTTTTGAAAGGAACTCTCCGGAGCTAAATTCAAAAATCTTTTTTTCCAATTCTGTGTCTATATGAGGACACCATTCTGTGAATCGGGAGCAGAGTGTTCTATTTCTATATGAAAATACTCCCCCGGAAAATATGATTGCACAACAACAGTGTATGTCAGTTCAAGCAGCTGTGCCTCCTACATGCTGCACAAATGACTTCTGCATTTAAAGAAGATGGAGAGGAAGCGGTCATTGCAACAATAAAATCAGAAATTCAATGGATGCCAAGAAAAAAGCAGGTAGGCTGCTGAGCGATCTTGACAAGTACTTTAGACCAGCAAGCAGGCACCCCTGTGGTCACCCCCTGACGTCAGTCGGCATCGGGAGGGGAGGTCCTCTCTCCCAGATTTAAAACACCTGACTGCCGCGGAGAAAGAGGGCTTCTGAGCGATCTTGACAAGAACTTTAGACCGGCAAGCAGGTTACCCCTGCGGTCACCACCCGACGTCAGTCGGCATTGGGAGGGGAGGTCCTCTCTTCCAGATTTAAAACACCTGACTAGCGCGGCCCGCGGTTGTGTGCCCGCAGCTGCGTGGCCGAAGTGGCGTGGCTTAAGTGGCAGGAAATGCCCATTTTATGCCCCTTCTGAGCCACTCTGGAGCCATTAGGAGTATTGAATCGGAACGAAGAGAGGAAAATGGGTAAGAGGAAGGCGTGAGTCATCCCAACGGTCCCAGGTGTAGGACCTATGGATCGTCACCTACACCCCTTGTCGACAATATGCTCGGGAGGTAAGATTACTTTACAATCTCCTCTGGCGAACCTTCACCTCCACCTCATGCAGGAGAAATCTGCATACCTAAGTATGCAGGAGAAATCTGGTTCTACCTCTGAAGTTGAAGTGGAACTAGCTTCTCTTAATTTGTCTGATTTGGAATCAGCTTTAACACCATCAGGAAAATCAGCTACAAAATTAACACCTGTCCAAATGCCTTCAGAACTTGCTATTACTTTGGAAGGTGATAAAGTTATTACCTTACAAGATGTTTGGACAGT
Source organism: Geotrypetes seraphini (assembly GCF_902459505.1). Classification (NCBI taxonomy): domain Eukaryota; kingdom Metazoa; phylum Chordata; class Amphibia; order Gymnophiona; family Dermophiidae; genus Geotrypetes; species Geotrypetes seraphini. The sequence continues at coordinate 176,910,605 of NC_047090.1, read as the reverse complement.
GGTAAATAGAATTGAGAGCTCACTACAGAGCACAGTTGTAAAGCTTTGCCAATTTTCTACTGAAATTACAAAAAAGGTAAACGAGCAAGAAACTCAGATGGAATTAATGGATAAGAGAGTGGACAAGATAGAAATGTCTGTTTTTGTGACACCAAAATGTATAACATTTAATATGAAAGATAACTCTTTAATAACATCTACAACTGGAAAAAATGGAAAATGCTTTGAGATGTAGGAATCTTCGTTTCTTGAACTTTCCTATATCTCATTATTTGTCTCCTTTGGAGCTTCTGAAGATGTATGTAAGGGACATCCTTCATTACAATCAGGCAGAAGGATTTCAGCCTGATCATTTATATTACATCCCCGGGAGCTTCAGGGGAAGGAGGAATGGACTACTTTGTATCTCCCGATAGTCTGAATATAACTCAATTTTTGGTGTCCTCTAAAGATTGTATAGCCAAAAGAGCGACATTGCTGGTTACCTTTAAATCCGAGTTAGAGAAGGAAGCTATCCTTAAACTTTACTGTTTTGTGGACAAATTGTAAATGTTTTCCCAGATGTCTCCAAACAAACACAGTATAGGAGAAGACAGTTCCTACAGTTTAAGACTCGTGTCTTGGCTGGGGGGGAATTTATTCTTCCTTAAATTTCCTTGTAAGTTTTTGGTGACATATCAGAACAGCAAGTATGTTTTTGTTGATCCAACTCAACTTGAGACATTTCTTCAAGATAAACCTAAGTTAGATGTTTTACCTGAAAATAATGCAGTGGTTGATAAGTAAGTGAAATGAAAAAATAGGAGTAGAAATTTTGCCTGCTTGCAGATAGGAAACAGTTTATTTTTTTACACATGTGAATCCTTTCAGGTATTACTAATATATCTAAAATGGTGGAAGTGGGTAAATAAATAAATGCTCCACTTTCTGGATTGAGAGCACTATCTCAAAGGAAGAAAAGCCTCAGGTATATCTTGGTAGAGCATAAATGCTCAGACCTCCTCCACCCAACTTCCGAGGACTGAGATACAGAGCTACCTGCTGTGCTGTGAAGATACAAGGGATATTTTAAACACTAGCAAACGTTTCACGGTCTAAAACCATTTATTCAGGGCTTTTCAACTTTCACTTTCCCACACAGGACGGATTGCTTGCTTACTCGATCTCACCAGTGTCCTGTGTGGGAAAGTGAAAGTTGATAAGCCCTGAAGAGACGGTTTTAGACCGTGAAACGTTGGCTATTGTTTACAATATCACTTGTATCTTCACAGCACAGCAAGTAGATCTGTATCTCAGTCCTCGGAAGTTGGGTGGAAGAGGTCTGAGCATTTATGCTCTACCAAAATATACCTGAGGCTTTTCTTCTGTTGAGATAGTGCTCTCAATCCAGAAAGTGGACCATTTATTAATTATTATTAATCTTTTCAGGTATACAGCAGCCCCAATAATGTGGGCTAGATTTGTTTAATTTTATTTATAATGTATCATTTTCCTTGATATTTGTGGAATTTCCTGATTTTTATTTGTTGTAAATAAAAGAATAATTTCTAATTTAAAAAGAAAAAAGCAGGTAGGAGGCAGCAACACATCTTTCCTTAAAGTTGGGGCAAGCAATATTTGAATACAATAAAGATAAAGATTAAGAATTATCACAGTTGTCTGTATGGATTTTTGAATGAGAAGAACATTCTTCAGTGAAAGTTTTGGAAGATTTACCCCTGATGAGTGAGGATTTGTTTTGACACTACTCATTTGTTGTGACACTACTCATTACCTCACCCTCCGTCTTCACTATCTTTGTTGCTTTTGTAGACCTCAAGACCCACATTTGCAGACCCCTGCTTTAACCGGCTAGAAAATATTCATGCAGTTCACACACACAGTGCATGCTGGCTTGCCGACCTCAAGAACTTGTTTTGATTAAAGCATGATTTATATTCATTAAAATCTGCAAGTATCTTCTGAAATTGTGACTTCATTTCCACCAGAGAGCTCTGCAATTCCTCAAACTCAAGCACGCTAATTACGTAAATCCTATTTTTCCTAAAAATAGTAAATGGCCTACATTCTGAGGTCAGGCTACCCACGTTTAGATCTCCTGCTTTAGGCCAGCCAGAATGTAGTTTTATGTAGTTAGCAAACACCATCAACTGAATCTAAACAGATTTGATGAAGGCAGATTAGAAACATCTCAGGTTCATACTTGATTGATTTTATTTTTATAGGACCACCTGTAGAAACATTGAGGGCTAAATGTACTAAAGTCTTCGATTGTCTAACGATTGTCGCTAAACTGGTTTAGTGACTAATAAAATTTGCCGAACCCAATGCACAAAACGACTCACCGCGTGGTTTTCTGTGCGGTTGTTCATTCTCTGATTCTGGCATGCAAATGAGGTCATTAATATTAAAACCAGCCATCCAATCGATGGCTTAACATTGCATGCCAGCATCAGATCTGTACTATTGACCCCAAAATACCGACAAATCTAGCAACTGTGTTACCAACATGTCTGCCTATTATATATATTTTTTTCTATGGGAACAGATGTGTGTGTGTGGATAGCACAAGGAGCCGCCAACCCGCGGCTTTGAACGGAATGAGCTGGCCAGACACGCTGCTGCTCCAAAAGGAAGATAATGATCCAGTCCAGACCGCGGGCCGCATGTTTGAGACCGCTACTATAAAGGAAGCCAGCTCTGAGTTGGTTTTTCTGGCTTCATCTGATGATGGCAAGAGGACATACCCACTCATCTGGGTTGGTCTTACATGGAAGGTAAGCAACCTAAGAAAGTTAAAAAGGGAAAGAAACTGGTGTAAACTTTTACTTCTATTGCTCTTAAATCCGAAACCAGAGAGAATGATCTGCAAATGGGGGAAGGGCCATCGACAATGGAGTGCAAAACAACGAAACTTGAATTCTCCAGAGAACAGCAATTTGGATGATCTCAAGTCTTACCAGGAGTGGCATGAAGAAGGTAACATAATGGTAAAATGGACCAAAAACTACTGTAATGCTATCACCTAAAAGGGCAGCTTCTGCCTGTGTTGATGGAGAAGCCATGATAGTCTCTGGTCATCTCTTCTCTCACTGAACTGCCCCATGCTCACACTCAATTCAGAGCGTTTCAGGCAAGAAGGTCCACAAAGATAGGAAGACAAGTGGCACAACAGCAACATCGTCCCCCGAAGAAGACTTTTCATTAGCTGAAACGCTCTGAATTGAGTGTGAGCGTCGGGCAGTTCATGGTCCCCCAACGTTGGCTCTGGCTGGAAAGACACTAAGATAAGTGTTATTGTTCTTGTTATAAAATACATATCCAGAATAACATACATACTGATTAAGCCTAACAATTTTAAAATTGTATCCCCTAGTTAGTTAGTTGGTTTTTTAACCATTTCATTAAGAAATATTTTAATAAATCATAAAGAAACAAACAAATTTATAGGTAGGAAGGAGGTTTTGAAGTAGATGATTACATCATATGCTTTCAGAATGAAGATTTGAAATAACATCTAGGTTATAAGAGGTCTCTTTACTAAGAAATATGCATATTTATGATACTTCAACCTCATTATAGAGTGGGGATAAGTTCTATCTTTAAATTAGGTTACTGTCTATAGGTTCAAAACAAGTGGGTTAATAAATTAAATCATTTATAATTTAAAGCACTTTAAGGGCAAAAAATCACAATAAAGGTAGTATAAGGTATCCTAGACCCCCATTTTTGCTAATTTGTATACATTGGAGTGTGGGTTGGATAATTTATAAATTGATCCGTGCTTATAGTAAAAGCCCAAATAATAGCAGCATTCCAATGCTACCAATCCAGGGCAAGCAGTGGCTTCTCTGTCTTTCTCAACAGCAAACTATGGACCTTTCCCAGAAGGTTGATGAGTTCCTACCAAATCTAAATCTCTCAACCCTGCACTATTGTCACAACTATGCTCTGCCTGGCTCTTCGGTCTTCCGCGTGTAATGGGGAACATTTCTGCAAATACTGCCCTGGAGGATCTGGATTTCAGCTTTCTACCTAAGAGTCTAAATTTGCCTTCCAGAACCCCCCTCCCACATTTTCCTATGTCGTTAGTACCTACATGTACCAAGTCAGCCGGCTCCTTCCCAGAACTACCTAATATCCTATCTAAGTGACACATGAGGTCCCCCACCTTTGCACCAGGAAGTCAAATGACCAGGCAATCCTCAAACCCACCAGCCACCAAGCTATCTACATGCCTAATGATTGAATCTACCACTACGACGGTTGTCCTAACTCCTCCCTTCTGGGCAAAAGCTCCTAGAGATAGATCCTCGGTGCAAGAGGATATTGCATCTTCTGGTGGGCAGGTCCTGGCTACAGATTCATTTCCTGCATCACCAGGGTGATGTTCTTCTTTTAGGAGACCTCCCTCCTCCAATGCAGCACAGGGGCGGCCAGACTGGAGGTGGGACTTCTCTACAACGTCCCTGTAAGTCTCCTCTATATACCTCTCTGTCTCCTTCAGCTCCTCCAAGTCTCCAACTCGTTCTCTAAGAGCTAGGAGCTTTTTGCAGCAAGTACACACTCATACTGTAGTTTCTCAACAACTGGGAGGTAATCATACATGTGACACTGGCTGCAAAAGACTGGATAGCTCCCCTCTTGCTACTGTGCATCTTATTGAGCTGCTTAATTAAATCCTATTAAGGTACTGGGGATGTTAGAATGGTATAGAGAGCCTTAAGATAATTTGTTTGCTTTATTTAGTGTTTGAGTCTTAGCAAGTAATGAAATGTAATAAGAATATTTAATAACCAGTTCACCTGTTGTCCTAAGTAGGATAATTGACTATTTAAATTAAGATTATAAGTAAAGGAAATGAACTAGGGGTGGGCGAGAGGGAATGTAGACTAAGCCAGACCCTGCCTGCCAGAGACTATCTCTAGCGAAAGTTCAAGTTTAAAAACTATAACAGGAAACTAGCTAACTAAAGCTTGCTCTTTTAAGACCTAAAACTATCTTTAAAAAGGAACCTACAGTTTAGCTTTTATCCCCCAAATTAGCAAAGCTCAGAGCAAAATAAAGTACTGTATACTTATCAAGAGAAATATCCTGTCTCTTCTCCTCTCTGAAAGATATGTCGTCTCCTTTTCTCTCAGACAGAAATATGTCCTCTGCTCCTCTCTCATAGACTTACCTTGGACTATTCAGAGAAATATTCTGTCTCCTCTCCTCTCTGAAAGATATGTCCTCTCCTTTCCTCTCAAGAGAGAAATATGGCCTCTGCTCCTCTCCCAAACTGATTCACATCCATTAAGTATGGCTATTTGCATTGATGGTTTGTCTATGAATCATCCCAGCAAAAAGTTATTAATACACTTCAATTCACATTTTTTCAGTGGATGTAGGTTTTGTAGGTTAAACAGAAGGGCAAATACTGGCTAGGCTATTTTACATAAACAGGAAAGTAAAAGAGACTCTAATAACATTTGATTCTACCACACCTGAAAGTCTAATTATTGTATCATTAAACAATGGTTTAATGATAACAAAAACAGTGACCTAAGTAAAATCATTTAATTAAGGCCTTGGATAATCTATCATAACCTGGACAGCATGTGTGCTGCTTACAATATCTGACAGTAAGTGATCTTACGTTGAAATAAAGCGATATTCTCTTTTCCAGATAGCCTACTATGGTTCTGCTTCATAAGTCTTTCATGAGTCTGGGGCTTCTAGTAACAGCATTGGAGCAGTCCATCAAGCCCACACAAGGAATGAACAACTTTCCATATAAGGAATCCTGATCACACAGTTACACAAGAATCACTTGATGAATAACACTAGTTTCCTTACTAATTTGAGCCCTGTATGTTCCATGCTCCAGGCTGTCAGAATTCTAACAATCTACAAGGATGTTCACGTGAAAGCTTTCTACAGTACCGAGTGCATGAACAGACCTGCCAAGCCTGAGCACACAACACATTCCCATTCTCAAGAAACAGTCAAGTCTGAACTATTTGTGTATCTTTTTTTTTTTGCCGGCTGGAAACATGAGCAGTGAGAAAAATGGGGGGGGGGGGAAAAAATCACATTTTAGATTTCTTATGGGGGAAGAAAGTCAAATACTGTCTAGGGAAAAGGCTGCAATATTCAAATGCTACGGTCAATGTTTTTCTAATGCTGGCTATAGTGTTTAAATCTGTCCTGGGCAGTCAGTGCCCACAATAAATCCCCCTTCACTTTGGAATAGTCTTCCTCCGTTGTTAAAAGGATATTTTTTTCCAATTAGCGTCCAATACCACTTTACCATAAATGTCGTCCTGCCACAGCTGAAGCCGGCCTTCTCAGTGCAGCATATCCACTGCCTTTTGTTGTGAATGTCTATCCTACCCTTGTATAAGTGGTTTCTCTCTTTCTTATTTTAATTGGTGTTCCTTTCTTTTCTCTGCTTTTGCTTTATTGTAAGTCGTTTAGGACCAGTGGTCCATGACCCTGTCTTGACTGGTTTTCAGAATAGCCCTAATGAATCTGAATGGAGCAGATTTGCATGCCTGTCACCTCCATTATATGTAAATCTCTCTCTTGCATATTCATTAGGGCTATCCTGAAAACGAGACAGGACAGGGTTGGGGACCTTTGGTCTAAACGACTCGCAATATAAATTCACAAAACTGACACATTTCTATCACCATATATAAAATCATTTTCCCTACTTTTGTTGTCTGGTGACTTTGTTTTTCTGTGCTTTTAACTGTGTTTCTAATACCTTCTTATCCATTGACTGTTTTCTTTCCGTCTTCACTTTCTGCCTTGCATCCATCTTTGGCATTAACTAACATTCAATGTTTCCATTTTTCTGCTTTCTTCTCAAAATCTACTTTCTCTCTCTCCTTCCCTCCCTATTTCCATGGTCTGACATCTCTCTCCTTCCCTCCTTTACCTCCCCCCCAGTGGCCCAACATCTCTCTCCTTCCTTTCCTCCCTTTCCATACTCTGGCATCTCTCTCTCCTACTACTATTATTATTATTTCTATAGTGCTACCAGACTCCCCCTCCTTCCCATCCATTCCCTGGCCTGATATCTCTCCCTTCCTTTAGTCATCTCTCCTCTCCCCCCTCCAGTGTAACATTTCTCTTTCCCTTCCTCCTTTCTGCCCCCTGCAGTCCATCTTCCTTCCCTTCCTCCTTCAGGCCCTCCTCTCAGACCAAAATTTCTCCCTCCTTTCCACCAGTCCAACATTTTTTTTCTTTCTTCCTCCTGCATGCTTCTCCTCTGGTCCTGCTTTACCTCAACCAAACAACATCTATCTCTCCCTCCATGAGTCCAACTTTTCACTCTCTGCCCTCTCCCTCTTCCCCAGAGTGTAACATTTCTCCTTCCCTCCTTTCTGTCCTCCCTAACCATATTGTCCTCTCCATGAGTCCATCACTTTCTCCCTCCTGCATGCTTTCTCTCTGTCCTTGCCTCTTCCCACAAGCGGCATCCCTCCTTCCCACCCCCAACCCAACATGCTCTCTTCCCATGCACCATTGCACCCTCCCCTCCAGTGTGCATCACCTTTCCTTTCCCTCCCTTTCTGCCAGGTCCAGCAGCACCTCTTCTCCCTTCCTTTTACTTCCCCCCTATCCAGCAGTACACCTTCCCACCTCCCCATGTCAAGCACCTACTCCCCCTGTTCAGCATTATCCCTTCTCCCTTCCCTCCTCCCCTGTCCAGCATTACATCTCCCTTCCCTCCTCCACCCCTGTCCACCAGTATTACTTCCCCCTTCCCTGCTCCCCATGTTCAGCAGTACCCCCTTCTCCCTTCCCTGTCCAGCAATATCTCTCTTGTCACTACTAGCAGCAGCTCACTATGTGCTTTTAACTTCGGCACACAACTGCTACCGCCAGCAGTAGTTTAGCCCGGTTTCATCAGGCAGTCTCGGGGCCTTTGCTAGGCCTGCCCACTTCGATGATGCGATGCGGCCCGGCCTAGCAAAGGCCCCGAGGCTGCCTGATTAAACCGGGCTAAACTACTGCTAGCAGCAGCTGTGTGCCGAAGTTAAAGCACACAGAGCTGCCGCTGCTGGTCTGGGGAGGGGGGAGAGTGCGCGGAGATGAGGAAGACAGGAGTTCTGGGGAAGCGGAGACGAGGAGTCCCGGCAAATACGCGCAACACGATGGTAGAAGTCAGATGACACAGGCGCTGGAGCCTCTCTTCCTGCCCTGTGAGCCGCGGCACACTTAGAATCTCAAAAGGCACACTAGACAGTGCCACTGAAAACTGGGGGATAGGACACTTATCCCTTACGGCAGCTGCTGCTCTATGGACAAGTGACATGAGAGACTATAAACCAAGAAACTCATTTCACATGGGACGGATTTAACAGCATTAAAGAAACTGAGGACAAAGGTCCGGAAAGCTGGAATACCTCAGAAAGCATCTCATATTGGCCCCGTCTTCCCAGCGCGATTGTCAGCAGGTCATAGACAACGGATGCACTCTGCAGACTGATAATACGATCGCTGTGGTGCTCAGGGATTCTGCTCAGCACGGCGTCCCGGTTAGCCTGCAGTTCAGTACAAAATATTTCAGGCATGATTGATCAGAATGGGTCTCATTGAAAACTCCGCTGAGCAAATTTCAGGGTAAGAAATAAAGACAACAGAAAACATTTTCCGTCTTGCCTACATAACCCTCATCTTATTTGATTTTAATACTTAATATACTGCGAAAGCCCAAAGTATTATACACTTCTCCCTCCGTATTCGCGGTGGATGCGGGTGGAACATAGCCGCGAATATGGAAAAATCGCAAATAACTGTTTATATGTTATTCGTGGGGGGCAGCGTTTTCGCTATTGAAATCGCGAATAACTAGAGACCCTGCGGCTGAAGGTGCCTGTGAGTGGGCCGGATGCTGCGTACGTGAGCAGCTCTCTCTCTCTCGATCTCGCTGGTTGGGCTTCGTGCAGGCTCTGCTTCTTCTCTGTGTCGCAATGAGAGGGGGGCGGAGGCCCTGCATGAAGAATGCGTCAGTTTTCAAAGCGCTCGGCACTTGCGTTTCGTGCACTGTCTTCTGGGTTATGTCGCCCTGTGGATTGTGTGGGGCTGCTCTCCTCAGAGCTTCGTAGATTTGCCATCACACAGGTGTAACATAGTAACATAGTAGATGACGGCAGATAAAGACCCGAATGGTCCATCCAGTCTGCCCAACCTGATTCAATTTAAAAATTTTTTAATTTTTTTTTCTTAGCTATTTCTGGGCAAGAATTCAAAGCTCTACCCGGTTCTGTGCTTGGGTTCCTACTGCCAAAATCTCCGTTAAAACCTACTCCAGCCCATCTACACCCTCCTGGCCATTGAAGCCCTCCCCAGCCCATCCTCCCCCAAACGGCCATATACAGACACAGACCGTGCAAGTCTGCCCAGTATGGGCCTTAGTTCAATATTTAATATTATTTTCTGATTGTAGATCCCACGCTTCTTTGAAATCCGTCACAGTTTTTCTCTCCACCACCTCTTTCGGGAGTGCATTCCGGGCATCTACCACCCTCTCCGTAAAGCAGAATTTCCTAACATTGTTCTTGAATCGACCACCCTTCAACCTCAAATTATATCCTCTGGTTTTACCATTTTCCTTTCTCTGGAAAAGATTTTGTTCTACGTTAATACCCTTCAAGCATTTGAACGTCTGAATCATATCTCCCCTGTCCCTCCTTTCCTGTTTTTCTGTCAGGTGAGCCCTCCAAAAGGCACTGTTTTTACTTTAATTGCTCTCTCAGATTTTGCATGTGAGTATTCAGCAGGTGAGGAAACGAACTGTAGTGGCCCAAGGCAGAAGCACTCCTTGTTTGTTTTCATTTTTATTTGAATCAGGAGTAGCAAGGCAAAATGTATTATACAGGATGATTCTTTCACTTGAAGGTTGGTCACCTGCATCTCGGTTTCAAACATAGTTTGGGTTCAGAGTTGTTTGATTTGGGGGGGGGCGGAGTCTGCATGCAAAAAAATCGTGAATAAGCGAAACCGTGAGTGCAGAAACCGTGAATACTGAGGGAGAAATGTAGCTGTTTACAATTCTAAAAACATCACATCATCCATATTATAACAAGTTAAAATCTTATCCCACCCCCTATTACAAAACTGTAGCATAGTTTTTAGCGCTGGCTACGGCGGTAACAACTCTGATGCTCACAGAATTCTTACGAGCGTCAAAGTTGTTACCGCCGTGGCCAGCGCTACAAACCGTGCTACGGTTTTGTAAAAAGGGTGGGTGGGTTAATTAACATCTCATTGTACAATAACAATTAAACTAAGTGAACCCTCACATTCATAAAACCCACCCCAAATATAATTGTCATGTAATTGCGACCCTCATTATCAAATCCACTTATTAACCATGTAAAAATCTCAATAAATAACTGTAACCCTTAACATTCTAACTCGCATGACTTTCCATAATAGACAGTTCACTTCACAGTACAAAAATTTGATTTTTTTTTTTTTTATATATCTTTATTCATTTTAAAGTTAAGTGCAACATATTTTACAGACATTTTACACTTTAACACTTAAATTCTATCAAATTATATTTAGGACAAATATATATATCAACCTCCCCCTTTATACATTCTAAATAAAAATAACTCCCCACCCTCCCTGCATGATCAAAGGGCAAAATCAACAATCACTCCTTGCAGAATTCTGTCAATGGCTCCCAAACTTCCATAAATTTTTTATAATGTCCCTGTTGTATAGCCATTTTAAAAAATGTGGCATAGAGATTCCTACCAGAACGTATAATTTAACTGATCCCAGTTTAGTACAAAAATTTTCATTGAAAAACCACATTTTCAATAACTTATGAAAACCCAAGTAACTTCCCATATAGAGAATGACACGGTGACAAAATTAATCACCGTTCCCATCCCCGCGGATAGCCGCAGGAAACCATCTTCATGTCATTCTTTAAGGAGAGAGGGAAGAGTCAGAGTATGAATGGCCACAACCACTGACCCGCAAGCTTTGCTTTGAAGAATGCTGGTGTAGAAGGACTGAGGTTGAAACAGACACTACAGAATGACAGTCTCTGGTATCCAGAGCAGATATTGTGATGTCATAATGCCTCATTCCAAAAGTGCCTAAGAGCCGATCACATCAGTGATGTCACAATGGCTTCATTATCCTTGGCTCACATAAGAATCAGTATGAATGGCCATAACTGACCTGCAAGCTTTGCTTTGAAGAATGACAGTGTAGAAGGACCGAGGTTGAAACAGACACTACAGAATGACAGTCTCTGGTATCCAGAGCAGATATTGTGATGTCATAATGCCTCATTCCACCAGTGCCTAAGAGCCAATCACATCAGTGATATCACAATGGCTTCATTATCCTTGGCTCCCATAAGAATCAGAGTATGAATGGCCACAACCACTGACCCGCAAGCTTTGCTTTGAAGAATGCTGGTGTAGAAGGACTGAGGTTGAAACAGACACTACAGAATAACAGTCTCTGGTATCCAGAGCAGATATTGTGATGTCATAATGCCTCATTCCAAAAGTGCCTAAGAGCCGATCACATCAGTGATGTCACAATGGCTTCATTATCCTTGGCTCACATAAGAATCAGTATGAATGGCCATAACTGACCTGCAAGCTTTGCTTTGAAGAATGACAGTGTAGAAGGACCGAGGTTGAAACAGACACTACAGAATGACAGTCTCTGGTATCCAGAGCAGATATTGTGATGTCATCATGCTTCATTCCACCAGTGCCTAAGAGCCAATCACATCAGTGATATCACAATGGCTTCATTATCCTTGGCTCACATAAGAATCAGAGTATGAATGGCCACAACCACTGACCCGCAAGCTTTGCTTTGAAGAAGGACTGAGGTTGAAATAGACACTAGAAAATGACATGGGATTATTTCCCGCGGTTATCCGCGGGGACGGGGACGGTGATGAATTTTGTCACCGTGTCATTCTCTTGCATTTCAATAGCCAGCTTATTTCACAAGCTAGCTCCCGTAGCTAGCTTCCATATTCCGGTCAATCTCACTTTATCCAATGATGGTAAATGGAGCAAATGCTTTTGAGTTTAGCGCAAATATACTCAATTTATTTGACAAATACTCTGGAACATTCCACTGCAAAGCTTTAAACACCAGATTTAAAACTTTAATTTGTCTTGCAATGGGCAACCAATGTAAACTGGCAAATATAGGGGCAACATGCTCCGATTTCTTTTTTCCAGCTATCAATTACACAGCAGTGTTTTGCACTAGTTACAATCTTGCAAACAATTTTTGCTCGGTCCATTGTACAAAGAATTACAATAATCCAATCAACTAGTTATTGTTTATTGAAAGCTTCTATACCTTCCACTAATGACTGGGGAGTCAATTCAGAGCGGTTTACATGAGCTTCTGTAATGGTGTTATAATTCAGAGTTAGTGTTTCTGTGATGGTTTTCCATACATGGCTTCTGTAATGATGGTACAATAGTTACATATCTTTTACATTAGTCTTTTGACTGTTTTACAGTAATTATACACTAATCTTCACCCTATATATACACTCATCTTACGTATTTATACATTAACTAGTGTTTAAGCCCGTTACATTAACGGGTGCTAGAATAGATGTGTAGACTTTTAGCACAATGGGTTGCTGAGGCATTTCTTTATGTTTTTTATCTCTCTCCCTGCCCCCCTTTCTTTCTGTCTCTGTCCCCCTGTGTGTCTCTGTCTCTTCCCTGGCCCCCTGTCTTACTGTCTCTCTCCCTGGCTATCTGTCAGTCTTTCTTTGTTTCTGTATTTTCTCCCTTCGCAAGTGTGGGGCAGTTGTAGGCGCGCATGCGCACTCCTTCCGGCCACGGACATACGGAACACGCAGGTAGGAGTGCGCATGCGCTGCTTAGGGTTTTATTATCTAGTCATTAAGCCCGTTACATTAACGGATGCTAGAATATATGTCTGTCTGTCTCCCTCCCGCTGACTCTCTCTCTCTCCCTGGCCCCCTTTCTCTGTCTGTCTTTCTGTCCCTCTCCCTGCCCCTGTGTCTTTCTTTCTTTCTGTCTTCCTCCCTCCTGCTGTCTGTCTGTCATTTTTTCCCATTTCCCTGTGCAGCAGCATTTCCATCCCACTTCCCTATGCAGCAGCAACAGCATTTCCCTCCTATCCCCCCCTTTCCTGTACAGAAGCAGCAGCGTTATTTCCCTTCCCCTCCAGGTCCCTGTGTAGCAGTAGCAACATTTTCCCCCACCCCCCTTTCCCTTCTCTTACACGATCTGGCCTGCTCCGTTAGGCCCCTCCCTCTTCTTTTACTGCGTTGTCCTGCTCGATCTGGCCTGCTCCTGACCCTCCCATCCGACCCTCCCATCGCCGACAAACCTCCCGGCTCCAGCCGCGTAGGCAGCACTTTAAACACGCTGCTTCGCGGCCTTCTACAGCCGATTTCCTCTCCCATGTCTGTCTCCGATGATGTCATCAGAGACGCAGCAGAGGAAATCGGCAGTAGAAGGGCGCGAAGCAGCGTGTTTAAAGTGCTGCCTACGCTGCTGGAGCCGGGAGGTTTGTGCCACTGGAATGCAAACAGGGCCGCGAGTGTTGGGCAGTTGTAGGCGCGCATGCACACTCCTTCCGGCCACGGACATACAGAACACGCAGGTGGGAGTGCGCATGCGCCACTTAGGGTTTTATTATAGAGATATCACTCATCCTACATATATCACATGTAATAGTTTCGTGTATTACCGTATTTTTCACTCCATAAGATGCACTCTGTCCACCCCCAAAAAGGAGCGAATACACCTCTCCCCCCCCCACCGTGTACCTTTTTTTAATAGGCTATGGTCCAGTGCGATCTCTTGCTGGACGGCAGCCTTTCTCGCTGCAGAGCGGCGCAAAAGGCAGGAGCGCAACCTTTGCGCTTCCTGCCTGGTCCTGTGCTGCTCCGTGATTGGCTGATCGTGTTTCACAAACCTTTCATCAGGAGGAAGAACAAATAATTCCCCGGAAGTAAGACCGGCGGACAGCCACACGGACCTCTCGACTAGCTGCTCCACATGAGAGGTAGAGCAGCTTGTCGATAGGTCTGTGTGGCTGACCGCCGGGGAATTATTTGTTCTTCCTCCTGATGAAGCGTTCGTGAAACACAATTTCATGTTGAGGAAGATGTATGTTGGACACTTTGGAACATGTGGTTTTTTTGGACTGAGTTTTTCTGCACGAGGTTTCACTTTATGGTTTGGATGTGTTTTTGGTTCATGTTTGGACTGAAGAAGGGGTAATGGACTGTGCTCACCCTCGGCTGTTTTTGGACTAAGATCTGCCGCCCGTTGAACTGTTTGAGGAACGTCTTTGGATCTACTTTCAGAGATAAATGCTCTTTTTTTCAATTCTTTTTTGAATTGTAGGCTGATACGGGGTGGTGCTGTGATATTTCAGATTTAAACATTACCTGTTGGGGGTTTATTTCATTTACTGAGAACCTTTAATCATTTCTTTTTTTTTTTTAGATATGTTTGTAAGATTCATTTTTTTGTGTGTTCATGATTATTGAGTGAATCTATAGCATTTTGAATAGTTTTTTCCCGATTTGTTTTTTGTGGAGAGCTAAAAAGGGTGTCAGGTCAAAAGCGCGCCGGGCCAAAGGCGCGCACAGACAATTGAGCGCAGCGCAGAGGCGCGCGCCGCAGAAAATTACTGTTTTTAGGGCTCCGACGGGGGAGGCGCGTGGGGGGAAACCCCCCCACTTTACTTAATAGAGATCGCGCCGCGTTGTGGGGGCGTTGTGTGGGGTTTGGGGGGTTGTAACCCCCCACATTTTACTGAAAACTTCACTTTTTCCCTGTTTTTAGGGAAAAACTTAAGTTTACAGTAAAATGTGGAGGGTTACAACCCCCCAAACCCACCACAACGCCGGCGCGATCTCTATTAAGTAAACTGGGGGGGGATCCCCAACAAAACCCCCCGACGGAGCCCCTAAAAACTGTAATTTTCTTTGGCGCGCGCCTCCGTCTTGCGCTCAGTTGTCGGCGCGCGCCTTTGTCTTTCGCGGGGTTGTCTACGAACCGCTAAAAAGTGACATATCACAAAAGAGGGTAGGGCAGGTCTCTGATATGTGAACATAGGCCCAATTGGCACCCAAGTTCTATTTAAAAAATGCCATTTAAATGACGTTTATAGCTGAGTTTCAAGGCGCCAAAAATATCAGCGCCAGAATGGTGCCTCAGGCCGCCTAATGCCACTATGGGCGTGGATAATGCCGGAAGTGGATTTAGGCGGCCTAAAGCACCTACGGAAGCGCGGTTCACATTCAAGTAGGAGCTGGAACTGTAGACCTGGAAAGCCCTACATACTGGGCGCCTACATTTGCTGGAGGTGCGATTCTGTACCTGGCGCCATCGCGTGACTGACGCACGATTGGTGACCATACTGTAAGAGACTGGGATTTAATTTCAGCACGGCACAATTTAGAGATTCAGTAAAACGAGTTCAAGCCATCATATTGGCTGCTGGAAGGGTGCCAGATATCGCTAGAATTAACATGTCATTAGTGGAAGTAAAGGCCTGATGATTAGAGAGAGGCAGGAGCAGCAGCAGGGCTAATTCCATTTCCTTTACAGCCGAGAGACAGCAAGGACACGACAGGGAAACACTGCGGAGTACAAACCATCTCTGGAAGGGCTTGGGATTAGGATGAGCATCCCCAATGACAATTATACAGTAATAATAATAATAATAATAACTTTATTTTTCTATACCGCCATAATCTTACGACTTCTAGGCGGTTCACAGTGAAGAGAGCTGTACAATCAGCGAATTACAATATAGTATTAACATGTTACAGTGAAGGGGCTGGATGGCCAGCGAATTACAGAATACAAATGGAGAGGAAGACACTGAACAGACAGAGAGTACAGGATACAATTGGTGAGGGATCGTAGTATCAGCATGAAGAGTAATAGTTTTAGAAGGAGGGAGTATTTTGACTAGGAAATAAATCTATCGAACAGAGCAGTCTTAATTGTTTTCCGAAAGGCGCCGTAAGTCAACCTGGCTCTATCAATGAAGTTGCCTAGCCAGGTTTGCTGTCTGCTAGCTTGAAACTTAAAAGCTCTGTCCAGAAAGGTTCTCTATTTGCAATCTGTGATCTTCGGGAAGTAGGAAACATGCACAAGGTCACCGGGTTCAGCTTGCCCACGCACACACGCTCAAAGCATCCCAATAACAGTCAAAGATATGCAATGCTCATATTACTCTTAATGACAAAGAAGAGTATTTCTTTTCCAAACGCTCTCTGTGAGCACAGTGCCAGATGCTGTGACAGCTGCTTTGCTGCCGCCGTTAGTTGATGCCCTGGCTTCCAGTTTCCAAGCCCGTACTCAGTAACCGAGGGGAGAGGCTGCCAGGGAATTCAAAGTGACAAGAAGTCTTCCTGTTCCAAACGGGCGCTGGCCTTCTGTTTAAGACTGTTACGCTGCATGACAGAGAAACTATTTTCATTTTTCAAAATTTCTAAAAAATCTACGCGGAGAAATCCTTAAGGGATTTCTGAGTTTCTGGAAGCACAAAAGGGGAAAGAGGATGGGATTTCATATACACTCCCCCCTCCGTATTCATAGGGGTTAGGGGCAGAGCTGGCCTGCGAAAAAGGAAAATTTGCGAATAACTTTTGGGCAAACTGGGACCCACCCCCGGGCCTTACCAAGGTGACGCAGGGCAGGAGCGATCTTCCTACACTCCTGCCCCGTGCAGAGCCATGCTTTGCACCCATACTGTGAGTTCCTGTGGTCTCATGAGACTACAACGGGAGTTCCCGTTGTAGTCTCGTGAGACTACAGGAACACACAGCACGGCTCTGCATGGGGCAGGAATGTAGGAAGATCGCTCCTGCCCCGCGTCACCGCTAGACCACCAGGTAAGGTCTCTGCTCCTGGGGCGGCTGCTCGCCTCCAACTGCCTCCTCTGCCTCCGATCGCCCCCTCTCCTCGCCCCAATCCAAGTCCCGGGGCCAGTTCTGGTCAATGTGGGCTGCCTCTGAGCGATTCTCTTGGGGGAGGGGGGGTTGGGAAAAAATTGCGAATACTTGAAACTGCGAACGCTGAAACCGTGAATAGGGAGGGGGAAGTGTACTGCCTTTCTGTGGTTACAGTCAGAGCAGTTTACATATTATACACAGGTACTTAATTTGTACCTGGGAAAATAGAAGGTTAAGTGACTTACCCAGAGTCACAAGGAGCTGTAGTGGGAACTGAACCCACTTCCCCTAGTTCTCAGCCCACCGCACTAATTGCTAGCCTACTCCTGCACTCCACAATAAGATGTGTTCTCATAGCACTTTAGGCTCATCTTTGACGTTGCCTTTCTCCCCTCAATCCCACATAAACCTCTGTACTCTGGCCTTCACTGTGTAGCGCTTGTGACCCTTACCAAAGCCACACCCTCAGCACAAGGGATGACACATAGAAGGGCCCGGAAAAACCAAACAAAAACTGCAGGCTATGTACAAGGTGCAGGCAAAATTTATTGTTCTAAAATTTAAATGCAGTAGTATACAACCTTATTACCAAAGGACCCGACACGGGCCGTGTTTCGGACAACACCTTCCTCAGGGGTCCATGGTAAATAAGGTGTAAAGCAAACCGCATGAAAATAAATGATAAACAATTGCCTGTGTAAAACAATCAAAAAAAGGGTAAATCAAAGTCTCAAAAGTGAAAACCGTCTGCACCTTTACACAGCCTGCAGTTTTTGTTTGGTTTTTCCTTGTCGTTTGGTACACTGCAGAGTTTGTTGGATTCTTTTTGTTTTGACGTAGAAGGGCCCTCCATTTCTTCTTGAATGGGGAAACAACAGGCAACTATATTAAGATATTTCCTCATGTAAAGCACGTTTTATGTGTGGAAAGAGGCTCTTATAAATTTGCAAGATGTGCTATTGGAGTTATGTCCATATTTACAGACTAGCACATACCAAGCTTTGACATTTAAGCATATGTGCACACAAAACATAAAAAAACAGAGGGACTGGAAACTCAATTCACAATCAAATAAGCAAATTCCTTAACCCCTTGTAAGCATACAACTGCAGGTTACCCTCAAGCCAATAAAGCGTAATAGGGGAAACGCCTCAGATGCTGCAAAGCTAATATTGCTTTGAGATTTGAAAGGAGAGGGTACATTGTTCAATAGCTCCCTTTCAGCTTTCTATCACTGGCGAAAAACTCCCTAGGTCAGGAGTGTCAAAGTCCCTCCTCGAGGGCCGCAATCCAGTCGGGTTTTCAGGATTTCCCCAATGAATATGCATGACATCTATCTGCACGCACTGTTTTCGTGGTATGCTAATAGATCTCGTGCATATTCATTGGGGAAATCTTGAAAACCCGACTGGATTGCGGCCCTCGAGGAGGGACTTTGACACCCCTTGCCGTGACTGCTACTTTCTCTCTGAGTCAGTAAGCCGACGATGGCCAGCATTTCATGATCTACTAATCATTTCTTCAGGGCTCTGAAGTGCTATCTACTAGAGAATGACACGGTGACAAAATTCATCACCATTCCCGTCCCCGCGGATAACCACGGTAAACCATCTTCATATCATTCTTTAAGGAGAGAGGGAAGAATCAGAGTATGAATGGCCACAACCACTGACCCGCAAGCTTTGCTTTGACGAATGTTGAGATTGAGCAGCAACATTCCAGAGCAGATATTATGATGTCATAATGCCTCATTCCACCAGTGCCTAAGAGCCAATCACATCAGTGATGTCACAATGGCTTCATTATCCTTGGCTCACATAAGAATCAGAGTATGAATGGCCACAACCACTGACCCGCAAGCTTTGCTTTGAAGAAAGCTGTTGTAGAAGGACCGAGGTTGAAACAGACACTACAGAATGACAGTCTCTGGTATCCAGAGCAGATATTGTGATGTCATAATGCCTCATTCCACCAGTGCCTAAGAGCCAATCACATCAGTGATGTCACAATGGCTTCATTATCCTTGGCTCACATAAGAATCAGAGTATGAATGGCCACAACCACTGACCCGCAAGCTTTGCTTTGAAGAAAGCTGTTGTAGAAGGACCGAGGTTGAAACAGACACTACAGAATGACAGTCTCTGGTATCCAGAGCAGATATTGTGATGTCATAATGCCTCATTCCACCAGTGCCTAAGAGCCAATCACATCAGTGATGTCACAATCGCTTCATTATCCTTGGCTCCCATAAGAATCAGAGTATGAATGGCCACAACCACTGACCCGCAAGCTTTGCTCTGAAGAATGCTGGTGTAGAAGGACTGAGGTTGAAACAGACACTACAGAATGACAGTCTCTGGTATCCAGAGCAGAGATTGTGATGTCATAATGCCTCATTCCACCAGTGCCTAAGAGCCAATCACATCAGTGATGTCACAATGGCTTCATTATCCTTGGCTCCCATAAGAATCAGAGTATGAATGGCCACAACCACTGACCCGCAAGCTTTGCTTTGAAGAATGCTGGTGTAGAAGGACTGAGGCTGAAATAGACACTAGAAAATGACATGGGATTACTTCCCGCGGTTATCCGCGGGGACGGGAACGGTGATGAATTTTGTCACCGTGTCATTCTCTACTATCTACACATCGATTATGTGCAAACAAATCCACACATGCCCTGGTAGGGTGGTCATTTATGTTCAGGCTCACATTTTAAAGCCTTCGTACCAAATTTGTGCACTACTGGGAATCACTGTAGATGCCAGTTTTATAAACACTTCTTTAGAAGCGACCCCCCAACCCTAATGTGCTAAGCCCCTCTCTCTCTTCTCTCCTTTTTCTTCCAGTAAGTCTATATGTTTTGTCGTCCCCTCCACTTTTTAAGTTTTTGTTTTATTTTAACAATATTTTGATAATTGGAAACCGTTTAGGTATGCTTTTGATAAACGGTATATCAAAGATTAAATAAACTTGGAAATACAGGATGTCTGGTGCAGTACTTGGAGACAGCCCCAGGAAAGAGACTTGGGAGTACTAGTCGACAAGTCAATGAAGCCGTCCGCTCAATGTAAGGCGGCGGCAAAAAGGGCAAACAGAATGCTAGGAATGATTAAGAAGGGGATCATGAACAGATCGGAGGTTATCATGCCGCAGTACCGGGCCATGGTACGCCCTCACCTGGAATACTGCGTCCAGCACCGGTCACCATACATGAAGAAGGACATGGTACCACTCGAAAGGGTTCAGAGAAGAGCAACTAAAATGGTTAAGGGGCAGGAGGAGTTGCCGTACAGTGAAAGATTAGAGAAACTGGGCCTTTTCTCCCTCGAATAGATTGAGAGAGGACATGATCGAAACATTCAAGATAATGAAGGGAATAGACTTAGTAGATAAAGACAGGTTGTTCACCCTCTCCAAGGTAGGGAGAACAAGAGGGCACTCTCTAAAGTTAAAAGGGAATAGATTCCGTACAAACGTAAGGAAGTTCTTCTTCACCCAGAGAGTGGTGGAAAACTGGAACGCTTTTCCGGAGTCTGTTATAGGGGAAAACACCCTCCAGGGATTCAAGACAAAGTTAGACAAGTTCCTGCTGAACCAGAACGCACGCAGGTAAGACTAGACTAAGGGCCGCCGTGAAAGCGGACTGCTGGGCACTGACTGGTCTGACCCAGCAGTGGCAATTTTTATGTTCTAACCTTGAACGCACATAGGCGCCTGCACTGCCTTTTCAAAATAGCTACTTTTTTGGATTAAAGGTTACTACACTACAACTCCAATCTCAGAATGATGCGTTCAGATGCTGATTTCAGCATGTTTTTCTCTTATATGTACAGTAGGTTTCCTCTTTACCGGGGGACCCAAACACTGCAAGCACCAGTTGTGTGGGTCAGTGAGGGAGATCGGGCGTGCACACCGCTGGCACTTCTTAAAACCGGGCTGCGGGGGCATGAATGGGAATACGGCCTCCGCAAAATCGAACCCCGAGGCCTGTATAGTGGCAACAGGCCCCGCCGGGGCTAGTTCGAAAAAGAAGAAAAAATTTGTTTTTGGGTTTTTTTTTTTAAAGAAAAAAAGGAACCCGAAGGTATGAAAATAAAATAACAGGAAAAAATTTGCGAGCGGGAAGGCAAAGGGAAGATTTCAACGGTCGTTGAAAAAACACACGTCTTCTTCGCTCCGCGGAAAAGAAGAAACTGGGGACCACGCACTCCTCCGTCGGGCGGGAAGGCACTCGCGCACGCGCGGTGCGGCCAACTAGAACTTTCTAGTTAAAAAGGTCCGTACCGGGGCTCCGTCGGTGACGTCACCCATGCGTAAAGAATATGCTGCCTGCTTGTCCTGGGATAATAAAGGTTACTACACTATAACTCCAATCTCAGAATGATGCGTTCAGATGCTGATTTCAGCATGTTTTTCTCTTATATGTACAGTAGGTTTCCTCTTTACCGGTGCTTCTCAGCTTTCTCCCAGAAGCTAGTGGAGTACTACAATGTTTATGTTCCTTAAAATATTCGATATCCCACAAGCAGCTTACATTAATAATAAAATCAACTTTAAAAAGAAAGGGACACCACTGATGATAGGAAAGATGAGGGTGTGGTGCAGAGGTTGTGGGTTGAAATCTCACGCTGCTCCTTGTGACCCAGGGCAAGTCGCTTAATCCCCCCGTTGCCCCAGATACATTAGAAAGATTGCGAGTCCACCAGGACAGACAGGGAAAAATACTTGAGTACCTGAACAAATTAATGTAAACCATTCTGAGCCCCCTTGAGAGAATGGTATAGAAAATGGAATAAATATCTGATAACCAGAGCTGGTATTGTGACATCATAATGCCTCATTCCACCAATAAGAGCCAACCACATCAGTGATGTCACAAAGGCTTCATTGTCCCGTACTTGGCTCACTTTTACTACATTTAGATTTCTAGAGTGGTGCAGCGGTTGTAGGTTCAAACCCACGCTGCTCCTTGTGACCCTGGGCAAGTCACTTAATCCCCATTGTCCCAGGTACATTAGATAGATTGTGAGTCCACCAGGACAGACAGGGGAAAATGCTTGAGTACCTGAATGTAAACTGCTTAGGTTATAAGTGGTATATAAACAGATAAATAATCAGTATAGGGGACTATCATACAAAGAGGCATTAATGTGCTGCCCCACCATTACATACGACTGAGGGAAAGAGAAATGAAAGGACCAAAGTCCCTATAGCTGGACCCACCATCCGATCATTAATAAATCGTCAAAAATATCATTTATGTGTAATTCTTCGTTTCAATCGTGCATTGTGAAAAAAACTTTTGGGGTATTGAGGGTACTTTGGTCCTTGGCTAGATTACACAGTTCTGAGTGGATGAAAAATCAAGTTGAGTTATCAAGTTTGGAATTTTGTTTGATTCATCTAAAGAGATTTTTTTCTTTCTTTGATTTCAACTCATTAGATCTCTACATTCACTACAACACATTTCTGGTATTTCCCTATATAGTGTGTGAAATGGAAATTAAACCCAAATGCTTGGGGGGGGGTTCTCTTTGAGCAGTGTTGTTATACTGTGCTTTTGGCAGCAGTCTTCTATTTTAAGCATCCTCGACTATTGCAAGGTCATCTATCTGGGCGCCTACAAGAAAATCCTTTAAAAATGGAGAGTGGTTCAAAACACTGCAGTCCAACTGATTTTTGGCCTAAAAAAATGGGAGCACAATACTCCCTTTATCAGAAACTTCACTGCTTGCCGATTGAGGCCCGAAAATTGTTTAAATTTACATACATTTGTTATAAATCAATCTTCGGCATGTCGCCAGGCTATCTTGTTCCTCACTTTTCTTTGAACCATCCTAATAAGCCTACACGTAGAGTTCATTTGTTTACATACCCTTCTATTAAATTATGTCATTATAAGACAGTGGTCTCAAACTCAAACCCTTTGCAGGGCCACATTTTGGATTTGTCGGTACTTGGAGGGCCTCAGAAAAAAATAGTTAGGCCCTGATTCTCCAAAGTGCCGTCCCGATTTTAGGCAGCTGTAGGCGTCCTACAGCTGTCTAATCAGCCAATCGGAATGCACGTTTAAAAAAAAAAAAAAAAAATGCTCCCCAGGCAGGCCTGAAGGCACCTCCGGGAGCCTAGGGAGATCCGCAAGATGCCTAAACTCGTCTAAGGGCCTTAGGCGAACCTAGGCGGCCCTACGCGTCTCCCTAGTAGAGGAGAAGCTTAAAATGTAGGCCAGCAAAATGCTGGTCTACATTGTAAGTAGACACGGCCGCTATACTTATCGCGGCAAGGGATCTCTCTGCCGCTATAAGTATAGCGGGCCGCGGCCTGTCCGATCGCTGGCAGGAGGGTGCCCAATCCCTCCTGCCCGAAGACGCACCCCCCGACACTACCGATCCCCCCCCCCCCGACAATATCGATCGCTGGCAGGAGGGTGCCCAATCCCTCCTGCCCGAAGACGCACCCCCCCCGGCGCTAACAACCCCCAAACCTCCATTCCACCAAACCTGTTCTTACGGCCAGATGGGTCTTGCACGTCCAGCCGGCAGGCACGCCTCGTCGAAATGAGGTGGGCCCGCCCCTTCCCGCCGAAGCCTAAGGCCTGATTGGCCCAGGCTCTAGAAGCCTGGACCAATCAGGCCTTAGGCATAGCGGGTCCGCCCATCCCCACTAAGTCTAAGGTCTGATTGGCCAATCAGGCCTTAGATTAAGTGGAGATGGGCGGACCCGCTATGCCTAAGGCCTGATTGGTCCAGGCTTCTAGAGCCTGGGCCAATCTTTCTATCTGTGTCTTTCTATCTGTGTCTCTATCTAGCCCCTTCCCTTCAGGCCCATTATCCTCCTTCCAAATGGCAGTCTCCCTTCCCTTCCATAGCTGCTGTATCACCTCTCTAGCCCCTCTCCCATGGGCCCGTTATCTCACCAGCTTCCTCTTCCATCCCGCTCCCGCATCGCTTATATTGTGTCCGTCCACCCATGCTGGGTGCGAGTCAGTGGCACCCAGCCCGCGCGGAAATAGGAAGTTGCGAAGGAGGGCCCTGACGGGACTGAAGGAAGGCCCCGGGGCCGGCCGGCGGTGTTCATCGTTGCGGCCCCCACGGCAAATCTGGAGAGTGAGAAAGAGCCGGAGCTGTGGTGGCACCGAGCACGCGCGCGAGAGTGGAACGGGGGGGGAGGGTGTTGGGGTTGCGGCGTGTGATCTTCTTAGCAGCTCTGTCGCCTGTGGTGAGGTATTAGGTCAATTGGAGATACATAAGAAGTACACCTCTCTCGTTATTCGCGGGGGATACGGGCAGAGCCGGACCGCGAATGGCGAAAAAACGTCATTATCCAGCTCTGACCCACCCCCACCTCCCTGCCGCCTTCCCGGTCTTACTTGGTGGTCTAGAAGGCTTTCGGGGCAGGAGCAATCTTCCTACGATCCTGCCCCGTGCAGATCGCCATGAGGAAATGACTGCTGTGAGTTCCCGTAGTCTCTCGAGACTACTTCGGGAACTCCCTACAGCCATTTCCTCATGGCGATCTGCACGGGGCAGGAGCGTAGGAAGATTGCTACTGCCCCGAAAGCCCTCTAGACCACCGGGTAAGGCCGGGAAGGCGGCAGGGAGGTAAAAAATATGGTTTATTTTTTATTTTCCCCTCCCCAGAAAAAAATGGGGAGGGGGAAGTGTAGTCTGGATATTTACTGAGATGGTAAGGATCGGGGGGTGTTGCAGGTGGTGCTTGGGTCAAGTCTGGTTGTGTTAGTTTAGTTTAATGTATTTATCCTATAGATGTGTTAGCGCGTGCATTGATTTAGCGTGCGCTAAAACGCTTAGCGCACCTTTGTAAAAGAGGGCCTCAGAATCAAAGACTGTACGAGAAGCCTGAATGCAGAGAAATCAAAATAAGCCCCGACTGTCCGAAGCGTCCAAACCATTAAAAAAAACCCTCTCTTTACCAAAGCATTTGTTTGCGCAGGGTCAGATTGCGATCCAATAGGATGCCTAAGACTTTAATTTCAGGTATAATGGGATAAACAATCCCATTCAAAATTAATGTGTCCCCCTGGATATAGCACCAACCCCGTCCCATCCCAGCGAGTTCTATCCCTGGCCCTGCCACATCTCTGCGAGCTTGTAAAGATGAGGCCAGAGTTTGAAGGGATGGGGCAGAGGCAGAATTAGTGGGGACTGGACAAGAGGTCACGGACTGAAGCTAAGGGGGGACAAGTCCAGGATAAATATCAGGAAGTTCTGCTTCACGCAATGAGTGGTGGACACCTGGAATGCTCTCCCAGAGGAGGTTATTGCGGAATCCACCGTTCTAGGATTTGAAAGCAAACTAGACGCACATCTCCTTACGAGAG
The DNA here is from genome assembly GCF_902459505.1 of Geotrypetes seraphini. Lineage (NCBI taxonomy): Eukaryota > Metazoa > Chordata > Amphibia > Gymnophiona > Dermophiidae > Geotrypetes > Geotrypetes seraphini. The sequence goes on along the minus strand of NC_047090.1, from coordinate 176,885,305 downwards.
GCATAGAGGGATATGGGTGACTTAATTTACGCCAGGTGCACACCTGGCTGGGACTCAGCGTGTGCGGATCGCCGGACTTGATGGACCAAAGGTCTGATCTGGAGATGGCAGTTCTTATGTTCTTATAATGCCTCATTCCACAGTGCCTCAGAGCCAACCTCATCAGTGATGTTACAATGGAGTAGCAACATTCCAGAATCCCAAAGAGTAACAAAAGATTCTAGAACCCCAAACGGTATCAAGATTCCAGGCAGAATCTCAAAGAATAGCAAGATTCCAGAGCTGAGATTGTGACACGGAAAAGAGGTCATGGACTGAAGCTAAGGGGGGTCAAGTCCAGGACAAATATCAGGAAGTTCTGCTTCACGCAACAAGTGGTGGACACCTGGAATGCTCTCCCAGAGGAGGTTATTGCAGAATCCACCGTTCTAGGATTTAGAAGCAAACTAGATGCACATCTCCTTACGAGAGGCATAGAGGGATATGGGTGACTAAAATTACGCCAGGTGTACACCTGGCTGGGCCTCCGCGTGTGCGGATCGCCGGACTTGATGGACCTAAGGTCTGACCCGGAGATGGCAGTTCTTATGTTCTTATATGATCCTGCGGGGACAGGGACAAGTTTATCCAAGTATCACGCTCCACTTTGAGGTGCCCATAAAGAACCTCAACAGCATCCAAAAACGGAAGTTATAAGAAACAAATTAAGCCGCTATGAACTACAAAGCATAGAACATGGGGCCCGGGGGCAATTGGAGGTCTTTTAGGAACACTGTTAATTTCTCTTATAGCAGAAGAAATATTCTAGACGTAAACTTACCATCGATTCACTGATCAACAACAAGAGCAGCGCTTCTTCTGTATTTTCTTGAGGACAGAAAATGCTGCAGAAATATCAAAAGAAGGTTAACGTTGAGATCAACTGTTTAACTTTCAAAATCCTATATGGTATCCTCCCTCCCTTTATCCCTCTTTCTTGGAATTCCTCAAACCCTAATACCACCAGATCCTCCCACAAATTAAAACTATCCTTCCCCTCGCTAAAAGGCATTTCCCACACAGGAAAGCTAGGGACCTCCCGCCACTTCAAAATCACTGAGCTCTGGAACAACCTTACCTCCCCTCTTCGGAACTTGAGCTCTCACCAAGTTTTCTGCAAACATCTGAAAACCTGGCTTTTCTCAAAAAATGTAAGTCTCCCTCCAACTTAGGAATCAAGGAAACTCTTATATCTTGGCATCCCAAGTCCTCTAAATTTTCTTCACACTTCTACCTCTAACCCTCTATTGTAGTTCCTTCCTATTTCTCCTACTGTAAACCGCGTTGAGCTCTACGAACGTGGAGATGATGTGGTATACAAACCTAAGGATTAGATTAGATTAAATTAGATCAAATGTTCAATAGTAATAACCATGCAAACATTTGGCTTATGTTGCTTTGAATGGTCAAAGTCTAAAGTATTTTAGCTCAGTGGTTCTCAAACGTGTCCTGGGACACCACCAACCAGTTCAACTTTCAGGATATCCCTAACGAATATGCGTAATTAAATTTCAAGTCAAAAAGCTAATTACATACATGTTTTAAATATTTAATCAGTGGAATAGCGCACGCTAGCCACTACCGCTTCCTTTTGAGCAGGCGGTAGATTTTCAGCTAGGGCGCGCTAATCCAGTGCGTGCGATAAAACCGCTGGCACACCTTCATAAAAGGAGCCCTTTATTAAGTAACGCATTTAGCAATAATATTATAACCATTTAACAAACTACATTAAATCACACACAATATTCACATAAACGGAGCCCCCCCAGTTCATTCAACCATTAAAAAATCTGCACTTTAAAAATTACAACCGGGGACAACAGTGGCCAGCAAGGTTTGGATTGAGGGGTACAGATAGGAGTTGAGGTAGGTTATAGGAAGAGTCAGGGACCACTGCACAGGTGATAGGCCTGAGGGGCCGCTGCGGGAGCGGACCGCTAGGCGGGATGGATCTCTGGTCTGACCCAGTGGAGGCAAATTCTTATGTTCTTATGTTCTCCCATGTCTGTCTCAATAACAGACTATGGGCTTTTCCTCCAGGAACTTATCCAAACCTTCCTTAAAACCAGCTACGCTATCCGCTCTAACCAGAACCTCTGGCAACGGGTTCCAGAGCTTAACTATTCTCTGAGTGAAAATATTGTTTCTTTGTTGCATACACTCCTACGTCACGTCTTGTTCATGTATTCAGTTGATCTTGACTGTTTCACGACCTCGAGTGGTGTCCACATCATCCACATTAATCAAGCTCGACCCGATTCCGTGTTTCACCAGTAATAATAATAATAACAACTTTATTTTTGTATACCGTAATGCCACAGCAGTTCAGAGCAATTTACAGAGGAAGAGACTGTACAAAGACAGCGATGTTACAGAAAAGACTTTCAAGTTACATTAGCAAGTCAAGAGTAATCAGGTATATCCGGAGGCATATCAGAGTAGGCGACTTTAGGGGCTTAATCTGGTCACGGCTCCATTTCATTTAAACATACTTGTCATTCATAATGCAAAATATATAAAAGCAGCTTCACTTCGATCTAGGAATCTGAGATTGGTCAATTTTCCCCAAACCCATCTTATTTCATCAGAAATCCTGTTTCGCAAGTATTTAAAGGAAGTTTTGGGACTTCCACACTCAGATTCCTTACCTATTTCAAATTATTACTATATCCCACAAAAGAAAAAAATTAGGCTCTGAGAAAGGAGTAGACCAACTGGTTACAACTGATTTAAATCTCACTGAATTCCTAGAGGATTCCTCAAACACTATACTTAATCGGTCTACATTATTAATTAATTGTCTTAATGAGATAGATAAGAGTCTAATTATGAAGACATATTTTCGAAATAAATAAGTAAAATTTTGTGGCGATATAGTACAAATATTTCCTGATGTCTCTAGACCCACCCAGATGAAGAGGAAAGCTTTTCTTTTATTAAAAGCAGCTTACATGGACGAAACATCCAAACCAGGATCACATCACCAGTTTGAGGTTTGGATGTCTCATCCGTGTAAGCTGCTTTTATACATTTTGTATAATTACATTACAGATTTCTATTCCGCCGTTACCTTGCGGTTCAAGGCGGATTACAAAAAGGATCTATCTGGCCATTTCCAGAGGAATTATAGAATAGTTAGGGTGTAGTCAACTTGGTTCATAGAGATGAGGTGGTTCTTGTGGCGTTAGGTTGGTTTCGATTGTTGGGTATCAGGGATTTTTTAAATAGTATGGTTTTTATTTCTTTTCTAAATGTTCTGTAGTCATAGAAACATAGAAGATGACGGCAGATAAGGGCCATAGCCCATCAGGTCTGCCCACTCTACTGACCCACCCCCAAGTCTACTATCCTAGGGTTCCCACTCCTGGTGACAGGTTCCCTTGGCTTAATCCTCTAAGGGATCCCACATGGGCATCCCATTTGCTCTTAAATTCTTGCACGCTGTTTGCCTCGATCACCTGCACCGGGAGCTCGTTCCAAGGATCAACCACTCTCTCGGTGAAGAAATATTTCCTGGTGTCGCCATGAAATTTCCCGCCCCTGAGTTTGAGCGGATGCCCTATTGTGGCTGAGGGTCCTTTGAGAAAGAGAATCTCTTCTTCCATCTCGATACGGCCGGTAATATACTTAAACGTCTCGATCATGTCTCCTCTCTCCCTACGTTCCTCGAGTGAGTAGAGCCGCAAATTTTTCAGCCTTTCCTCGTACGATAGATCCTTGAGCTCCGAGACCATCCTGGTGGCCATCCGTTGCACCGACTCTACTCTCAGCACATCTTTTCGGTAGTGTGGCCTCCAGAATTGCACACAGTATTCCAAATGTCAGTGGTCATTATCAGCAAAGTAGAGAGTTGGCGGTCTAATCTCGCTGCTTGTGTGGCCAGGAGGCCATTATACAGTTTTTTCCGTTTGACTTCTCTGATTGGGGGGTATGTGAATGGAGCGTGGGTTCTCATTTGTCTGGTTGAGGTGGTTCGGATTAGACGTTTAGGTATATTGGGCTGTTTCCGTTCATGGTTTTAAATAGAAGAGAGTAGAACTTGAATTGTATTCTTGCTTGAATTGGTAGCCAGTGTGAGTGGAGGTACGCCTCGGTGATGTGGTCATGTTTCCTCAGAGAGTAGATGAGTCTCAGGGCTGTGTTCTGGATTGTCTGCACTTGTTTAATCATGAGTGAGAAGTATGTTTAAAATAAAGCGGGGCCGTGAACAGATTAAGCTCCTGAAGACGCCTACTGGCGAAACATGGAATCGTGTCGAGCTTGATTAATGTGGATGATGTGGACACCACTCGAGGTCGTGAAACAGTCGAGATCAACTGAATACATGAACAAGACGTGACCAAGTACGCAACAAAGAAACAATATCGGCCAAGCATAAATCTTGCTGGCCACTGTTATACCCGGTTGTAATTTTAAAGTGAAGATTTTTAAATGGTTTAAATGAACTAAAGGGCTCCGTTTATGTGAATATTGTGTGTGATTTAATGTTGTTTGTTAAATGGTTATAATATTATTGCTAAATGTATTATTTAATAAAATGATTTAATAAATGATGAAATATTTAAAACATGTATGTAATTAGCTTTTTGACTTGAAATTAAGTTATTGGGTAAAGCTACTGAAAGTTTTCAATAAGTCCTGGTGGGATTTATTAATTGGTTGTAATTAATATGCGTGAGACAGATTTACATGCCTGTCAACTCCATTATATACAAATCTGTATATAATGGAGATCCAGAAAATCTTTAAGGAGATCCAGAAAATCGGACTGGCTGGTTCATAGACAAAACCGCGGAAGACAAAGGTGCGCGCCGACAACTGAGCGCAAGACGGAGGTGCGCGCCGAAGAAAATGACAGTTTTTAGGGGCTCCGACGGGGGGTTTTGTTGGGGAGCCCCACCACTTTACTTAATACAGATTGCGGCGGCGTTGTGGGTGGTTTGGGGGGTTGTAACCCCCCTCATTATACTGTAAACTTAACTTTTTCCCTGTTTTTAGGGAAAAGGTGAAGTTTTCAGTAAAATGTGGGGGGTTACAACCCCCCAAACCCCCCACAACGCCCCCACAACGCGGCGCGATCTGTATAAAGTAAAGTGGGGAGGTTCCCCCCACGCCCCCCCCCCCGTCGGAGCCCCTAAAAACAGTTATTTTCTTCGGCGCGCACCTCCGCGCTGCGCTCAGTTGTCAGCGCGCACCTTTGTCTTCCGCGGTTTTGACCTGACACCGGACTGGCTGGTGGTCTCCCAGGACATGTTTGGAGATAATTCATAGAAAAGGAATTTTCTTAGATTAAAAAAAATGTTTTATAATTATTTAGTCACAATTCTTATGTCACTAACATATCATCACAATTGTACTTGTGTAAAGTGACCTTTCTAAAGCTTCTACGCTTCAGCTGGTCCAAATAATGGCCTTGTAGAACAATACAAATCTTGGGATCTGGATTGTTGAGCATTTCACAGAATCATAATGGCACTCCACCTTTCCATCAGCGAAAAGATGAACACTGGGGAGCTTTCCGTCAAACTTCAGGCTCTAGGTAGGAAAAAGATTTCGTGACATCCATTTCGGCTCCAGCACCAATCTGAATGGCACCGACTTCCAAAGGAAGGCTATATCAATTCATGCACTCCAAAGAGATGCAAACCCTTAGTCCACAGGTGTCAAAGTCGGTCCTCGAGGGCCGGAATCCAGTCGGGTTTTCAGGATTTCCCCAATGAATATGCATGAGATCTATGTGCATGCACTGCTTTCAATGCATATTCATTGGGGAAATCCTGAAAACCTGACTGGATTGCGGCCCTCAAGGAGGGACTTTGACACCCCTGCCTTAGTCCATGGCTTCACATTCCCTCAACAAAAATGGCTGCATCAGCTCATAAAAAGGCACATGATTCAAGTTTCTCATGAATCAATAACACAACTGCCTCAAGCTTTAGTTTTCTTACAGTTTCCAAATGTATTTCAGCACAAGTAAAAGCAGAAGTTATTTTTGTTTCTTTCTGTATGTTTGTGTTTATCTATTTGATACACCATCATTCAAAAATGTCAAAGTCTGTCAGCTTAGAGCAGGGGTGGGCAACTCCGGTCCTCGAGGGCCGGAATCCAGCCGGGTTTTCAGGATTTCCCCAATGAATGTGAATGAGATCTATTTGCATGCACTGCTTTCAATGCATATTCATTGAGGAAATCCTGAAAAATCGACTGGATTGCTGCCCTCGAGGACCGGAGTTGCCCACCCCTGGCCTAGAGGTAACAATCCCCAGACATTATTGCTCTGTCTTAGCACATATTTAAGTCAGACACTGATTTACGGTAAGTCATTCTGATTTACGGTACATAACTGCACTTCAAGTCACTACCATAAACATGCCAATGGTGTTATAAACTTACTCCATCTGGGTCAACTGCATCAAGGGCAAAACTTAGCATGAAGAATTTTGATTTAATTATTTATGGTAGCTTTGAAAGAGTTAACGTTTGTCTCTCACTGCTTTTCAACACAAGCTGGACCATTTAATAACCTTTCATAGTATTTCCATACTCAAAGACAAAATAAATGGCTCTAGAACCAGGGTTCTCTACCCAGTTCTAGAGACATATCCAGTCAAGAAAGTTTTCAGAATACACATGAAAAATATTGGCATGTTCTACCTCAGTGGTTCCCAAACCTGTCCTGGGGGGACCCCCAGCCAGTCAGGTTTTCAAGATATCCCTAATGAATATGCATGAGAGAGATTTGCATATTCATTAGGGACATCTTGAAAACCTGACTGGCTGGGGGTCCCCCAGGACAGGTTTGGGAACCACTGTTCTACCTCCATTATATGCAAATCTATATCAAGTATATTCGCTGTGGGTATCCTAAAAGCCTAACTGGCTAGGTGTGTCCTGAAGACTGCGTTTGAGAACCCCAGCTCTAGAAGATGTCAATCATGATATTAAGTTGATGATAAAGGGGATGGAACTCCTCTCGCATGAGGAAAGACTAAAATGGTTAGGACTCTTCAGCTTGGAGGAGATGGCTGAGGGGAGATAGGATTGAAGTCTACAAAATCCTGAGTGGAGTAGAACGGGTACAAGTGGATCGATTTCTCACTCTGTCAAAAATTTACAAAGACTAGGGGGACACTCGATGAAGTTACAGGGAAATACTTTTAAAACCAATAGGAGGAAATATTTTTTCACTCACAGAATAGTTAAGCTCTGGAACATATTGTCAGAGGTTGTGGTAAGAGCGGATAGCATAGCTGGTTTTAAGAAAGGTTTGGACAAGTTCCTGGAGGAAAAGTCCATAGTCTGTTATTGAGTAAGACATGGGGAAGCCACTGCTTGCCCTGGATCGATAGCATAGATTCTTTAGGGTTCCGGAATCTTTTGTTACTCTTTGGGATTCCAGAATCTTGCTATTCTTTAGGATTCTGAATGGAATTTTGCAAATCCTTGGGTTTTAGCCAGGTACTAGGGACTTGGATTGGGCACCATGAGAACGGGCTACAGGGCTTGATGAACCTTTGGTCTGACCCAGTAAGGCTATTCTTATGTTCTTAAATGACATCACCTGGGATCGACAGAAAAAGAGAGTTCTACTTTCATCCCACCCACTTTTCCAATTTATTTTTGTGAGCTAAGTTTACAATTTTGCTCCAAGAATAGAAAGTCTTAATTATCTGTTTATATCTTTCTTTGATCCAGCAAAACCATGTTATGTAACATATAATGATATCGGACAACTTGTTAAAGATCCCTTTGAAATGAAATATTTACACCTCAGGCAACTCTGCACAAGGCAGAATTAGCGTAGAATTCCCCACCTCTGCAGACTGCGCAGGGTGGAAGAGGAAGCAGCAGCCTAATGTGAAGCTCCTGTGCTGGAGTGGTAAGTGTCCAATGGGAGGAGGGGCCGAAAAAAAGTTAGATGTGTGCTATGGGAAGGAGTGAGGGCTGCAAGAAGGTAGATGAGGGTTGTGTATGCCTTTGGCAGGGGTGCCCACACTTTTTGGGCTTGCGAGCTACTTTTAAAATGACCAAGTCAAAATGATCTACCAACAATAACATTTTAAAAAAACACAACGCACACTGTACGCATAGAAAATGTTAATTATCATTCCTATTCCAGGATTTTTCAAAGAGGTCAAAGCAGATGACTCTATGCACTATTACCTCAGTAACAACCATACAAAAATAGACAAATATACCCCCCTCCCTTTTTACTAAACCACGATAACAGTTTTTAGAGCGCAGGGAGCTGCACTGAATGCCCAGCGCTGCTCTCGACGTTCATAGGCTCCCTGCGCTAAAAAACTCTATTGCAGTTTAGTAAAAGGGGACCTTAGTGTAAAATATAGACAGCAGATATAAATTCAGACACATTTTGATCACTAAATTTAAAATAAAATCATTTTTCCTAGCTTGTCTGGTGATTTCATGAGTCTCTGGTTGCACTTTCTTCTTCTGACTGTGCATCCAATCTTTCTTCCCTTCTTTTAGCCTGTATGCTTCCTCTCCTCCAGACCTCGTTCCCTCCCCCAACTTTTCCTTCCTCTCTCCCTGCCCTTTCTTTCTCTCTGCCTCCCTTTCTTTTTTTTCTGTTTCTCTTCTTTCCTTCTGTCTCCCTGCCTGCCCTTTTTCTTTCTTTCTCCCTGCCCTCCCCCAAGCCACTGCCATCGGGGACCAGGACCCAAACCGCCACCAATAACAGGCCCGAAAGCCGCCGCCGCCCCAACCTCTCCCTGCTTCAGCCGACCAGCATCGCGATCGAGCTGTTGGGGGAAATGCTGCCGGGTCCTGCCTTCGCGGAAACAGAAAGTAGGCAGGACCCGGCAGCAAGAAGAGCAAATGCTTCACTAACCTGTCTCCCGCCTTAGCCCATAGCGAACGCTTGCTTCAGGGCTCTCAACATGTGCGCGCCGGCTTCCCTTCTCCCCCTCCCCCCCCCGGACATAACTTCCGGTTTCGGAGGGAAGAAAAGGGAAGCTAGCACGCACATGTTAGAGCCATGGAGCATAAGTTCGCTACGGGCTGAAATCTCCAAGCGGGTTTTTTTTTGTTTTTTTTTTAATGTTCAGCAGCGGCGGCAGCAGCAGATGACAGCTGGGCGGACCGCCCAGCTAAAAGGCCCTAGAGAGAACACTGGAGAGGAAGGCTGATCGGCCAGGTAGATCAGGACAGCAACACGAGTCTATCACGGAGCCCGGGATGGGCTCCGCGATCGACTCGCGTTGCCTTCCTGAGCTACTGGTCAATCGCGATTGACGTGTTGGGCACCCCTGGCCTATGGCATTGGGGAGAGCTGAAGCAAGGTGGATGGGGTGGTGTGTACCATGGGAAGGGGAAAGGGAATGGGACTTGACATACCGCATTTTCCGTGTGGTTACATAGTAACATAGTAGACGACGGCAGATAAAGACCCGAATGGTCCTTCTTGACTGCCCAACCTGATTCAATCTAAAAATTTGTTGGGGGGGGGGTTCTCCTTAGCTATTTCTGGACAAGGATCTACACAATCAAAGCAGTTTAAATATTTTAGACGGGTCCTTATTTTCTACCTGGGGCAATGGAGTGTTTAAGTGACTTGCCCAGAGTCACGAGGAGCTGTAGTAGGAATCAAACTCATGTCCTCAGGGTGCTGAGGCAGCTGCTCTAATCACTGGGCCACTCCTCCACTCCCGGGAGACTTCAGAGGGTGTTGGTTAACGGTACCCTCTCTGAAACGTCGAGGGTGACCAGTGGAGTGCCGCAGGGATCAGTCTTGGGCCCGATCCTTTTCAACGTATTTATAGGAGACATGACTCAGGGGCTTCAAGGTAAAATAGCATTATTCGCCGACGATGCCAAATTATGTAACCGCAAGTAAAAATGATTTGTCCGACAGCATGAGGCAGGACCTGCTTTTACTGGAACATTGGTCCACAACCTGGCAGCTGGGCTTCAATGCGAAAAAAATGCAAGGTCATGCACCTTGGTAACAATAAAATGAATGGTGAAACCTTGTCCAGGACTACAGCAGAGCGGGATTGGGGGGTGATCATTAGTGGAGACATGAAATCAGCCAATCAAGTGGAGAAGGCTTCATCTAAGGCTAGACAAAGGCTGGGATGTATCCGTAGAGGCTTTGTTAGCCGGAAGCCAGAGGTCATTATGCCGTTGTACAGAAGCATGGTGAGGCCTCATCTGGAGTACTGTGTGCAATTCTGGAGGCCGCACTACCGTAAGGATGTGCTGAGAGTTGGGTCGGTTCAGCGAATGGCCACCAGGATGATCCTGGGGCTCAAGGATTTCTCGTTTGAAGACAGGCTGCACAAGTTGCGGCCATACTCTCTCGAAGAACATAGGGAGAGGGGAGATATGATAGAGACATTTAAGTACATCACTGGTCGCATTGAGGTGGAAGACGACGTTTTCCTTCTAAAAGGACCCTCGTCCACAAGGGGACATCCGCTGAAAATCAGGGGGGGGGGGGAAAATTTCATGGGGATACCAGGAAGTACTTCTTCACTGAAAGAGTGGTGGACCATTGGAACGAGCTCCTGGAGCAGGTGATCATGGCCAGCAGCATACAAGATTTTAAGAATAAATGGGATGCCCATGTCGGATCCCTACGAGGGTAGCATAGAGGAGGGCAGCTTGGGGACGAGTGATAAGAGTGTAGATTAGGGGAGGGTTGTTGGAGTGGGCAGACTTGACGGGCTATGGCCCTTTTCTGCCGTCATTTTCTATGTTTCTATGTATGTTGCTAACTTCCCCCCCTTAGTGTGAAGAGTTTCAGTCTCTGGTAACCAGAGCTGAAATTGTGATGTCATAATGCCTCATTCCACCAATAAGAGTCAACCTCGTCAGTGATGTCACAATAGCTTGATTGTAACGGGATTCATCTGCTGTTTATGACAAGGAAGGAAGGACTGACAAAACGTGGATGAAGAGTATGCATCATAGGGGGGACTGTCCAGTTAATTGATGCGGAATATTGACAGCAGACCCACAAAAAAGCAGTAAAAGTCATAGGTTCTCTGAAGGGTTCAACCTGATAGCTCAGCACTTGAGAAACCACATGATTGTGATATAAATTAAAATCATAAAAATTGTTGCGAAACGGGGTGTCCTCAGTGTGAGAGATCAGCGAAGGGAGATAATTCTCCAGCACTTTACACAGCAAGGCGTACACAACCCTCATCTACCTTCTTGCAGCCCTCCTCCCTCCCGTTGGACACTTACCACTCCAGCACAGGACACCTCACGTGTGCTCAAATTAATCGTGTAATAACTTAAACAGTGGTATCTAATTCATCAATCACCCAAGTGCAAGATAAAGCAGGAAGTCCCGCTCTGAGAACCCCACAGCCAGCTCCTGGATATAAACTCAGACTTAGCTTGAGAATTGGTCCGTTGGTCTTTAGTTTTTTTTTTGACAGGAGCCTTACCTGCCTGCTAAACCACACTTAGGGCTCTTTTTACGAAGCCGCGGTAGCGGCTTAAACGTGCGCGACTTTTCATCACGCGCTAGCTCAAGAGGAGGCGGTCGCGGCCAGCACGGCCGGCGGTTTAGCGCGCACTGTTACGCGCGTTAAACCGCTAACGCGCCTTCGTAAAAGGAGCCCTTCGTGTGGCAGAACGTAAGTCAACCTGAGCTACAAGTGAAAAGGTGCGAGTTCAAATCACAATAACTAACTAACTAACTAAATACAATTGAAACCTTATTGAAAAAGAAAGGAAATATGTACTTTTCTCCGCTGTAGACACGTGGCCGTCTGCTGAGAGCGTATGTTTTCGTATTGGTTCCTTGCCGCAGTGGATCGTCGAGAGGGGACTGGTGAGGTGGCTCTTCCAGTGGATTCCAGTAACTCTGCTCACATATGCCTCGCAGTAAAATCTCAGCTAGTTGCCTGGCTATCGTCTGAGGAAGTCAGCAGAAGAAAAAGACAGGAATCTTTTCAGTTGGATGAAAGATACGGAAACATGGCGGACAGGAGGCCAATTCCTACAGCATGGCAGGTTGAGCTGTCTTAAACTCAGAAATAAAATGTTAAGGTGCCATATCATAGAAACATAGAACATGACGGCAGAAAAGGGCCACGGCCCATTTAGTCTGCCCACCCTAATGGCCCACCCCCTAACTACTTCCATGAAGAGATCCCACGTGCCAAATAGAAACATAGAACATGACGGCAGAAAAGGGCCATGGCCCATCTAGTCTGCCCACCCTAATGGCCCACCCCCTAACTACCTCCATGAAGAGATCCCACATGCCAAATAGAAACATAGAACATGACGGCAGAAAAGGGCCATAGCCCATCTAGTCTGCCCACCCCCTAACTACCTCCATGAAGAGATCCCACATGCCAAATAGAAACATAGAACATGACGGCAGAAAAGGGCCACGGCCCATCTAGTCTGCCCACCCTAATGGCCCACCCCCTAACTACCTCCATGAAGAGATCCCACATGCCAAATAGAAACATAGAACATGACGGCAGAAAAGGGCCACGGCCCATCTAGTCTGCCCACCCTAATGGCCCACCCCCCTAACTACCTCCATGAAGAGATCCCACATGCCAAATAGAAACATAGAACATGACGGCAGAAAAGGGCCACGGCCCATCTAGTCTGTCCACCCTAATGGCCCACCCCCTAACTACCTCCATGAAGAGATCCCACATGCCAAATAGAAACATAGAACATGACTGCAGAAAAGGGCCACGGCCCATCTAGTCTGCCCACCCCCTAACTATCTCAATGAAGAGATCCCACATGCAAGTCCCATCTTTTCTTAAAATCTGGCACGCTGCTGGCCTCAATTACCTGTTGTGGAAGATTATTCCAGCGATCAACCACCCTTTCGGTGAAGAAACATTTTCTGGTGTCGCCATGAAATTTCCCACCCCCGATTTTCAACAGATGCCCTCTTGTTGCCATGGGTCCTTTAAGGAAAAAGAGATCCTCTTCCACCTCGATACGGCCTGTGACATATTTGAACGTCTCCCCTCTCTCTGCGTTCCTCGAGTGAGTACAGCTGCAACTTACCCAGTCGTTCCTCATACAGGAGATCCTTGAGACCTGAGACCATCCTGGTGGCCATTCAGACCATCCTGGTGGCCATATCAAACCAAGCAAAAAGCAATGTTACTTACCGTAACAGTTGTTATCCAGGGACAGCAGGCAGCTATTCTCACTAGTGGGTGATGTCATCCGACAGAGCCCCGATACGGACGTCTCACAAGCATGTCTTGCTTGAAGAAACTTAGAAGTTTCGAGATGCCCGCACTGCACATGCGCCAGTGCCTTCCCGCCCGACGGACCGGGCGTGTCTCCTCAGTTCAGGTAGCTAGCCGAGAAGCCAACCCAGGGGAGGTGGGTGGGACGTGAGAATAGCTGCCTGCTGTCCCTGGATAACAACTGTTACGGTAAGTAACATTGCTTTATCCCAGGACAAGCAGGCAGGTATTCTCACTAGTGGGTGACCTCCAAGCTAACCTCAATGGGATGGTGGGAGAGTTGGCAACTTAGGAGAACAAATTTTGTAACACTGTTTGGCCAAACTGTCCATCCCTTCTGGAGAAAGTATCCAGACAATAATGAGAGGTGAATGTATGAACCAAGGACCAAGTGGCAGCCTTACAAATCTCCTCAAACGGTGTCGATCTGAGGAAGGCTACAGAGGCTGCCATTGCTCTGACCTTGTGGGCTGTGACCTTACAGGGAAGGGATAATCCAGCCTGGGCATAGCAGAAAGAGATACAAGCCGCCATCCAGCTGGAGATGGTGCGCTTCGATACAGGTCGTCCCAACTTGTTTGGATCAAAGGAGACAAAAAGTTGAGGAGCACTTCTGTGTGGTTTGGTGCGATCCAAGTAGAAAGCCAAAGCACGTTTACAGTCCAGAGTGTGAAGAGCTGATTCTCCAGGATGAGAATGAGGCTTTGGAAAAAAACACTGGAAGCACAATGGATTGGTTGAGATGAAATTCAGAGACCATTTTAGGCAGGAATTTCGGATGAGTGCGTAGGATCACCTTGTCATGATGGAAGACTGTGAAAGGCGGGTCCGCCACTAAGGCCTGAAGCTCACTGACCCTACGAGCAGACGTGAGGGCCACTAGAAAAACCACTTTTCAAGTGAGAAACTTTAGCGGAGCCTTGTTGAGAGGCTCAAACGGAGGTTTCATCAGCTGAGAAAGGACAACATTGAGATCCCAAACCACTGGAGGCGGTTTGAGAGGAGGATTGACATGAAAAAGTCCTTTCATAAATCTGGAAACCACAGGATGAGAAGAGAGAGGTTTCCCTTGTAGAGGCTGATGGAAAGCCGCAATAGCACTCAGGTGGACTCGTATAGATGTAGACTTGAGACCAGACTGAGACTGGTGTAGAAGATAGTCCAATACAGAGGATAGGGAGGCTCGCTGAGGCTCCTTGGAATTGGAAACACACCAGGAAGAAAATCTAGTCCACTTCTGGGAGTAGCATTGACGAGTAGCAGGCTTCCGGGAAGCCTCTAAGACATCCCTCACCGCCTGGGAAAACTGGTGAGGAGTTACGTTGAGAGGAACCAAGCTGTCAGGTGGAGAGACTGGAGGTTGGGATGAAGCAGAGACCCCTGATGCTGAGTAAGCAGTGAAGGAAACACTGGAAGTAGACACAGTCCCCTGCTGCTGAGTTGAAGGAGAAGGGAGAACCAAGGTTGTCTGGGCCACCGAGGAGCTATCAGAATCATGGTGGCATGGTCGGACTTCAGCTTGACCAGAGTCTTTTGAATGAGAGGAAACGGAGGAAACGCATACAGAAAGCGATTCCCCCAATCCAGCAGAAAAGCATATGCCTCGAGGCGATGAGGATCGTAGATCCAGGAGCAAAATTGAGGCAGCTTGAAATTGTGGGGAGCCGCAAAGAGGTCTATCTGAGGCGTCCCCCACTGAGCGAAGATCTGATGAAGGGTCTTGGAATGGAGTGTCCATTCGTGAGGCTGGAGAAGACGACTCAGGTTGTCTGCCAAGACATTGTCCTTCCCCTGAATGTAGACAGCTCTGAGGAAGGCGTTGTGGCGAATCGCCCAATCCCAGACTCTGAGAGCTTCCTGGCAGAGGGAGGCCGAGCCCGTGCCCCCCTGCTTGTTGACATAATACATGGCGACCTGATTGTCGGTGCGAATGAGGACCACCATGTCGTGAAGCAGATGTTGAAAAGCTTGAAGAGCATTGAAGATGGCTCTGTGCTCCAGAAGATTGATTTGATGGAGTCGGTCCGCACTGGTCCAGAATCCCTGAGTGCGAAGACCATCCAAGTTTCCAAGTTTCCAAGTTTATTAGTTTTTTTAATATCCCGACCATCAAGTGAATATCTGGCCGGTTAACAAAGTTTTGTATAGGCTAAAAATATTATAAAATAAAGTGAACATAGAAGACATAGACTAGACAAACTGGATAGTGAGGAAAGTGGGGGGAGGAGGGGAGAAGTTACAAAGTTTAGAGAAAGAGGGGGGGGTGGGGAAAGGATAGAACGAAAGGGATAGGGTGGCATTGTTGAGGCAAGTGCTTAATGAAGTCAAACAATGCAGATGAGCTCCCCAGGCATAGATCGAGGAATCGGTTGTGAGAACCTTCTGGTGGGGAGGAGTGTGAAACAGCAAACCTCTGGATAGATTCGAAGAGGTCATCCACCAAAGTAGAGACTGCCGAAGAGCAGGAGTAACGATGATGTGTCGAGACAACGGATCTGACACCTGAGTCCATTGAGATGCCAGGGTCCACTGAGGAATTCTGAGATTGAGCCTGGCAAACGGCGTCACATGAACTGTAGAGGCCATGTGGCCCAGGAGGACCATCATGTGTCTCGCTGAGATGGACTGGCGAGAAGACACAGACTGGCAGAGATGAAGAAGAGCATCCATGCACTGAGGAG
Organism: Geotrypetes seraphini; assembly: GCF_902459505.1. NCBI lineage: Eukaryota > Metazoa > Chordata > Amphibia > Gymnophiona > Dermophiidae > Geotrypetes > Geotrypetes seraphini. Next base: position 176,869,374 of record NC_047090.1, on the reverse strand, counting down.
GAAGGAACGCTCTGAGGCGAATGGTATCCAGGACCGCCCCGATGAAGGGGAGAGACTGGGTAGGTTGTAGGTGAGATTTGGGAAAGTTGATCTCGAATCCCAAACTCTGCAGGAACAGAATCGTGGACAGGGTCGCCGAGATGAAACCGGAGGCCGAGGGAGCCTTGATCAGCCAGTCGTCGAGGTAGGGAAATACCTGAAGACCTTGGTTCCGGAGTGCCGCGGCCACCACCATCAGACACTTCGTGAAGATTCTGGGGGACGAAGACAGGCCGAATAGAAGCACTCGATACTGTAGATGGAGATGTCCCACCCGAAATCTGAGGAACTTGCGAGAGGCCGGATGAATGGGAATGTGAGTGTAGGCCTCCTTGAGATCCAGAGAGCATAACCAGTCGTTCTGCTCGAGGAGGGGGTAGAGAGACGCGAGTGTCAGCATGCGAAATCTCTCTTTGACTAGGAATTTGTTGAGGCAGCGTCCCGTTGGACTGGAGGACGGCTAACGTCATTCCACTCCACAAGAAAGGCTCAAAGATGGAGACAGCAAACTACAGACCAGTGAGTCTAACATCGATAGTGAGCAAACTAATGGAAACTCTAATCAAACACCAATTAGATAAGATCCTGGATGAGGAGAATCTACGGGATCCCCGACAACATGGATTTACTAAGGGGAGATCCTGCCAATCCAACCTGATCAGCTTCTTTGACTGGGTGACGGGGAAGCTGGATATTGGGGAGTCCCTGGACATCGTGTACCTGGACTTTAGCAAAGCATTCGATAGCGTACCACACTGCAGGTTACTGAGCAAGATGAGTTCTATAGGATTAGGTAACACATTGACGAAATGGGTTGGGAGCTGGCTTGGAGGTAGGCTCCAAAGGGTGGTGGTGAACGGCACCCCCTCCCTCCGAAATGACGGAGGTGATTAGTGGAGTACCACAGGGCTCAGTCTTGGGCCCAATCCTATTCAACATCTTTATAAGAGACTTGGCAGAAGGGCTTCGAGGTAAAATAACATTATTCGCCGATGACGCCAAACTGAGTAATGTAGTGGGCAAATGCACAACAGACGAAGATTCAGTGCCCGACAACATGATGCACGACCTACTCCTACTGGAGCGATGGTCTAGGACATGGCAACTCAACTTCAATGCCAAAAAATGCAAAGTTATGCACCTGGGCAGCCAGAATCCATGCAAGTCTTATACCCTTAATGGCGAGATCCTAGCAAAAACGGTAGCAGAACGAGACTTGGGGGTAATCGTCAGTGAGGACATGAAGTCTGCCAATCAAGTGGAGCAGGCTTCGTCCAAGGCAAGACCTGCGAGGCAACCGGCGAAGCGTCGGCCTCCTCAGAAGGGTCAGCCTAAGTCTCAGTCGCCTGCTGTCCCTAAGGCCACTCAGCCTTTTTGACTGTCTCGTCGAGGGCATAACCAACCTCGTTCTGCCTACCCCTGTTTTTCCCATCGGAGGCCGCCTCCATCATTTTTATCATCGCTGGGAGGCCATAACAACCGACCTCTGGGTCCTTACTATAATCAGGGAAGGATACTCTCTTCATTTCCATTGGGTCCCTCCGGACCACCCTCCAAGAGAGTATCCTTCCAACTTGACTCAGACCGCTCTTCTTCTTCAGGAAGCTCAGGCTTTGCTCCGGCTTCGTGCCGTAGAGCCGGTCCCGACGGACCAACTGAACCAGGGGTTTTACTCCCGGTACTTCCTTGTTCCTTGAACTGTAAGGACTGAGAGGGGCGCAGCTGGGATTTTAGGAAGTTTACCTCGAACCCCAGACCTTGAAGGTAAATAATAGTCTGTCGGGTCGCTGAGATAACCCCTTCCCTGGACGGGGCTTTGATCAGCCAGTCGTCCAGGTAGGGGAATACCTGGAGGCCCTGCGCGCGTAAAGCAGCTGCGACCACCACGAGGCACTTCGTGAAGACTCGAGGTGACGACGCCAGGCCAAAGGGGAGGACTCGGTATTGTAGGTGCAGGTCCCCCACCTGAAAGCGCAGGTACTTGCGGTGAGTGGGGTGCACTGGAACATGTGTGTAGGCTTCCTTCAGATCGAGGGAGCAGAGCCAATCGCCCTCGTCGATGAGAGGGTAGAGAATCGGTAGGGAAAGCATCCGGAACTTTTCACGCACCAAAAATTTGTTGAGTCGCCTCAAGTCTAGAATTGGGCGCAGGTCTCCCGTCTTCTTTGGTACCAGGAAGTAACGGGAGTAGAACCCTTTCCCCCGTTGGTCAGGGGGAACCACCTCCACTGCCCGTAGGCGAAGCAGTTCTCGAGCTTCTGAGAGAAGGAGGGGTAACTGAGTTCGGTTGGGAGGGCACGCCCTTGGAGGATTGTCTGGAGGGTTTTCCCGAAAGTTGAGAGAGTATCCTGATGAGATCACGCCAAGGACCCATGCGTCCGACGTGACTTGTTCCCAGCGCGGGTAGAAGGCTCTGAGGCGTCCCCCAATGGGAAGGAGGCCTGGGGCTGTGGCGGAGGGGGCCAGCCCCCATCCGCTTATCCCGTCAAAAGGACGGGGATGGTTTGGCGGTTGCAGGCGGCTGGGACTTGGGCGGAACCCGATGGTGAGCTTGCGGGTGTCTGGGTGGAGGCCGTGAGAAGGCAGGGGTAGACTTTTGAGGGTAGCGGCGAGGAGGGGCCCTGAATGGCCTGGACGCTGGCGGTTTTGTTTTTTGCCGAACGAGGGATGCAAACGAGCGTTCGTGCTCCGAAAGGCGTTTTGTAGCTGCCTCGATAGTGTCATCAAAAAGTTCTTTGCCCACGCAGGGGAGGTTAGCCAACCGGTCCTGTAAGTTGGGGTCCATGTCGACGAGGCGTAACCAGGCTAGGCGGCGCATGGCGATAGCGAAGGCTGCCACTCTGGAGGAAAGTTCGAAGCCATCATAGGCCGCGTGAAATAAATGGAGGCGTAGGTTGGAGAAGACCTCCAGGAGCAGATTAAAGGCTCCTTGGCGTGAGGCCGGCAGGTCGGTCGCAAAGACTCCCAACAGTCCAATGAGATGTTTCAAGTAGGACGTGAAGGTGAAAGTGTAACTTTGTACCCTAGAGGCCATCATAGAGTTCTGGTACAGTCTTCTGCCGAACTTGTCCAGGGTCCGACCCTCTCGACCTGGGGGGACCGCCGCTGAGACCCGGGAGGGGTGAGCCTTTTCAGGGAAGATTCTACCAGCAGCGACTGGTGGGAGAGCTGTGGTTGCTCAAAACCTGGGTATGGTACTGTACGGTACTTGGACTCCATTTTGGAGGGGACAGCTGTTACCATATAGGGGGTCTCCAGATTCCTGAAGAAAGCCTGTTGGAGTACCGGATTGGGCGGTAAGCGAAGGGACTCTCTGGGCGGTGACGGTAAATCTAGTTCCGCCAGGTACTCTTTAGAGTATCTTGAGTCGGACTGGAGGTCTAAGTCCAGAGCGTGGCCCATGTTCTGGACAAAGCGAGTGAAGGAGGGGCGAGACGTTCCCGGGGCCCCATGTGGGGACGGTGAACGAGACTTCCGTCAGGCGGAGAACGACGGGGAGGCTTCCCTCGAGTATCAAGGTTCATGCTCTGACCCGCGCTCCGAGACTGGGGAAACACTGTGGCAGTGTTCCGGGGTCGAGGACCTGCGTCGTCTCGAGGAGCCCCTCTGAGACGATGCCGGGGTACGGGGTACCGATCGATGTCGAATCGGTGACCTTGACCCGGACCCCCTCGGCGAAAGCCTGGGACCTCGGCTTGGAGCCCCGGTCCGAGGGGGAGTTAGGAGGATGTGAGGGTTGGAGAGTGATAACTCAGTCACCTTCAGCGGTCCTGTACGGGGCGTCGGTGAACGGCCTCGTAGTGTGGGAGAACCCCGGGCCTTCTTAGAGGTACGGTGGTTCGAGGTTTCGGTCGTTTTAGCGCGACGCTTTGCCCCGCGGCGGTCTGAGGAGGGAGAGCATCTTGGGCGCCTCGGGGAGGAATCTGAGGAGGATGGGATGCGGCGAAGCTGGCGCACTTTGCCCCGAGGGGGCTCGACGCGAGGCTCAGGCTGGTCCGGCGCACGCGAGGTCGAGGTCAGGGCCGGTTGTAGATGGGCAAGTGTAGCGGACAGCTCCGACGAGATCATCGCCCAGAGTAGGTCCTGGAAAACGGGCACGGACAGCATTGAGGGCATGTCCGATGCCTCGGTGCACTCCACCGGGGGCGACCTCGTATCAGAGTATTCCCGTGTGGTGGAGGCACGGCCCGAAGGCTTGGAAGGTTTCGCCGGGGCTGAAAGCATGGGGCTTCCACCATGCGCCGCCGGTGTCCCCGAGGCTGGCTTCTTCGCTGGTGCGGAACCTGAAGAAGGAAGAGGAGACTTACCCGGGGCCGAGGCTTTTTGCTGTCCCGAGGTCTTCGGGGTCGAGTCTCGAGGTGGTGCCGAGGTGTTCGGGGCCGAGGTCAAGGCCGGGGTCGAGGCCGGGGCCGACCTCGAGGCTGAGGTAGAGGGTTGGTCGGCGGTGAAAAGGTCCGCCATGCGGGCTTTTCTTCGACGAAGGGCCCAGTTCTGAAAAGTAGCCCACTGGGGGCAGGAGTCGGTTGGATGGGCGGCCCCCAGGCAGAGGATGCACCGGCGATGCGGGTCTGTGATGGAAAGAAGCCGCTCGCACCGGGTGCACTTTTTAAAGCCGGTCAAAGGCCGGGACATAGAAAAACGAAACTGGCCGAGGCCCAAGTAGCCACATGGCCGCGGCGACCCGGAAGCCTCCGGGTCGGTCAAAATGAAGCAGGAACAGATAAAAAAATAAATAAAAACGCGCACAGCGACTAAATCAATAAAACAATAAAAATTTGCAGTGCTAGAAGGCAGTTGGGGCAGAGCCTAAAAATACACGTCTTCTAGGCTCAGCGGAAAAATTTGAACTGGAGACCACGAGGGGGAGATGCGCCCTCAGGTGGAGCAGGAAGGCACGCATGCGTGGAGCAGCAGAGCAAACTTTAAATCTTCAATCAAGTTTGCTTGAAAAAGCTGTCCGCATCGGGGCTCCGTAGATGACGTCACCCACATGTGAGAATATCATGCCTGCTTGACCTGGGATAAAGAAAGAAAGGGGGAGGGACAGAGAGACAGAAAGAAAGAAGGGAGACGGGACACAGACAGAAAGGGGCATGGAGAAAGACAGAAAGAAAGGGGCATGGAGAAAGAAAGAAAGGGGGCAAGGAGAGAGAGAGAAAGACAGACATATAGAAAGAAAGGGAGCATGGAGAGAGAGAGAGAGAAAGAAAGAAGGGGGCAGGGTGAAAGAAATAAAAAGTTGAGGGAGGGAAGGAGACAGATGCCAGCCCAGGGAAAAGGAAGGGAGGAAGGACGGAGGGAGAGAAAGGAAAGAAAGAGATGTCAGACCATGGAAATAGGGACGGAAGAAGAGAGAGATAGAAGGGAATGTAAGACATGGAAACATAGATTTTGAAAAGAAAGCAGAAAAATTGAATATTAAGTTAATGCCAAAGATGGCAAGGCAGAAAGTGAAGACGGAGAGAAAAACAGTCAAAGGACAAGAAGGCCCTGGAAACATAGTTAAAAGCACAGAAAAATAAAGTCACCAGCCAACAAAGGTAGGGAAAATGATTTTATTTTCAATATAGTGATTGAAATGTGTCAGTTTTGAGAAAGGAAAGATATTAAACTTTAAATGTGAGGGCTGCAGAAAAAATAGTTAATGACAATTTTGCATAAGGTAAAACTCTTTATAGTTTATAGAGTTTTACCTCATGTGAAGTTGTCATTTCTTTAATAAGACAATAACTATTTTTTCTGCGGCCCTCCAAGTACCTACAAATCCAAAATGTGGCCCCGCTAAGGGTTTGAGTTTGAGACCACTGTGAAGCTTAGTAAATCTTTTACTTTTAAATAGGTGAGAATTTGGAATACACTTCTAGATTCTCTAAGACTGGTAGATCAATTATTTCAATTTCAAAAAAGTTTAAAAACCTGGTTGTTTTCACAATAGTTACGGTAATTTGATTTTCACTGTCGTATAGTAATTTTAAGCAATTCAACATACTTTTTTCTAACTTTTTCCATCCATCTAATCTAACCAATTTCTGTTTTTATCCCACAGTTTTTACTTGTTATGTTTCATTTTTTAACGAACTGTAAACCGAGTCGAGCTCCTTAGGGAGTAGATTCGGTCTATAAAATGAAGATTAGATTAGATTAGATCTTTGAACCCAGATTTTGGATTGCTTGATGGTTTACTTTACTGTTGTTTTATGCTCGATTGTGGGCTGGGTGGGAGAAAATGGTACAAGGTTTGTTGCTTCATACTTTTTGATAGGCTTATTTGGCTCTGGTTTTGTTGTATTTTTCTTGAATAATATCTTTATTAGAACTTCCGCACGGTCATAACACAAGAACAGGACAATGCAAAAGTAAGAAAAATGCAATGGAAAAGTAAGAAAAATAGCGCAAGCAATTCAAAGCAGTCCAATAATGACAACTTCAACACAAATAGGTCCCAAAAGCCCATTTTACAATTGTAAACCGCAAACAAACCCCTCCCAAATCAAAGTTAAGTGAAAATAGTGAACATAGAAAAAGAAAAAAGGGAGAAAAAACACACCCTTCACACATCATGCACTCCAGAGACTCTCCCTCCCCCTAAGAGGTGTGCAACAGAAACCAGACTGGACTCGAGATGAGAGCCCTTGCAGGACCCCAGCTCCAAATACACCTGGGAACTCTCACCATAGTAGGCCCTGCTACCAAAGCCATATATATCTTAAACGGGCCGGATTCTGGCCCTTCCCCCTTTCTGTTGTATTTTTCTTAACGGTATTTTGTGCTTTTCTTCCAATAAACAAATTTTTTCTTTTTCTTTTTAATTAATTCTTTATTAATTTTCAAAACTAATACAAAGTGCCATGAATTTTACATACATTAATAAACAAAATAAGCAGTTAAATTCCATCAATAACACTACAGAGGAAAAATATCTCACCCCTTTCTTCCAACAATTCAATCAAGAAATAAATCAAAAGGATAACCCCCAGCCACCCACCCCGTCCTGGATATATATAAAAATCCATAGGAGGCTTGATATGCAGCAATGTTCCACATATAATTGCCTCATACGTCAGAGGGATGGTTGATTCCAGTATGAGGTTAATCTGTCCCCATATTGACTTCCAGAAGACATTTGAAAACTTGGCTTTTCTTCAAAATGTAACTACTCCCTCCCTCTCCATTATTCTAAGTCCCCTCTTTCCTTCCATTGGAGTTCCTTTCTTTTTTTAATTCCTGTAAACCGTGTCGAGCTCCACTTCCGTGGAGATGACGCGGTATATAAACTTAAGGTTTAGTTTAGTTTAGTATCAAAGGACAATAGAACAACAGATGATCCAGTGTCCCTATGTCCAAATGACAGTGCCAGCATCTATTAGATTTAGAACTGTCTAACTTAGGTAACCTAACCGGGGTCCAAAAAGATCTATGTAACAGAAAACACGTTTTTTAAAAAATGCCTGACAGGGCCATATTTCACCCAAAGGATGCATCATTGACAACGCTAGAGAAGTTAAATAAACCACAAGCTTCTCTCCAGAGCAGGGGTGTCAAAGTCCCTCCTGGAGGGCCGCAATCCAGTCGGGTTTTCAGGATTTCCCCAATGAATATGCATGAGATCTATTAGCATACAATGAAAGCAGGGCATGCAAATAGATCCCATGCATACTCATTGGGGAAATCCTGAAAACCCAACTGGATTGCGGCCCTCCAGGAGGGACTTTGACACCCCTGCTCTAGAGTAACAGCTGCAAAGTGGTTTAGAGCGTTCAAACCAAAAATATATTGAAGAAAATGCTTGTGGAGAGCTGTTTCTGGATTTGTGTGCTAGAGAGAAGTACATTTTTTGTTTGAACTCTCTAAACCACCTTGTAGCTGTTATTCTAGAGCAGGGGTGTCAAATAGAGAAAGACACGGTGGTTATTACCCGCGGCTAGCCGCGGACCCATCAAAATGGTGACCCCAAAAAAAAGGTCACCGCGAGTTCGGGAACAAGGCCATTCACTGCCCCGTGGAGCGGTGAATGGTAGCGCGGGGTGGTGAACAACTAGTGAACGCACGGTGAACGAGCGTTCGATCCGGCAGCCCACTCTCTCCCTCTGGCCGTCCATGCCTCTCCCTCCCTCCTTTTCCCTTACCTTTTCTTCTTGAAACTGGCGATTTCTATAAGGCTACGAGCTGTATTACAGCCGGAGCCTTGAAGTCGCGTCGCGTTGCCTGCTGGAAAAAGTCTCCTCTGACGCAACTTCCAGTTTCCGGTTGCATCAGAGACTTTTCTAGCAGGCAACCCGACGCAACTTCAAGGCTCCGGCTGTAATACAGCTCGTAGCCTTATAGAAATCGCCAGTTTCAAGAAGAAAAGGTAAGGGAAAAGGAGGGAGGGAGGGAGAGAGCTGCTGGACCACGTGAAGGGTGCTGGAGATGGGGGGATGGAGAGGAGAAGACGCTGAAGACGGTGACGGTGACAGGGCGGTGAAGGACCAGCGGGGATAGGGCAGTGCAGAGGATGGTAGTCCGGGTACGGGACGGTGACGGAGACAGAATTTTTCCCTGTGTCATTCTCTAGTGTCAAACTCAATCACATAAGGGGCCGAAATCTAAAACACAGGCTAAGTCGCGGACCAAATATCACTCCTTTCTATCAAAATCTGTACTGGTTGCCGGTGGAGTCTAGTTTTTTTTTAAGTCAGGGGTGTCCAAACTTTTGGCTTCCCTGGGCTGCATTGGCCGAAAAAAATGTTTCTGGGGCCATACATACGTGCAAACGCTGCAGCAAGACAGAGGAGGGAGCCAGCAAGACGGTAAATACCCGGGGGCAACAGAGGAAAATACTGCATCGCCCTCGACCAGGGCCGCACAAAATACTTCACGGGGCCGCAGGTTGGACACCCCTGGTTTAAGTTTTCATGCATTTGCTATAAAGCAGTGGTCTCCAACTCAAACCCTTTGCAGGGCCACATTTTGGATTTGTAGGTACTTGGAGGGCCTCGGAAAAAAATAGTTAATGTCTTATTAAAGAAATGACAGTTTTGCATGAGGTAAAACTCTTTATAGTTTATAAATCTTTCCTTTTGGCTAAGTCTTAATAATAATATTGTAATTTATAGATAAAGAGACGTATGATCAAGAAACGGTTTTATTTTACTTTTGTGATTATGATAGACATACCGAGGGCCTCAAAATAGTACCTGGCGGGCCGCATGTGGCCCCCGGGCCACATGTTTGAGACCACTGCTATAAAGTAGTTTTCAGCATGGCACCAGGTTATCTGCTCCCTCATTTTCCCTTGAGTCACTCTAATAAAAATACACAGAGTGTGCATCTGTTCACATATCCCCCCATAAAATCTTGTCATTATAAGAAGTTCCTTGAGAGAACTTTCTCATTTCAGGCTTCCAAACTGAATACATGGCTTGGAAAAATGATGCTAGAAGCTTCTTCTTATTTAGATTTTAGAAAATTGCTAAAGACACAACTATTTGATAGGTTGGTATCTTAATGCACTCTGTTTCTAATTTTAATGTGTCTTCTTTTTATCTTTATGTATTTTATTTGCATGGTTTGTATTTTACCTTGATGTATTTTATTGGTTCATAGACAAAACCGCCGAAGACAAAGGCGCGCGCCGACAACTGAGCGCAAGACGGAAGAGCGCGCCGAAGAAAAAGAGTGTTTTTAGAGGCTCCGACGGGGGGTTTTGTTGGGGAACCCCCTGCTTTACTTAATACAGATCGCGGCGGCGTTGAGGGGGGTTTGAGGGGTTGTAACTGCCCTCATTATACTGGAAACTTAACTGTTTCCCTGTTTTTTAGGGAAAAAGTGAAGTTTTCAGTAAAATGTGGGGGGTTACAACCCCCCAAGCCCCCCACAACGCGGCGCAATCTGTATAAAGTAAAGTGGGAGGGTTCCCCCCCACACCCCCCGTCGGAGCCCTTTAAAACAGTCATTTTCTTCGGCGCGCGCCTCCACGTTGCGCTCAGTTGTCTGCGCGCACCTTTGTCCCGGCGCGCTTTTGACCTGACACCATTTTATCAGAATTGTATGTATTGCTTTCTTTGTTGTGAGCCGCTTAGAACCTCCCCGCTATGGCAGGATATACATAAATAATTATTATTATTATAGGTCCTTCCTCACCTTCAGACACCTGTGGCGCGGTCTGGCACTTGTGTGGAGCGCCCTGTTCCAACCTAGCTGTTACACTGGGGCTGGGGCCTGCAAACGGAAACTGAGGCAGCGTAGTGAGGAGCTTGGAGCACTGCTGAGAGTGGGGCTGCGCAGTCGGGCGCTTAGATGCGGAACAGTCACTGCGGGCCACAGAAATGGCCAGGCGGGCCGGATTCAGCCCCCCCACCCCCACGGGTCTTATGTTTAACATGTGTGTTCTAGAGAGAAGCTTGTGGTTTATTTAACCTTTCTAGTGTTGCCTCTGGCGTAGCCTTTGGGCAAAACGTGGACACGTCAGACAAATGTTTACCGGTAATTAAAATGGTCTATGAGCGTCGGGAGCAGCGCGGAGCATTCAGCATCCAGCAGTCTCACTCTTCTCTCTCCCTTACAAACAAATCCAATGGCCTAGATTCACTAAGGGCACGGATCAGATCCAATCCGTGTCCGGGGGAGGGGGGGGGGGCTGATTCACGAATCGCCCTCAAGCAAATGAGGGCGATCGGAATCATGCCCCCAACTGAGCGCCCGATCGCTCTATAGCGAATCCCGATGTATGCGCAGACCATCTGCAAATGCTTTAAGAGGAGAGTCGGGGACAGAGAGCGCAGGAGAGTTGCAGCAGAAGCAGGGCAGCGCTCGGGGCAGAGAGAGCAGGAGAGACGGTGGCAGAGAGTGCAGGAGAGTTGTGGCAGACGCAGGGCAGCGTTCGGGGCACAGACAGCAAGAGAGTCGGGGGCAGAGAGCACAGGTGAGTCACAGCAGAAGCGGGGCAGCGCTCGAGGCAGAGAGCAGGAGAGATGGAGGCAGAGAGCGCAGGAGAGTCGCGGCAGAAGCAGGGCAGTGCTCAGGTCAGAGAGAGCAAGAGAGTTTGGGGCAGAGAGCGCAGGAGAGTCGCGGCAGAAACAGGGCAGCACTGGGGACAGAGAGAGCAGGAGAGTCGGGGGCAGAGAGCACAGGAGAGTCACGGCAGAAGCAGGGCAGTGCTGTGGGCAGAGAGAGAGCAGGAGAGACAGGGGCAGAGAGCGCAGGAGAGTCGCAGTAGAAGCAGGGCAGCGCTCGGGGCAGAGAGAGCAGGAGAGTCGGGGGAAGAGAGTGCAGGAGAGTCGTGGCAGACGCAGGGCAGCATTCGGGGCACAGACAGCAAGAGAGTCGGGGGCAGAGAGCACAGGTGAGTCACAGCAGAAGCGGGGCAGCGCTCGAGGCAGAGAGCAGGAGAGATGGAGGCAGAGAGCGCAGGAGAGTCGTGGCAGAAGCAGGGCAGCGCTTGGGGCAGAGAGCAGGAGATGCAGTTGGAAAGCAGTCAACGACTGGTCCCCAGCAGTCACTTGTTTGCTGATCAGCCAGCCCAGTCGGTGTTGCCGTTTTTGGTAAGTGAATCGCCGCCTGCCTACATTTGCATGCCGTTCCCCCTCAGTTGCCTGCACGGATCGGAGGATGATCGGGACAGAGGTTAGTGAATCGGGTCAGAGGGGAATCGGGTCGCAAACCGACCGGCACACGACCGGTTTGCTTAGTGAATCTAGCCCAGGCTCACCCAATGATCTAAATATTCTTAAAGAACACATCCATTTTGTCTGGTTACAACTTACCATGCGCAAGTTTTGGGTTGTCCTGGTTTCAACAGCTCTGAGCAGTTCTCTGAACCTTCCGATGCCTCTTGTTAAGTTCCTGCATGAAAACAAGACACGTTTTCCATCTGCTGAGTAATGACATTTACGCGGTTCAGAAACCAACAGGCTGAGCAGTTTGCTATAGGCCTGAACGCTTGACTTCACTTGACGCAATTAGATACTAATAAGAAATATTTATCCATGGGATGTTTAGGTCATTTTGTTTAAAGATTTCAGATGAACAATTTACTGCCGAGAGCACCTAGGAAATAATTATATTTTGAAAATAAGATTGTGTGCAGGGTTTTTCCCCCCTTTTTTTTTTTAAATCGAGATTTTAGATTTAATTACTTGTCTATCCAAATCCAAGCTATAATCAGGGCCAATGGGTCCTATTTGCTTTTAATGTGAAAATTCGCACATACTAACAGCGCAGTGCTATCATTTATTTTCTTGTATACCGCCCTGCTGACAGTTCTAGGCGGTTCGTGACAGGAAAACCGAGACATTTCAGCACAAGACACATACTGGAACGGATCGAAGGTCCATCAAGCCCAGTATCCTGTTTCCAATAGTGGCCAACCCAGATCCCAATTATCTAGCTAGATCCCAAGTAGTATAACTCATTTTATGCTGCTTATCCTAGAAATAAGCAGTGGATTTCCCTAAGTCCATCTCAATAATGGCCTATGGCTTCTCTTTTAGTCCCTCTAAACTTTCTCTTTACTAAGTCCTTCTACTTTCATTGGAGTTCCTTCTATATCTATTCCTGTAAACCGTGTCGAGCTCTACTTCTGTGGAGATGATGCGGTATACAAACTTAAGGTTTAGTTTAGTTTAGTTTCAAAAAAAGTGCTACTACGTCTAACATAAGAACATAAGAATTGCCACTGCTGAGTCAGACCAGTGGTCAATCATGCCGCTCAAGCGGCGGCCCTCTGGTCTAAGACCAGCGCCCTAACTGAGACTAGCCCTACCAGCGCACGTTCTTGTTCAACAGAAACTTGTCTAACTTTGTCTTGAATCCCTGGGGGGTGTTTTCCCCTATAACAGCCTCCGGAAGATCGTTCCAGTTTTCCACCACTCTCTGGGTGAAGAAGAACTTCCTTACGTTTGTACGGAATCTATCCCCTTTTAACTTTAGAGAGTGCCCTCTCGTTCTCCCTACCTTGGAGAGGGTGAACCACCTGTCCTTATCTAATACAGCATTAGTTAAAATACAATTTCAAATATTGCTATGACTTAAAACATAGTAACATAGTAGATGACAGCAGATAAAGACCCGAATGGTCCATCCAGTCTGCCCAACCTGATTCAATGTATTAAAAGATTAGAAAAACTAAAAACCTCATCGGAAATATTAAAAATCAGCATTCTTGTTTATCAAATAAGTAAGTTTTTAATAAATTTCCTAAATGTAAAGTCAAAGTAGGATTGAGCCATCAACGGGCTGAACCAGGAGTTCATCTTCCCAGCCTGATACTCCAATGTCCTGTCCAAAAAAGTCTTATAATGACAGGCCACATTAAAGAACCAACACAAAAATCAGCATTAGGGAGTGTGGAATGGGCATTTAACATGGCGGATTCGCTCACTGCATGCAGAATTATCTGCCGTGCCTTTAATACGTGGTAGCAAAGGTTGCTCTGTACTAACTGCCCTGATACCCCAAAAGTGCTGGGGACGTTCCAACACTTAGCACAGAGATTTTACGCCAATACACCTTAATCTTTGCAGTTAACATTAGCACAGTTTACTAGATGGGGCTCATAGGTACACTAACAATGAACCAATGCAAATGCACCAGGTCTTTTAAAGCAGTGTTTTTCAACCTTTTTACACCTATGGACCGGCAGAAATAAAATAATTATTCTGTGGACCGGCATCAGTCCATGAACCGGCGGTTGAAGAACACTGGGCTAAGTCGTGGGCCAGACCCCGCCCATCTCCACCCCAGACCCCGCCCCCATAATAGTACTAATTGCACCTTGCACGTCCCGTGCCTCATCTGGAAGCCTTCCCTCTGACGTTGCAACGCAGGATGCCCGTAGGAGCCACTGCCCGTGGCCTTGTGCACTGAATCAGTTAGGAAGAGGGAGCTGGCTCGAAGATAATGCCGCATCGATCGCACCGTGGACCGGCGGTTGAAGAACACTGTTTTGGACCTGATGCACGTGCTGGCCCTGTGGACCGGCAGGAAATTTCTGTGGACCGACACTGGTCCATGGACCGGTGGTTGAAGAACACTGTTTTAAAGGATACTCTTTTTTGCTATTTGGTTGCATTTTTATGCAGTACAAAATATTTTAAAGAGATTTATCTAGGTACAATTAACTGGTCTGAGCTAATACCATCTCAACCACATCAGGCACTTAGACCTGGATTCTCTAAAAGGCTTTAAAAAACCCCCAAGAAAAAGACTAGAAAACTAATCCAAAACAATTGGTAAAGGCTTTTGCCCCCGATAATCTCGGAGAGAGCGAGACCAGAAGGCTTTGAGTATGCGCAAATGCTCAAAGCCTAGTCCAGCCCGGCGCAGGAAGAAGGAGGATCTCTCTCGCACCGCACCGCCCAGCCCAGCCCAACCCAACGAGGGAGGATCTTCAGGCACTGGCACATCCTGTGCATTGGTGCTGGTGCCGGTGCCGGTGCCCAATCGGGTAAGAGATGTTTTGCGGTGCTGGGGGGGATGTAGGATCGCGGGGGAGGGGGGGAAGACGCGAGCGGGGGGGGGGGGGGAGGATGCCGGTTCGCAGCGGGAATGCCGGATTCGAATGAAAAAAAAAAATGCTCTCTCGGGTAAGCGAGCGGGGGGGAGGATGCCGGTTTGGAGTAGGCATGAGGAGGTTTTAGCAAGCGCGGTATACGCGTGTGCGCGCTATATTAAATTTTTTTAACATAAATTTGTGTTCCCCGCGCGCTATACCCGTGTGTGCATTTTACACGGGTGCGCGGTATATGGGTGAAAATACGGTACTTTCTCAAGCAGTATTCATTGTAGCTTGAGTGTGCTTCTTTTGTTGCTATGTCTAAGCCATCGCCTATCTAAGCCGACGCGGCCAGCGTTTCGTGGACATCGATTTTGGTCCACTGCGTCAGGGCCACTAGCCAAAAGGCATTAAGGCATTGTGTGCTTTAAGACTTTGTATTATACTCGTTAAGATTGAAGTTTTATTACATATATTTAAGTTGCACTTAGGAAAAGTTTGGACTTTTTATCACAATATTTAAGCTACACTCTTTGAAAAATTTTTTTAAAAATAAGTCCAGGAAGTTGGGCCCATGACTGGAGTATGGAGCTATAAAAATACGCTGACCGTTCAGTCCATGATAGAACTACGTGTAGGCTCCGAATCTGAGGCCCCGGTTTGATACATTATGTATTCTTTACATGAAGTGGTAATTACTGGACATATGACAATTTGAAATCAAACAGCTAAAATGCAGTTCAACTTAGCTGGATCCTCTCAGATTCGTGTCGCCACTCTATCGGTGTTGGAATCACACCTCTGTAGGCATTATAGGCTGCTTAATGCTACTGTGGGCGTGGCTAATGCCGGAAATGGCATTAGGCAGCCTATGGCATCTACAGAGGCGCGATTCACATTATAGGTAGGTGCTGGGAAAACCCTGGCCTAAATTTCTAGTGCCTACCTTTGATGAAGGCGCGATTCTGTACTTGGCCATCAATGGCGCTAGTTACAGAATCCGGGAAGGATTGATGAACTTCCAATATCAAAAAAAGGAGGAGCCCCAAGGATAAAAATATATAGTTTGTTAAAAGGACTGTCCAATGGGAGATGCGCAGTGGCATTCCTCTGTTCAAGGACTGTGGCTCCATGCCATGCCTGACCATGGCAGCAGGTAGTCCAGGGCATCCATTTGTGGAGACCATCTTGAGAGAAGCAACTCCTGAAGCGGGTGCAAGTGCGTTCTTGCCCAGGGAACCACATCTATTGTGGCTACTCTAGATCCCAGCAGTTGAAGATACTGCCAAGCTGTGGGGGCCAGCGGGCCGTGAATCTCCTGCAGTAGTAGAAGTCTGAGTGCAGAGAGGTCTAAATACAGCTTTCAAGGGCACCAGTGGACCCTTCAGATTTGATAAAGATCAATGGGTCTCATTACAAACAGGACAGAGCTTGAATACCTGTCTTGCATTTGACTGGTCATATAGCTTGCCCTGTTCAGAAGATGGAGAAATGGGGATACTAGGAAACTCAGGTCATTTTTCTCAATGGAGGAGAATAAACAGTGGAGTACTGCAGGGATCTGTACTAGGACCAGTGCTATTTAACTTACTTATAAATGATCTGGAAACTGGGACGACGAGTGAGGTGATTAAAACTCATGCGGACTGTGAAAAATTGCAGGCAGACCTTAGGGAAATTAGAAGACTGGGCGTCCAATTGGCAGATGAAATTTAATGTGGACAAATGCAAAGTGATGCACATTGGGAAGAATAACCTGAATCACAGTTACTCGATGCTAGGGTCCACCTTGGGAGTTAGCGCCCAAGAAAAGGATCGGGGTATCATCGTAGACAATACAATGAAACCTTCCACCCAATGTGCAGTGGCAGCCAAAAAAGCAAACAGGATGCTAGGAATTATTAAAAAAAGGGATGGTTAACAAGACTAAGAATGTCATAATGCCCCTGTATCGCTCCATGGTGCGACCTCATCTGGAGTTCTGCATTCAATTCTGGTCTCCTTATCTCAAGAAAGATATAGTGGCGCTAGAAAAGGTTCAAAGAAGAGCGACCAAGATGGTCAAGGGGATGGAACTCCTCTCGTATGAGGAAAGACTAAAACGGTTAGGGCTCTTCAGCTTGGAAAAGAGACGGCTGAGGGGAGATAGGATTGAAGTCTACAAAATCCTGAGTCAAAAATTACAAAGACTAGGGGACACTCGATGAAGTTACAGGGAAATACTTTTAAAACCAATAGGAGGAAATATACCGAGCTTGATGGACCATTGGTCTGATCCAGTAAGGATATTCTTATGTTCTTATGTACAAACAGTTTTGGCTGAAGTCCAAAGTCAACGAGGACCAGCAACTCCAGACACAGGCTTAACGGTTGTCTATAAATTTACTGGACTCAGCAATATTCTTATGCTCCCTTTCAGATAGAGACCGTCGGTTTATTTGCTGTAAGACTGAAAGACTATTCGGAAAAAACCTGAGTATGCCAGTCCCAAATATGAGAGGAATTTCAGGTTTTCATTATTATTGAGCAACCTAATAGCAAGTCCTGTGTAATAATTGTTGTCTCTCTTTTTTCTTCTCCACTAAATATTTAGCTCATGGTTATCTGCAAAACCTTTTAGATTGAAACATTAAATTGGTCTTTAGGATAGATTTTTTAAAAACACATACACTTCCCCCTCCGTATTCGCGGGGGTTAGGGGCAGAGCCGGCCCGCGAATATCAAAAAAAACGCAAATAATATTCGGGCCGGTTCTGCCCCTAACCCCCCACTTCCCCCGGCTATTTTAAGCCCTGAAAGCCCCCCCCCCCCTTAAGCCTTACCTGGTGGTCTAGCGGGTTTTCAAGCAGGAGCGATCTTCCCACGCTCCTGCCCCGAAAACCCGCTAGACCACCAGGTAAGGCTTAAGGAGGGGCTTACAGGGCTTAAAATAGCCCGAAAAAGGAATTTTAGGTTTAAAATCGCGAATAAGTGAATCCGTAGATACAGAAACCGCAAATACGGAGGAGAAAGTGTACTTAAGAATTTAGATACCAATAAGTGGAAATGCATGTTTGCTATCTTTAATAAGACAGGTGAGCTTCGTATATTTCACAAATCTCTTTTATTGACTTCAAATGGCTCAATGACTCAACAGGGATATGTTTCGGCCACAATGGCCTGCGTCAGGAGTCTATAGGCTAAAAGCGCACTTTCTTGAAACTGATTTCAACTGTTAATTCCCACTCACTGCTGTCAGATACCTATACTCATTGTATCATTTCCTCTACCAGAACCTCCCCAACCCTGAGATGTCCTGTCTATCCAAATTAGATTGTAAGCTCTTCTGAGCAGGGACCATCAATTGCAGGGGTGCCCACGCTTTTTGGACTTGCGAGCTACTTTTAAAATGACCAAGTCAAAATGATCTACCAACAATAAAATTTTTAAAAAAGCACAACGCACACTGTACGCATAGAATTGTTAATTATCATTCCTATTCCGGGGTTTTTTTCAAAGAGGTCAAAGCAGATGACTCTTTGCACTGTCACCTCAGTAACAACCATACAAAAATAGACAAATACCCCCCTCCCTTTTTACTAAACCACAATAGCAGTTTTTAGCGCAGGGAGCTGCGCTGAATGCCCAGCGCTGCTCTCGACGCTCATAGGCTCCCTGCGCTAAAAACCACTATTGCGGTTTAGTAAAAGGGGACCATTTTGTAAAATATAGACAGCAGATATAAATTCAGACACATTTTGATCACTAAATTTAAAATAAAATCATTTTTCCTACCTTGTCTGGTGATTTCATGAGTCTCTGGTTGCACTTTCTTCTTCTGACTGTGCATCCAATCTTTCTTTCAGCCTGTATGCTTCCTCTCCTCCACACCTCATTCCCTCCCCCAACTTTTTCTTCCTCTCTCCCTGACCTTTCTTTCTCTCTTCATGCCCCTTTTCTTTTTTTCTGTTTCTCTTCTTTCCTTCTGTTTCCCTGCCTGCCCCCTTTCTTTCTTTCTCCCTGCCCTTCCCCAAGCCACTGCCACTGCCATCGGGGAACAGGACCCAAACGCCACCAATGGATAACGCCGACGAGCCCCATGCTCTCTCTGCTTCGGGCCAATCAATCTTCCTCTCCCCGACGTCAATTCTGCCGTCGGAGAGGAAGTTCTGCCCAGCCAGGCAGCGATTGGCTGGCCCGAACTTCCTCTCCGATGGCAGAATTGACGTCGGGGAGAGGAAGATTGATCGGCCCGATAGATCGCCAAGGCAAAGTGAGTCCTGGATGATCGACTCACTTTGCCTTGGCGAGCTACCAGTCGATCGCAATCGACCTATTGGGCACCCCTGATCTATTGTATGTTAAATGTACAGCACTGCATACGCCTTTCAGCACTATAGAAATGATAAATAGCGGTAGTAGACCTAAGAGATCAGTGCCCTTAGTATCAGAAGGAGATATATTTGGTATGATTCTCCTTCCCTTATATGGAGTAGCATGTTTAGTACATATTGAAGAGATTTGCAATCCTTATAGAAACTATGGGTAATGAACCTATTGCACTAGAATTATGTCAAACCTCGTTCAATGGTTCTGAATTATCTGCTTTCCCCTCAAGGTGGTGCCAGTGCTATTAATGGTGAAGTATGTTGCACATACATCACCGATGCATATGATGAAAAGCAAAGCCACATTTCCTCACTCAATAGAGCGCTTGAGGCACGGGAACAATTTAAAAAGACAGATCATGGGTGGGTTTGATTGGCTTACTCCCTTTGCTAATTAGTTCTCCAATATCGGTACATGGGGAAAGGGTTTAGGATTAAGTGTTCTAATTGGCCTTGTATTTCTGCTACTAATATTTTGTAGTTGTGCCACATGTTTGATGGCAATTGGGAAAAGTGGTGCTCAGAAAATAACAGCTAAACTCACACTAAATCCAGAAAATTGTACTGCCTTGAAGCTAGAATCACTAAGCAAACCGATTGTGTACCGATCGGTTTGCGACCCCTTTGCAACCCAATTTTCTTACCTCTCTGCCGACCATCCTCCGATCTGCGCATGCAAAGTAGGCAGGGACGCGATTCACTAACCAAAACCCTGTTACACCGACTGGGTTGGCCGATCACAGACAAGCGGCTGCTGAGGACCAGTCGCTCAAGCCCTTTCCGACTGACCTGCCTTCTGCTGCCCTGCTCTCTGCCTCGAACTCCTGCTTTCAGCCCTGCTTCCTGCTTTAAGACTCTCCCGCCTGCCCTGATCTCCTGCCTGCTCCGAACTCTTGCAGCCCCCAACTCTCCCACCCATCCCCGCCGTGCAAGCCCGTGGTTTTAACCTGTGGGCTTAAAGCGGGTTAAAACCACAGATGGGATCGCTACAGAGCGATCCGGGCAGGCAGTTGGGGGCGTGATTCCGGTCTTCCTCATTTGCATGAGGGTGATTCGTGAATCAGCCCCCCCCCTGGACAGGGATTGGATCAGATCCCTCACAGATCGGATCCGATCTGTGCCCTTAGTGAATCTAGCCCTATTTCCTCTAACGGCCTGGAAATGATTGATATCTTGAGGAGTTGAGCCATTAATCAAGTGGGGACTGAGGAGCTAGCAATTGATCATTCTGCAAGAAAGTAGGCCAATAGAGATGGGTGAGGTCCAGTGAGCGCCTGAGATTTGTGATGAGAGAACAATGGCATTCTGAGAGCGTTGATATGAACAAAATGAAAATTTAAGAAACGTAATTAGTTACTGATAGAGGCAGAAAAACAAAACCAATAGTGTGTAGGGGAATCAAAGTACAGAGATGACAATGATTGAGAACACCTGAGCAGAGAATGACACAGGGACAAATTTGTTCACGTCCCCGCAAGAACTCAATTTCCCCCGTCCCGTCCCCGTGAGTTATGTCGCTGTCCCTGTCCTTGCTCCATTCCTGAAAGCTCAGCCTTAACCGAACAAGCCTCGTACACTTGTGATCTTCAAGTGTTTGAGGCTTGTGCAGACAAGGCGGAGCTTAGGCATTGGCGGAATGAGGCATTATGACATCACAATCTGAGCTCTAGAATGTTGCTACTTATGATTTTAAAGTGTTTGAGGTTTGTCCAGATGAGGACAGAGCTTAGGCATTGGTGGAATGAGGCATTATGACATCACAATCTGAGCTCTAGAATGTTGCTACTTAGGATTTTCAAGTGTTTGAGGCTTGTGCAGATGAGGACGGAGCTTAGGCATTGGTGGAATGAGGCATTATGACATCACAATCTCAGCTCTAGAATGTTGCTACTTAGGATTTTAAAGTGTTTGAGGTTTGTCCAGATGAGGACAGAGCATGCAGGAATGGGGCAGGGACAGGAAAAGAACTCGTGGGGACAGGATGGGAAAATGAGTTCCCGCGGGGACGGGGAAAAAAATCTGTCCCTGTGTCATTCTGTGCATCTGAGGAAAAGCAAACAGATCTTATGAGATGCCAGGTGCTCTGGAAAAGTAGATAAGTTGGTAACTATGGAAACGAAGTTAATAAAGTTAAAATATTACTATAGAACAACTTTAGATAATAGAGAAATGTAAAGCTAAAAAATTCCGTAAGTAAAGAAATTTCAGTCTGTACTAGGCAGGGACACATGACAAATTTATGTATTCTAAGACATATTATAGATAGGTTAGAGAAAATTATAAAAAGACAGAGCAGCAATATAGAATTGAGATAGTTAGCTCTGAGATTTAGAGAGACTTTTACATGGCACAACTATATACAAAATATATTAACTGCATACAGTTTATAATTGGTTTTATATCATTTTTTTCACTCAGAGAATAGTTAAGCTCTGGAACACGTTGCCAGAGGATGTGGTAAGAGCGGATAGTGTAGCTGGTTTTAAGAAAGGTTTGGACACGTTCCTGGAGGAAAAGTCCATAGTCTGTTATTGAGAAAGACATGGGGGAAGCCACTGCTTATACTGATCGGTACCATGGAATGTTGCTACTCCTTGGGATTCCAGAATCTTGCTATTCTTTAGGATTCTGAATGGAATATTGCTACTGCTTGGGGTTCCGGAATCTTTTGTTACTCTTTGGGATTCTGAAATGTTGCTACTCCTTGGGGTTCCGCAATCTTTTGTTACTCTTTTGGGATTCCAGAATCTTGCTATTCTTTAGGATTCTGAATGGAATGTTGCTACTCCTTGGGGTTCCAGAATCTTTTGTTACTCTTTGGAATCTTGCTATTCTTTAGGATTCTGAATGGAATGTTGCTACTTCTTAGGGTTCCGGAATCTTTTGTTACTCTTTGGAATTCCAGAATCTTGCTATTCTTTAGGATTCTGAATGGAATGTTGCTACTCCTTGGGGTTCCAGAATCTTTTGTTACTCTTTGGAATCTTGCTATTCTTTAGGATTCTGAATGGAATGTTGTTACTTCTTAGGGTTCCGGAATCTTTTGTTACTCTTTGGAATTCCAGAATCTTGCTATTCTTTAGGATTCTGAATGGAATGTTGCTACTCCTTGGGGTTCCAGAATCTTTTGTTACTCTTTGGAATCTTGCTATTCTTTAGGATTCTGAATGGAATGTTGCTACTTCTTAGGGTTCCGGAATCTTTTGTTACTCTTTGGAATTCCAGAATCTTGCTATTCTTTAGGATTCTGAACGGAATGTTGCTACTCCTTGGGATTCCAGAATCTTACTATTCTTTAGGATTCTGAATGGACTGTTGCTGCTGTTTGGGTTTTGGCCAGGTACTAGTGACCTGGATTGGCCACCGTGAGAACGGGCTACTGGGCTTGATGGACCATTGGTCTGACCCAGTAAGGCTATTCTTATTTCAATTGCTTAATGCTTAATATCTGATGGTCATTCTCTGTTGAGTGGGGTTCTGCAGCCTAACCTACTCAAATCCTTGCCACTAATGGGAGGTCTAACCCAGTGGTCAAGACTACCAGTCCTGTTGCACAAGAACGGCACTTAGTGCAATTCTATAAAAGGTACACGCACCTTATAGAATTGTGCTAAGTGCCAGTGCTTTGCGTAACTGCTAGGAACACTAATTTAGGCCTAGGAAAATCAGGCCTAAATACCTACACCTAACTTGTATGTGCATCGAGTGCATTCTATCAGTGTGCTTAAACTTTAGGAATATCCATTCTCCTCCTCTGGTCACGACTTCTTCTTAGATTCACGCACTAGAACTAATGCGTAGCACTTTACAGAATATGCCAAGTTGTGCACATAGCTTTTAGCAATGCCAATTAGCATCATGAGGTGTTAATTGCTAATTATTGACACTGGTTAGGCTTGTTAAACAATCAAGCTGTGCACGTAAATTAGAGAATGACACGGGGACCGTTTACCGCGGTAAACCGTGGTCACCGCAGTAAATCCGCAGGAATGGAGACAGTTGCAAGTGGTTTAACGCAGGAATGGGGACAAGACCTTTCACTGCCCTCCATGAAAAGTCTTGCTCCTATGGTAAAAAAATTGCACCTGTGTCGGACTCTCCCCAGCAACTGTTGCGCCTATTTTACCTTCAGGAGCCAGCCATGTCACGATGAAGACAGAAGGAACCGAAAACCAAAGCCTGAGACCAATGTGATTTGAAGAATAAAATTACCAGACAACAAAAGGTAGGAAAATAAAATGTATTTTATATTTTGTGATTAGAATATTACAGATTTGAAATATGTATCCTGCTAGAGCTGGTATTAGACATAACTGGGGACTGCTATGCCCAGGCAGTGCTTCTTTAGCTTCCAGCTGACTTAGGGCTCTCTCTCTCTCTCTCTGACCAGGGGGCCGTTGCCCTAGTTGCTCTCTTCCTGCCATGTATGACTGAAGTATTCCGTTAGCTTGATTTTTCTGTGTAGGATTCTGTAGTAATTTGGTTTGTTCAGTTTTCACAATAGTGGAGGGGATATTTATGAAAGGGAGGGGAGACAGGGGTTTTGTTGATCCTTGCTCTGTATTATTTGTGTTTATAAAATAACAATTGTACAGAATATTGTATCTTTTTATACTTTAATAAAACAAGTTCGGTATAAAATCATAACTATTTGAGGCTTGTGTGGATGGGATTTCACAGTTTGCAAGGCAGGGGGCGAGGACTGAGCTCATGGGGACGGGGGAGAGATAGGGACTGAGCTCACGGGGACAGGGCAGGAATGGTGATAAATTTTTTCCCTGTGTCATTATCTAACGTAAATCGGCTATGCACACTAATTTGCACACACAATATAAGGTGACATATACAGAATTTGGGGCTTAATGACCATTCTTATTTCTTAGCATCAATATATCAGAGTCAAATATACATGATAAAATATTTAAAAGAAACAATGGCTCAAAACTGAAGGACAGCCTAGCACAGGCAATTCACATTAGCAAAAGTAAGCTTGCATCTTCAGACTGCACCCTCATACCCCCACTGTAGCCCTACGGCATCATGGGGGAAGGAACACAGTCGGCCTCGATCCTAGATAAACCGCCACAGGATCCGCTGAGTCTGCGCTCAAGCCCACTGCGATCGAACCTGGGGCAAAATTTTTCCCAAGGGTTCAGAACCTGAGCTCTGAGAACTACTGATGCAGACAAGCCTCATAGGAATCATGCATAGCTTAGCAGGGTTTAAAAATAGGTTTGGATAGTTTCCCAAAACAAGAGTCCATAAGCCATTATTAAGATGCACTTGGGTAAATCCACTGCTTATTCCTAGAATAACCAGCATAAAATCTGTTTTACCCTTTGGGATCTTGCCAGGTAGTTGTAACCTGGATAGGCTATTGTTGGATACAGGATATTGGGTTTGATAGACCTTCAGCCTGTCCCAGTACTCTTAAGTACCTGGTATGGTAAAGTGTCAGAGGAAAAGGTTGTTGATACCACAGGAGCCATCTTTAAGGGTGCCAGTGGGTGCTGACCACCTCAATATTGAGCAAGATCCTGAGAAATGGAAATCTATATTATGTTTGGAACCAGAAATCATTTTAAAATATTGATGCCCATAGATGATGTGGCAAACTTGCGAGAGACCGCAGGGAACTCACGGCAGCCATTCAGATAGCAGCTCTGCACGTGGCAGGAGTGTAGGGAGATCGCTCTTGTCCCGGTTCACCGCTGGACCACCAGAGATTTTAAAGGTATATTTTTCACTAATTAGGGAGGCAGGAGGGAGGTGAAAGTTGTTAAGTGTCAGCCAGGACAGGAGGAAGGAGAGATCTCTCCTGTCCTGACCCACCAGGTCTTACGGCAGGCCCGATGAAAACCTGCAACGGGTCGGGGGGAGGGGGAGGGGGCGCTGACCCCATTTTTGGCCCATTTTCTTGGCCCAAAAATCTTGGGTTTTATTCAAGTATATACAATATTAGCAAAAGCAGGACTAAGAACCCTCTATGAAAGTGCCTGTATTTTACAAAGTTCTAAACAGTGCCTTCATCCTTTGGCCTTAACAAGGGCAGAGAGCCTGGAGGAGCGCTATCAAAGGGATATAGGAATGGCAGAGAAGGTATATCGCTCTAAAAACCCAGGAAACAGATTGCACAATCTGTCAAAACTCACAAGCAGATCGGATTTAGAGTTTTCTCATGAAAAAGACGATTTCTAGTCATATATTACTGTATGTCATTGTTCTTTGGGCGGGGACGTGCTAAGGAAATACACACCTGCTAACACCACCTCATTTCAGGAGGTTAAATTATAGATGCCAATAATTTAATACAAATCTTAAACAAAGGCACGGTCTCTTAAGTCTGCAGAATATTGACCATATTTGCCCTTTTGCATTAATCTAATTAATAAAACTTCCTATGCGTGCGCCGGTTTTCCGTGAGCTGTAGCAACCCATAGGAAGTGTGCATGCGCGGTTTACGGTCTGGCCTGCTCCCTGTTGAAAGACGCAGCTCCCTTCCTGTAAGTTGGCCGTCCCCGCCGCCGTCGTTCCCTTGCGCACCGTACTCTCTCCACTCTCTCTCTTCCTCCTTCCCCCCCCAGGCAGATGTCGACTGCGGCGGCCCGAGTTGGATGTCGGCCGCGGTGGCTGCTGGCTGCGGCAGCTGTCAGCGGCTGCTGGCCGTGGCAGCCAAACCCGGAAAGCATTTTAACATGGAGTTCAGGAGGAAGGTATGGGGGGAGGAAAATACTGCACAGGGAAGTGGGGTGGGAGGGAAATGCTGCAACACACGGAAATGGAGGGGCAGAAAAGGGGTTGATGGACAGGGGAAGAGGTGCTGATGAACAGGGAGGGGGGTCAGAAAAATGAAGACAGGCCTACTGCTGGACAGGGGGAGCAGGAAGGAGGTGATGATGGACAGGGGGAGGTAAAACAAAGGGAGAAGGGCTTCTGCTGGATAAGGTGAGCAGTGATGGGGTGGTGGAGGACACAGGGGAGGTGAAAGGAAGGGAGAATGGACAGGGGGAGCAGGCAAGGGGTGGTAGTGGACAGCCAAGGAAAAAAAAAAAAAAGACAGACAGAAATACAGAAAGCGACTAAGGAGAGAGAAAAAAAAAATAAAGACAGACACACACACATATATTCTAGCACCCGTTAATGTAATGGGCTATAAGACTAGTGTAATCATAAAAATCAAGCTGGTTGATATTCAAACCCATTTAAGTGGGCAGGAGTTTGGAGCTGGCTTACCACCGATATTCGGCAACATTTAACCAGACAGTGAATATCGCCACAAAAAAGGCTTTTCGGAGCCAGGCTGTGCAGGAGGGTTACAGAGGTGGAGTCAGGGATGGGGGGCGGGAGCTAGAAATGATGCAATATTCAGTGCCAGCAACCGCATAGTTAACTGGGTACGCAGGAGCGGAAGAAAACTAGTCCTGGCCCTGAATACTGGTCAGCACCTGCATAATTTCCGATACCGACCAACATGCTTCTAGAGTCCTCCCCTCTCCCCCTCCCTGACAAGGCAAGCTAGCGAGAACTGAGGCAGCCATTCAGAAGTGGAGAGCGCCCACGCAGCAGCATGCTTGAGCCGCTGGCCCCGACATGCCCGTAACCAGCAGGCAGCCGTCCAGTGAAGAACCAGCGACCGGCACAATTAGGAAGTGTCGCGGGCCCAGGCATTATTATTATTATTTTATTTCTTATATGCCGCCAAAGCCATAGTAGTTCGAGGCGGTTCACAATAAAGAAGGGCTGGACAATCAGCGAATAGTTACAATCGGTTCATAGACAACCCCGCGAAAGACAAAGGCACGCGCCGACAACTGAGCGCAAGATGGAGGCGCGCGCCGAAGAAAATTACAGTTTTTAGGGGCTCCGACAGGGGGTTTTGTTGGGGAGCCCCCCCAGTTTACTTAATAGAGATCGCGCCGGCATTGTGGGGGGTTTGGGGGGTTGTAACCCTCCACATTTTACGGTAACCTTAACTTTTTCCCTAAAAACAGGGAAAAAGTGAAGTTTTCAGTAAAATGTGGGGGGTTACAACCCCCCAAACCCCCCACAACGCCCCCACAACGCGGCGCGATCTCTATTAAGTAAAGTGGGGGGGGTTCCCCCCCACGCCCCCCCCCCGTCGGAGCCCTAAAAACAGTAATTTTCTGCGGCTTGAACCTCCGCACTGCGCTCAATTGTCTGCGCGCGCCTTTGTCCAGGCGCGCTTTTGACCTGACACCGTTACAATCGGTGAATACAGATACAACAAAGAATCAGCAAATACGGTTTACAACAGAGAAGGGCGGGCAATCAGCGAGATGTTACAGTCAGTGAATACAGATACAATAAATATGCGAGTGCGGGGGAACGGGTAAAATATGAGGGACAAAAGTAAGGTGGGCAGGGCGAAGGGTAGGGAAAGAGAACTTGGGGAGCAGGGGAGGGAGAGAGGGCTTAGGTTATAGCTCGGTTGAATAGGCTAGTTTTTAATCATTTCCTGAAGTTTAGGTAGGATGAGGAGTGCGAGATAATTCTACTCAGCCAGTCATTTAAATGACCTGCTTGGAAGGCAAGTGTTCTGTTTAGGTGACTTTTGTATCGGCAGGCTTTTAGAGCGCTTGTGCGCCGCGGGCCCCGACAATCAGCAGGCATACGTTCACCGACCTCCACAATTTAAAGGTACCACCTGGGGGTGTGGGGGTGGTATATTTGCTTCATAAGATGCACCCTTATTTCCACCCACTTTTGGGGGGGGAAAAGTGCGTCTTATGGAGCGAAAAATACAGTACCTCATTTTGCATTTTAGATAATGGGGTATATAGAGAATACAGTAACCCGTCCTATGCATGTGACACCAACTACTCTACTGACATGTGCCTTGTACTAATTAGAAGGTTAGGTTTTGTATAAAATATGCATATTTAGTCCAACAAAACATATTCGGTGTAATTAGAAATGAAAAAACACACAATTAGCCTGTGTCCTCTTGGTAGAGAGACAGACAGCCACCTTTTGTTTCAAAAGACACCAGAGCGCTGTGCTGAAGGCAGTCTGACACATTTCCTAATTATTTCCGCCAAAAGTATGACAAAACTAGAAATTTCATCTCGATCACAAATAACTACTCCACCACAGTCCTCCTGATTAGCAGCTGGTGGGATTTTACCCAAGTGCAAAAAGTAGCACAATGCAAAAAACGGAATGACCAACGCACTAGGAACCGTCATTTATCTCCTGTAAAACACTGCATTATTTCTATTTCCATATTTATATACCAACTTTCCCCCCATATCAGTACATCGAGATAAGAACATAAGAATAGCCTTACTGGGTCAGAACAATGGTCCATCAAGCCCAGTAGCCCGTTCTCACAGTGGCCAATCCAGGTCTCTAGTACTTAGAGCAAACTGCAATACCGCGTGCGCTAGACGCTAACGCCTCCATTGAGCTGGCGTTAGTTTTTCTGCGTAGCATGGGGGGGAAGCATGCACTAATCTGCAGTGCGCACAAAAAACGCTAGCGCACCTTAGTAAAAGGAGCCCACAGAGTAGCAACATTCCAGAATCCCAAAGAGTAACAAAAGATTCCGTAACCCCAAGGAGTAGCAACATTCCATTCAGAATCCTAAAGAATAGCAAGATTCTGGAATCCCAAAGAGTAACAAAAGATTCCGGAACCCCAAAGAGTAGCAACATTCCATTCAGAATCCTAAAGAATAGCAAGATTCTGGAATCCCAAAGAGTAACAAAAGATTCCGGAACCCCAAGGGAGTAGCAACATTCCATTCAGAATCCTTAAGAATAGCAAGATTCTGGAATCCCAAAAAGTAACAAAAGATTCCGTAACCCCAAGGAGTAGCAACATTCCATTCAGAATCCTTAAGAATAGCAAGATTCTGGAATCCCAAAAAGTAACAAAAGATTCCGGAACCCCAAGGAGTAGCAACATTCCATTCAGAATCCTTAAGAATAGCAAGATTCTGGAATCCCAAAAAGTAACAAAAGATTCCGGAACCCCAAGGAGTAGCAACATTCCATTCAGAATCCTTAAGAATAGCAAGATTCTGGAATCCCAAAAAGTAACAAAAGATTCCGGAACCCCAAGGAGTAGCAACATTCCATTCAGAATCCTTAAGAATAGCAAGATTCTGGAATCCCAAAAAGTAACAAAAGATTCCGTAACCCCAAGGAGTAGCAACATTCCATTCAGAATCCTTAAGAATAGCAAGATTCTGGAATCCCAAAAAGTAACAAAAGATTCCGTAACCCCAAGGAGTAGCAACATTCCATTCAGAATCCTTAAGAATAGCAAGATTCTGGAATCCCAAAGAGTAACAAAAGATTCCGGAACCCCAAAGAGTAGCAACATTCCATTCAGAATCCTAAAGAATAGCAAGATTCTGGAATCCCAAAGAGTAACAAAAGATTCCGGAACCCCCAAGGAGTAGCAACATTCCATTCAGAATCCTTAAGAATAGCAAGATTCTGGAATCCCAAAAAGTAACAAAAGATTCTGTAACCCCAAGGAATAGCAACAT
This sequence comes from Geotrypetes seraphini, assembly GCF_902459505.1. Classification (NCBI taxonomy): domain Eukaryota; kingdom Metazoa; phylum Chordata; class Amphibia; order Gymnophiona; family Dermophiidae; genus Geotrypetes; species Geotrypetes seraphini. Next base: position 176,839,979 of record NC_047090.1, on the reverse strand, counting down.
TCCATTCAGAATCCTTAAGAATAGCAAGATTCTGGAATCCCAAAGAGTAACAAAAGATTCCGGAACCCCAAGGAGTAGCAACATTCCATTCAGAATCCTTAAGAATAGCAAGATTCTACCAGACGGGCTTTGTGGTGGGACGGCAGGTTGGAGATAGTGTTCGGAGAGTTTATGATTTGTTGGAGTTGGCTCGGACCCGGGGGGACGATACTGTGTTTCTTTCTATAGATGCCGAGAAGGCTTTCGATAGGGTTTCTTGGCCATTTTTGTTTCAGGTCCTGGAGGCTGTAGGGTTGGGGACACGCTTGAGGGAATGGATCCGTATTTTATATACTAATCCGCTGGCCTGTGTTAAAGTGAATGGGGGGTACTCTGCTACTTTCCCCTTATTTCGGGGTACCCAGCAGGGTTGCCCCCTATCTCCCATCTTGTTCGCGTTGGTGGTGGAGCCCCTTGCACAGCGGATCCGTGCCAGCGCCCGCATTCAGGGAGTCCGTACCCCTTCTGGGGACTACAAAGTGAATTTGTTTGCGGACGATATGCTTTTTACGGTGGAGGACCTGGACAACTCTTTGCCTGCAGTGTTGGAGGAATTGAAGGAGTTCGGGGCGGTGTCGGGTTTTCGGGTCAATGTTGGGAAATCGGAAGTGTTGAATGTGAATTTGTCGGCGGATCGGGTGGGGGCGCTAAAGCGACGGTTTCCTTTTCGGTGGGTTAAACACTCTTTGAGGTATTTGGGGGTGTATTTTGGGCCTCCTGGTTCGAATTTGTTTGAGCTTAATTATCTTCCTTTGTTTTGTCGTATTCGTTTGGACTTGGTCAGCTGGGATAGTTATTATTTTTCTTGGCTGGGGAGAATAGAGGTAGTCAAAATGATGATTCTGCCTCGCCTCCTCTTTTTCTTTCAGGCTCTACCCTTGTGGATCCCGCGGAGGCTGTTGGAAGGGGTACAGCGGAGCCTTCTCCACTTTATTTGGGCGGGAAAAAGACCGCGGGTGAGTCGCCGAGTCTTGTATTTGGGCAAGGGCGAGGGTGGGTTGGCGGTACCTAATGTGCTGAAGTATTACCAGGCGGCGCAGCTGCGAGCACTCTTTGAGTGGCAGACTCAAGCCCCGAAACTTTGGGTGGACCTTGAACAGGGCTTGGAGGGGGATGTGACCTTAATTCATCTGCCGTGGGTCCCAGGGAGTGGGGGGGTAGATGTCGGATGTCCTCCGTCCGGACAGCGATGCGGGTGTGGAGAGCGGTGCGCTGTGTGCTTTTACAGGGGCGGCGATATTCTTGGTATGCCCCTTTGCGCTTTAATCCTGAGTTTATTCCGGGAAGGGGAGCCGGGGTGTTTAAGAGGTGGGAGGCTCAGGGTTTGGTTTGTTTGGGACAATTTTGCGATTTGGAAACGAAGAGGGTGAGATCTTTTGGGGAGCTCCTGCCTCGCTACCAGTTGTTGCCCCGGGATATTTTCCCTTATTTGCAGGTGGTTCACTATGTTCAATCCTCTGGTTTCCTGACTGAGATGCTGGGGGGTAAAACAGGATTTGAGCTTTTATTGGGCTCTGTGGTTCGGAAGGGAGCTCTGTCGGCGATCTACAAGTGTTTGAATTCTGGGGGTTGAGTGTATTGCCTTATGTGACGTCCTGGGAGGGTGATTGGGGTGCCCCTATCCCGAGGGAGGTGTGGGTGGAAATTTGGCGGGCGATCTCTTCTTCTGGTATTGCTACTTTGATTGTGGAAAATGGGTTTAAGGTTCTGCTCCGGTGGTATTATACCCCCCTGCTATTGGCCAAGATGGGGAGGGGGGTGGGGGTCTCTGTTGGAGGGGCTGTGGAGAAGTGGGCACATATCTTCATATGTGGTGGTCCTGTAGGATTGTGCGGGATTAATGGATCGAAATTTTTGATCATATTTCTGTCATTCTGCAGCAAAGGATTCCAGCAGACTGGCGTCATGCCTTGCTGTTTTGGCATGAGCTGGACTTGGAACGGGGAGAATCCACCTTTTGCATTTTAGCTCTTACTGCTGCCCGCTTGCTTTTGGCCTCTAGGTGGAAGCAACCGGTACCTCCATCATGGCAGGAGGTGGAATTGAAGTTGCACCAGTGGCAGCTCTTGGACCGCCTTACAGCGGCTCAGCATGGGCTCCGCCATAGCTTTGCTCATATATGGAGGAATTTTCGCTCCTTTACTTGACTTCTGTGGGACATTTTCTGTGGGGGGTGGGTCTGTTTGGTCTATGCTTTCCTTTCGGGGTACCTTTTTCTTTACTTATTGCTCTTTGAACCTTTCCTGTCCACTGTTGGAGTGGGAGTCTGGGCTTGTCACCGGGGGTGGGGGGAGGGCTTGGGACGTTGTTGATTCTGTATTTTTGCGTATTATATTGTACAACATTGTTTCTCTTATTTTGTTCTTGAGAGCCTGATTATTGATTGCCTTTGTTTTCGCTTGTGATGTGTATTGCCTTGCTCTCTTGTGCATTTTCTTTATTAATAAAATTTCAATTAAAAAAAAAAAAAAAGAATAGCAAGATTCTGGAATCCCAAAAAGTAACAAAAGATTCCGTAACCCCAAGGAGTAGCAACATTCCATTCAGAATCCTAAAGAATAGCAAGATTCTGGAATCCCAAAGAGTAACAAAAGATTCCGGAACCTCAAGGAATAGGAACATTCCATTCAGAATCCTAAAGAATAGCAAGATTCTAGAATCCCAAAGGGTAACAAAAGATTCCGGAACCCTAAGGAGTAGCAACTTTCCATTCAGAATCCTAAAGAATAGCAAGATTCTGGAATCCCAAAAAGTAACAAAAGATTCCATAACCCCAAGGAGTAGCAACATTCCATTCAGAATCCTAAAGAATAGCAAGATTCTGGAATCCCAGAGAGTAACAAAAGATTCCGTAACCTCAAGGAATAGCAACATTCCATTCAGAATCCTAAAGAATAGCAAGATTCTGGAATCCCAAAGAGTAACAAAAGATTCCGGAACCCCAAGGAATAGCAACATTCCATTCAGAATCCAAAGGAATAGCAAGATTCTGGAATCCCAGAGAGTAACAAAAGATTCCGGAACCCAAAGGAATAGGAACATTCCATTCAGAATCCTAAAGAATAGCAAGATTCTAAAATCCCAAAGGGTAACAAAAGATTCCGGAACCCTAAGGAGTAGCAACATTCCATGCTACTGATCCAGGGCAAGCAGTGGTTTCCCCCATGTCTTTCTCAATAACAGACTATGGACTTTTCCTCCAGGAACTTCTTAAAACCAGCATGAAATAGATCGTATAATACTTTTCAAAACAGTATGGTATGTTAACCAGAGGGATTTGCACTAATTCTCAAAATGGAAAGCAAACGCTGAGAAATGCCAAGGGAGAAAGGAACTGCAGAGACCCGCACCTGCTTTATAACACTGATTTGCAGCAGAGAACACCGATACATCACTGCTGCAGAACCAATAACAGCTTTCACAAGCACTGTGAAGTCTCTTTCAATGGAAAATCAAAGACCAGATCCTTTGGGCTAAGCATCTCAGTCCTGTCCAGGCTTTAATAAATATTAGAACAGGTCCAGACCAAGGATTCTTAACAAAAGGTCAACTGGGGTGCAAGAAAGAATCATGAGATGTCAAGCAATTTGCTGAAACTTTGTAGACAGAGCGAAGGCAGTTAGCACAGAGGCTAACAGTGACATACCGTATGTAGTTGTTAGTACACTTCTCCTTCCATATTCGCGGTTTCAGCATTTGCGGTTTCGATTATTCACGGTTTTTAGCTTGCTGGCTCCTCCCCCCCAAATTACATCAGCTTGCGTAGAGAAATCGCTGATTCCAAGCGTTTACAGAGAAAATTGCCGATTCCCGGCACTTTCTTCACCGTGTTTTGCCTCTCATTCAGGAACAGGCCAGGTCTCCCACCATGTTATTTGCGGTTTCACCATATTCACGATGGTTTTTAATAGAAAACGGCGAACAACATATGAAAAAGTTAATCGGGTTTTTCTGTATTTGCGGTTCTGTTAATCCCCTATCACAGCGAATACAGAGAGAGAAGTGTAGTCACTAGTGGACACATGGATTAGGGAGGGGGGGTGAGGGTTTTATTGATTAGTTAAAGGGGTTCCAGAACTAAAAAAAGATTAAACATTCCTGGCATAGACAAATAGCGAGGGTACCAAATACCAAGGCCAAAGAGGAGCCTCCTTCTGCTTCCTTTCGCCCCTGTGTATTTGCTGGTTCAAATGCCTTCCTCTACTGCTATTCTGGCTCTCCAGCCTGAGATCTCCGATAACCTTGACATCTGCTCTCAGGGATGTGCTCTCTGGTCTTGCTGATGGGCACCAAAAAACCTTAAATCCAGCCTTACATTGGAACACTGGCTCCTAAGAAGCTGAATCTACTGCCATAAGAGGGAGGTAGGGCAGGAAGTGGACTCACTTTGTTGGGGAAAAAAAACAGTGGTACCTTGGATTACGAGCATAATCCGTTCCAGGAGCATGCTCACTTATCAAAACAAAGTTCCCCATAGAAAATAGTGGCAACAGCAACGATTCGTTCTAGAACCCAGGGTCTATACCTGTCGGGTGCCGGGTGCTGCAGCGCCATCTCCTCCGTCTGCCTCCTCCGTGGGTCATCTGAAGAAGAACCCCACAGTGCCGCTTGGGGGGGGGATGCCAGTCGCTGGAGAACCCCACAGTGCCGCTTCGGGGGGGAGGGGTTTGCCAGCCGCCGGAGAACCTCACAGAGCCGCTTCAGGGGGGGATGCCAGCCGCCGGAAAACCCCACAGTGCCGCTTCGAGGGGCATGCCAGCCGCCGGAGAACCTCACAGTGCCTTCAGAGGGATGCCTCCTCCATCCGCCGGCCAGCCCTCCACGTCAGATGCCCCTCGCATGCTGGAGAGCCCCCACCCGAGCCCACGCAGCTGAGCGCCGCCCCACCCGCACACCGCGCACAATGCCGATGATTGACGCTGTGCACATCACACGCAACGCGCAGGCGGGACAGCACCCGGCCGCGCAGGCCCAGACAGAGGTCCTCCAACCAAAGGCTGGCCGGAAGACGGAAGAGGAATCCCCTGTAAGTGCTCGTTGATCGGGGCAGTGATCTGTGTTTATGGTATGATTAATTTTGAAATGGAAAATTTTTAGCTGTATGTATTAATTATGGTTCATTGAGATTGGATTGTTTTACCATTAGAATTATTATTGGGATGTTGTTTGTTATATTTTATGGAAAAAAAATTTTTTAACTTTTGTTCTTTATTTGCTGTTTCACATTAAAAGATAATATGTTCCCTTCTGAGTTTTTTCATTACACATCTGGGATGGGATGGGATGGGGGTAGGGTAAGGAAAGGTAATGAAAATATAGATATTAATTCCTCATATTAAAGATGTTTAATATTGTCAATATTAATAATTGATGGAAAGGGGTTGGGTATAGCTATGATTCTATAATATTATTGTTTGAGATAGTGTATTCTTTGTAATATATTGTTAATTTCAATTAAATGTATTACACTATTGTAACTAAATAAAATAATAAAAATGTTTTTTAAAAAAAGCACATTTTTTTTCAATTGGCTTTCTCAGTTTAGAATAGAGTTTGGGACTGTGATCTGTGTTTATGGTTTGATTAATTTTGAAATGGAAAATTTTTAGCTGTATGTATTAATTATGGTTCATTGAGATTGGATTGTTTTATTGTTTTACCATTAGAATTGTTATTATTGGGATGTTGTTTGTTATAATATTTTATGGAAAAAAAATTTTTTTTCTTAGTTTGTTCTTAATCTTTCCTTTTCTATCACAGCGAATACGGAGATCTTTTCTTGATGAATGTGAACTATACATTGTAAACCGCTCTGATCCTTTTAGGCTTTTATGCGGTATATAAAGTTTTAAATAAACATAATACCAAGTGCATCTTTAGTGCACTTGACCCGTCATTCTCTTGACCCGTCCATGCCCCCTTTTGAGTTGCATGCTAAAAAATCTGCACACGGATCTTTAGAGAACAGCGCTTAGGGCTCCGTTTACAAAGCCGCGCTAGCGGGGTTAACGCGTGCAACTTTTCATCACGCGCTAACCCCCGCGCTGGCCAAAAAACTACCGCCTGCTCATGAGGAGGCGGTAGCGGCTAGCGTGTCCGGAGGTTTAGCGCCCGTTAAACCGCTAGCGCGCCTTTGTAAAAGGAGCCCTTAGTGAGTTGCATGCATTAATCCAAATTGTTACCAATTCACGCCTGTAATCGACTGTTAGCGCCCATGTGTTTCGTACGTTAAAAGCCACAACACAGCTTAGTAAACAGGCCCCTTCGTTTGGTTAATCAGTTAAGGGGCTGATATTCAGTAGCAGATAACTCGGTAGGAGGCGCTAGTACCCAGTTATCTCCCGCTGTCCGGGTGATTCCCCTATTTCCAGCAGTGCCTAAGCAGACAGCGCTGCTGAAAATCTTGGGAGGCTTCCAGAGCCCAGGAGATCCAGAGGCAGAGTAAGGGAAGTTATCCAGACTCCACCAATAATCAGCGTCGGTGCACAGATAACTGGTACATAGGCTAAAGCGCGCGGAACAACCGCGCGCTGACAAAACCGCTCAGACAAATGTGCGCAGGATGTCAGCGCGCTGGATTAAAACTTAACTTTAAAGTGCTCCGAGGGGGGGGGTTTGGGGGGAAACCCCCCACACACACTTTACTTAGAAGTGTTGCCGATGCCGTTGGGGAGGGTTGGGGGAGCCCCTCCCCCATTACAGAAGAAAGTGTAATTTTTCCCTCCTTTTTAGGGAAAAATTACACTTTCCTCTCTAAGTGGCGGGATCTCCCCCACCCCACCCCCAACGGCAGCGGCAACACTTCTGAGATAACTATCCAGTAGGACCACAAAAACAGCTGCCCTAACTTATCTGAATATTGTTTGGTACCCCAACATTGACGGCTAAGCAAAACATGGATATTCAGCACCGGTACCAAGATTAGGCCCAGCTTTGTATATCTGGATCAAATTCAGTCCACAGTAGTCAGCACCTTAAAAATTACTCACCACTGCTGGATGAATATCGGGCCCTAAATTCTAATATAGAGTGGAAATTTTGGCTGTAATGTTTTTGTTTCATCCAGTGTGTGGTGCAGTGGTTAGAGCCACAGCCTCAGCACCCTGAGGTTGCGGGTTCAAATCCCACACTGCTCCTTGTGATCCTGGGCAAGTCACTTAATCTCCCATTGCCCCAGGTATATCAGATAGAGTGTGAGCCCACCAGGACAGATAGGGAAAAATGCTTGAGTACCTGAATGTAAACCACTTAGACCAGGGGTCCCCAATACGTCGATCGCGATCGACCGGTAGATCAGGAAGGCAATGCGAATCGATCGCGGAGCCCATCCTGGGCTCCGTGATAGACTCGTGTTGCCATCCCGATCTATCGGTCCGATCAGCCTTCCTCTCCCCGACGTCCCCCACCGCCGCCCCAAGCTCTCCCTGCAGAAGCGTCGGACCGACCAGCATTCCTCTCTCCGACGTCAATTCTGACATTGGAGAGGAAGTTCTGGGCCAGCCAATCGCTGGGGGAGGGCAGGAAGAAAGAAAAAAAGGGGGCAGGCAGGCAGGGAGACAAAGAAAGAAGGGAAACAGAAAGAAAGGGGGAATTGAGAGAGAGAAAGAAAAGGAGGAAGGGGGCAGGGAGAAAGAAAGAAAAAGTTGGGGGAGAGAATGAGGTCTGGAGGAGAGGAAGCATACAGGAGGCTGAAAGAAGGGAAGAAGTATTGGATTCACAATCAGAAGAAGAAAGTGCAACCAGAGACTCATGAAATCACCAGACAACAAAGGTAGGAAAAATTATTTTATTTTCAGTTTAGTGATCAAAATGTGCCCGTTTTGAGAATTTATATCTGCTGTCTATATTTTGCACTATGGCTCCCTTTTACTAAACCACAATAGCAGTTTTTAGAGCAGGGAGCCTATGAGCATTGAGAGCAGTGCGAGGCATTCAGCGTAACTCCCTGTGCTAAAACCTACTATCGTGGTTTAGTAAAAAAGGAGGGGTATATTTGTCTATTTTTGTATGGTTGTTACTGAAGTGACATTGCATAGAGTCATCTGCCTTGACCTCTTTGAAAAAACCCTGGAATATGAATGATAATTAACATTTTCTTTGCCTTTCAGTGTGCTTTGTGGTTTGTTTGTTTTTTAAATTATTGTTGGTAGATCATCTTGACTTGGTCATTTTAAAAATAGCTCGCAAGCCCAAAAAGTGTGGGCACCCCTGACTTATACTGTAAGTGGTATATAAATGCTTAAATAAATAAATACTTCTCTATGTATGTGCCAGAGCGGATACTGAGGAAGAGGAGAGCCACAGCTAAGCCAGGCCATCTTAGATGTGGCAGCTGGTGGAGCCAAAGCAACAGTACATCACTCCTGTACTTGAAGACCTCAGCAAATCTGGGTTGATGGAGGGTGAATCTGGGGAACAAGACATTACAAGTTGGGTAGGATATAGAGCAGATCAATATTTTGATCCTGTAGGGCAGTGTCTCTCAAACTGTGTGCCACGGCACAGTGGTGTGTCCCGAAGAGAATCCAGGTGTGCCATGAGAGATTCAAGAATTTTACTTTATTTTTAAAAATTCCCTTCATAAGTAGTGTGACCAGGTTAGACCTGGACTGTACTAGCCAGAGTCCTAACCTGGGTCATCCAAGCCTCAACCCAGCAGCCGAATGAGGCATGGAGGGTAGAGGGTTGTCTGCATCAAATAAAAATGTCCAGCCAAGGTGTTTAGTGTGAATTATTATGTCTTTATTTTCTGGCTTATACTTTGGTGAAAGGAAAAAAAAAACAATCAACACAAACTTGCTTTGGTGGCTAAACAGCTTGTTAGACCAACCAGGCTCCACAGCTGTACAGGTCACAATCTGGCAATTTTCCACAAGCATGTGCTTTCAACCGGCTATGCTCTGCCAGTCCTTATTACAACAACAAAAAGACCAAACGTTCAGTATCAAAGTCCTGGAACCGGCTGGGACTGCTCAGCCCAGTTCTTTCACAGTACTTCTGTGTTTGTGCAAAATCAGGACACAATTATTCCAACTCTTCTGTTAACTTCAATTTAATCAGAAGCAGGGATTCTACACCCTTCTGTTATTAGGGTTTGTGAGGCAATTTCCCAGACACAGCATATGAGTTCCTCAAGCTTTTACTCACTAAGCATGGCTTCTAGCAAACAGGATTCTACAGGTTCCATTTCATAATCACTTGTATACATTTCTTCTGGCATTTCTACATCCCAAAAAGTGTTAGCTTCAGAAGAATACTGACAAGATTCAGACCTGAGATTTACCGTATTTTCACGCATATAATGCACGCGTTATATGTATTTTTACAAACTGTGCATAACCTTGCGCGGTATACGCGTGAGCGCGGTATATAAAATTTTTTTTACATAGTTCCCACCCCGCCCAACGCCCGATTTATCATCCGGAAGGACCGCTCGCACCCCCACAGCCTCCCCCCCTCCCCCATGGAGAAGCTGTCTACCTTGTTTCCGGATGCCAGTGAGCCCAGCTGCTTCCTCTGCCGGCGGTCCTGCCCCTTCTCTGAGCCCTGCTGCGCTGCTTCCTCTTCCGGCGGTCCCGCCCTTTCTCTGACATCAGAGAAAGGGCAGGACCGCCGGAAGAGGAAGCAGCGTAGCGCAGGGCTCAGAGAAGGGGCAGGACTGCCGGCAGAGGAAGCAGCTGGGCTCACTGGCATCCGGAAACAAGGTAGACAGCTTCTCCATGGGGGAGGGGGGGAGGCTGTGGGGGTGCGAGCGGTCCATTGGGGTGGGAGTGCGAGCGGTGGGGGTGCGAGCGGTCCTTCCGGATGATGAATCGGGCGTCAGGGGGGGGCATCAGGCTTTCAGGGTGGGGACAGGACTTCAAGGGGGAGAGGAGAGTCGGGGTGGCCGAAAGTAGAGTCGGGGTGGCCAGAGGAGAGTCGGGGCAGTGAATGGAAAGTCGGGGCGGGTGAAAGGATAGTCGGGGCGGGTGAAAGGATAGTCAGGGCAGCCAGAGGAGAGTCGGGGCGGCTTGCGCGGTATATAAAAATTTCTTTACATAAATTTGTGTTTCCCGCACGCTATACCTGTGTGCGCGTTTTACACGGGTGCACGTTATCTACGTGAAAATACGGTACTCCCTGTTTCCTGTGGGAAATGCTGGCTTCTGTCTCCTAGATTTCACTGGTCTGCCTCTTTCCAAAGGTTCAGGCAGGCTGAAGGTTGGTGGCTGCCTCTCTGGCCTAAAGACCATACCCTTTTCTCTAGCCTTGTTCTGATTGTCTCTAGAAACACCTGTGGTTCTCTGGTGCTTTGCTGACTAGCCCTGCCCCCAGCAGAGCTGATTGCAGGAGCTAATTCCTTTGTGGGTTTAGCTATCTCTGGCCTGGTGCATGCTGGTACTTGTAGTTCTTTGCCTTTAGTATTCCCTACACTAGAACTAGGCAAGTATAATTGGGTCACTTTTAGGCTGCCTTTAACTGAGGAGAAATTCTGCAGGGCAGTTTCCATAACCTGCCTGTTTCTAGGAGGTTTAAGGATAGTTTTAGAGCACTGCAGGGTTTCTTCCAGCATGACAGGACTCTCCCTGTCACAGTATACATTAGAATAGATGACATGTACACCAGTGTTTTTCAACCGCTGTTCCGCGGCACACTAGTGTGCCGCGAGATGTTGCCTGGTGTGCCGTACGGTGCAGACACTGATTAGGCCTCAGGCCGGGTCCCACACGCGCTCCCATGAGACTCCCCCGGTCCCCGCTGCTGTTCAGTTTCGATCTTCTGCTCTGACGCAACCGGAAACAGGAAGTTGCAGCAGAGCAGAAGATTGAACACTGAGCAGCCGCGCGTGCGCGGCTCTTTGGGAAAGCGTGCATGTCGCCGAAAAACAAAACCTACAAACTAAGGTGAGGCGAAGGGAGAGAGCTGGCTAAACAGTAGGATCGATTGGGCAGGCGAGTGGTGGCTGCGGGGACCGTGCGATCGCTCGTGTTCCCGGCTCAAATTGGAAGGAGGGAGTGAAAGGGAAAAGGATTCTGGGCCAAGGGGATGAAAACGGAAAGAAAAACCCACAGCAGGAAAGAAAGGGAAGGACAGGCAGGTGAGCCAGATGCTAGAAGCAGGGGGGGGGGAAGAAAGAGGGAAAAAAGCTAGATGGGGTTGAAAAGAAGAGACACACTGGTATGGAAGAGGAAGATAGGGGAAATCTGGACACAGGAAGGTAACAGAAAGAGGGGAAATTATGTGCATGGGGCATAGGGACAGAGACATAAAGGGGACATGCCATGGGGATGGTATATAGACACAGGGGGGGGGCAATGACAGATACATAGGGGAGATATTAGAAATGGAGAAAATAGGAGCACAGAAGCGAGATGGTTTGTGGGGATGGGACAGGGACCGAGCTCGCAGGCTCCAGTGGCTTGCACAAATTACATTGTAACGTGCCATGAAAATAAGATGGAGGAAGGTAGATAGATAAGCCACGTGAGAGGAGCTGAAGGGTAGTAGAAAGGAACAGATGGTAAAGGAGGGAGGGAAGGGTGGTGGTGGAAAGGAATAGGACAGACATTGAAGGAGGGTGGAGAGGAACAGACCCCCAAGGGAAATGTGGAAGACAGAGTGGGAAGAAGACAGATGCCAGACTATGGGGGAGCGGAGGGAAGAAGATGGGTGCTAGACCAATTGGGGGGGGGGTGAAGGGAGAGGCACAGTAACAGCAAATGGAAGACGTAGAGAGAAGACATACAGTGGATGGAAGGAATTGAATGAGAAGATGTGGAAAGCAGAAACCAGACAACAAAGGTAGAAAAAAAAAATTATATTTATTTATTTATTTTTTGCTTTAGGATAAAGTAGTATATTAGTTGTGTTGATAAAAATTTATAAACAAAGCCCTGCCAGCTGAACATCTCTTTCTCTAGTTCAGCAGCAGGAACTTTGATTTATAAGAAAGGAATAAGCTAAATATTACAGTACTAAGGCTTATATGGATGCAGCGGGGACGGTGACGGGGTGGTGAATGGGATGGCAGTGGCGGTGACGGGGCGGTGAAAGGGATGGCGGTGACGGTGACGAGGCGGTGAAGGGAACGGCTGTTGACGAAGAGCTACGTGTGTGTCTTTCTTCGATTCCAGCCAGAATATCAGCTTTGTGTTCAGCCAAACAGGCCCAGGTTTCGCACTGAATAAAGTATTTTATAATTTTTCACTATTCTGTTTACTTAATATTTCATAATAAAGTAATTATAAAATACTTTCTTTGTGTTTATTTGATTCCTATTCAAGAGAATTACTTTATATATAGTCAATATAGGCACAGAGTTAAATTTTTTAACATTTTCTAATGGTGCCTCGTGATTTTTTTCATGAAACAAGTGTGCCTTTGCCCAAAAAAGGTTGAAAAACACTGATGTACACAACAGTCCATCAATGTTATGAGCGTCTGTGTGCTTAAGGATACAACTGCTCAGACAAGTATCATTCTTTGACTTAATTGGTCCTTAAAAGCTATCATCAAGTAATTTTAATTTTATTTTTTATGCAGTAATTATCCTAACTTGAGCAACAAAGCAATCAAGGCTTTATTGCCAGTTGGATCTTCTTATCTTTGCGAACTTGGATTTTCAGATCTGACAGAAATTAAAATAAAAAGAGAATGAGTGCAGATGGTGGATGATGAAATGCAGGTTTGCACTCAAAAACAAGCACATCCATCGCATTGATTAGCAACTCAATTCTATCTACTTTAGTTTCACCATTGTTACAATTACTCATACATTAAATAAATAGCTCTCCAATTTCATTTTTGGTTGGTTTTGCAATTTTATAATTTCAATAATAATGTGCCGTGAAAATCATCAGAACATAAGAATAGCCTTACTGGGTCAGACCAAAGGTCCATCAAGGCCAGTAGCCTGTTCTCACGGTGGCCAATCCAGGTCACTAGTACCTGGCCAAATCCCAAAGAGTAGCAACATTCCATGTTACCGATCCAGTGCAAGCAGAGGCTTCCCCATGTCTTAATAACAGCCCATGGACTTTTCTTCCAGGAATTTGTCCAAACCTTTCTTAAAACCAGCTGTGCTATCCGCTTTTACTACAACTTCTGGCAACGCATTCCAAAGCTTAACTATTCTCTGAGTGAACAAATATTTCCTCCTATTGGTTTTAATAGTACTTCCCTGTAACTTCATCGAGCGTCCCCTAGTCTTTGTAATTTTTGATGGAGTGAAAAATTGATCCATTTGTACCCGTTCTACTCCACTCAGGATTTTGAAGACTTTAATCCTATATCCCCTCAGCCATCTCTTTTCCAAGCTGAAGAGCCCTAACCTTTTTAGTCTTTCCTCATACGAGAGGACTTCCATCCCCTTTATCTTGGTCACTCGTTGAACCTTTTCTTGAGATAAGGAAACCAAAACTGAACACAATACTCACCAATAAGGTGAGGTCGCACCATGGAGCGATACAGAGGCATTATAACATTCTTAGTCTTGTTAACCATCCCTTTTTTAATAATTCCATTTGAGCCGATTAGTGTGCCGAAGGTTAAAAAGTTTGAGAGACACTGATGTAGGGGATAAGAAGTAGGATAAAGAAGTCATGTTGAACCTGCCAGTTCTACTCTGTCATTTCAGAGAAGATTACTAACAGCATAAAAAACTGCTATTAGACTGGCCTCTAATGTAAAACAGTTTGATAGTGCTACCTCTCTCCTGAAATCGCTGCATTGGCTCATAAGAACATAAGACTAGCCCTACTGGGTCAGACTAATGGTCTTGGGGGTGGGTCAATAGAGTGGGCAGACCTGATGGGCTATGGCCCTTATCTGCCGTCATCTTCTATGTTTCTATGGTCCATCTAGCCCAGCATCCCTTCTTCAAGGAGGCCAATCCAAGTCACAAGTACCTGCCAAAACCCCAATTCGTAGCGGCATTCCATGCCTCCGATCCAGGGCAAGCAGTGGCTTCCCCAGGTCTATCTCAACAGCAGACTAAGGAGTTTTCCTCCAGGAAATTTGTCCAACCCTTTTTTTAAAACCAGCTTAAGTTCGTTTTAAAATTGTGTTCATTGATTTATAGAATTATTTGGGGCTCTGATACCACCTATATAATTCTCCTGATATTATATCTACCCTTCAGCCATATCTCGCAATCAAGGCATTTTTCTTTGGGGGGGGGGGGTTCCCATCCATGCTAAGAATTAGTTCCAAGAAGTTATTTTGACAGCTATTTTCATATCAAACAGTGTTGTGTTTGAGCAATCTTCCTATAGAAATTACGCGAGAATTAAGGTTTTAGCAATTCTTGTCACTGAATCTGTAAATAATCTACTTCATATTATTTAAAAGTAATTCCTAGATATGTCTAGCTTCTTATACTTATACTGCACTCTGCTTTGAACTTACAAGGACAGCCAAGACTATGAGAGTCTTATATTGTATTGGAATATTTGTTGGGTTTTGTAGATTAGATTCTGTGACAGAAGCTGGTAACAAGATGAAACTTGCCATGATATGAAACGAAGCTGCAAGGAGCAAAACTCTAAAAAGCAACATCAGGAAATACTTTTTTCCAACAAGGGTGCTGGATTCCTGGAATGCTCTTCCATGGGAAGTGATGGGATCGAAAACAGTGACGGTTCCTTATATGGTATCAAGTGGGGATAAAAGTACAGAGCCTTTTACTCACCATAAAATTAACTTTCACACTTTAAGGAATAAAAAGGCATGGGGTGGAGTATACTGCACTGGGGGTTGCTACAGCCCTAAAGACAATTGTCTTTAGGGCTGCACAGTCGTCAGGACAATTCTGCCCGCATTTCTGGACAGATTGGAAGGCTCATGCTGGTCTTTACCCGATATCATTTACTATGCGAGTAATAATAATAATAATCTTGCGACTTCTAGGCGGTTCACGGTAAAGATTAGCTGCACAGTCAGCGAATTACAGCGTACAGATGAAGAAGAGGTCACTGGGCGGTCAGCGGTTACGTGGTGCAAATTGGCAAGAGGAAAGATATAAATAGGTTACAATCTAATTTTGACATGTTACATTGAAATGGTTGAAAAGCCAGCAAATAGCTGGATACAAATTGTGAAGAAGACATTGAACAGTCAGTGAGTACAGGATGCCGTTAATGAGGAAAAGTGGATTCAGTAAGATAAGCGGTAGCTTTGAAAAGGGGGGAGGAAGTCTGGCTAGGAAATGAATTTATTGAATAGGGTGGTCTTTCTTTCTTTCCGAAAGGCGCCGTATGTCAACTGGTTGAAGGACAGTTGTAGAAAATTCAGAAGTGACATTTTATCTATCACCAACACAATATTTAGAAAAGACAAAACATGAATTTATGGGAAGACTTTGCTGGGAAAGAAAATGATGATAAAGATACATATGGGTATAATAGTCCTTCTAAGGACGGTAATGGAAATCTGTTCCTTGCCATTTTTTCATCATTTTAGCTTCATTTTACATTATTCTAGACTATTTATATTTTGTTCCCCTTCCTTTTGCTTTGGTCCCTCTTCCCCTCTCTTTCTCTCTATACGAACTGTATTTCTGCCCATTTCCATCTTGTTTCGGGAAGTTAATGTTTGTCAGTGCGTTTGATTGTTTGTAATTTGTTTCTAATGTACGTTCTTATTATACTTCGGTTTTTATATTATGTAAAACCGCTTTGAATTTTAATAAGGTGGTATATCAAACTTTTAAAAATAAACCTGAAACCTGATAAAGAGGTCAAATGACTGGATGCTATGCTTCTCTCCTGTGCCGCTGACAGAGCTCCCTGGAGCTCATTAACATCTGTCTTTAAGCAAAGACAAAGCAATGCTGTCCTTAACGATCTCGGCGTCCCTTTAACTTGTATGCAACAGGATAAAGTGCATTGAGGGCTGGGCCCCCTTTACATAGGCAGCTGGAAGTGGAACTGAACGAGATCTCAGGTCGGTGGAAAGCCTGCATAGCGCAGCCGCCTGGCACGCTGTCAGAGCTGGGGCCAGATCCATCTGCGCTACCTCTGCATTGCTTTAGCTGCGATGCAGTCGGCCGTTCTTTACAGCATGTCAGCTACCGGTTTGTCCTTCAGGCTGAGCTCTCACACTAGCGCAGTGGAACAAAGTGTGTCCCTCTCTGCTTCCCTGCGGTTGAGCTACCCGTAAGAACACGAGCAATTCGACGGTGGGCACTGGGGGTGGTTTCATTACTATATCAAAAATTAAAATAGCATTTAAATACTGCACGTGCGTCATCCAAAATATATTTAGAGAAGGAAAGAAGGCTATTTATTTCCAAGAGGGACCATCTCTATAAGGTGTTAAAAAAAAACACATATCCAAGGAAGTTAACGGCTACAAATTTTACTTTCCTCTGCATTATGGAATCAGTTAAGAATATGCATTTTTTAAACAAATTTGGAGATTTAAATGAAATGTCATGTTTCCTTTCCTTTTTTTTTTACAAAAGATAGGCAGCTTGGAGGTCATCCTTCATTTGAGTCAGTGAAATCTTTCAGTGTTTTTCTGGAAGGAGGAGGAATGAAAGTTGATGAAGGTTGTTAGACAAACATAAGGGAAATTGAAATTAGCATCTGTATTGAGATCCTAATTGACAAATGTGAATTTAAAATGGTAATGCACGCACTAGACTAAGAACATAAGTGTCATCATACTGGGACAGACTGAAGGTCCATAAAGTCCAGCATCCCGCTTCCAACAGTGGTCAATCCAGGTCACAAGTATCTGGCAAGATCCCAAAGAAGTAAAACAGATTTATGCTGCTTCTCCAAGAAATAATCAGCGGATTTTCCCAAGTCCATTTTAATAACAGCTTATGGACATTTTAGAAAATTAGCTAAACTTTTTTTAAACCCTGCTAACTGCTTTTTACCATATTCTTTGGCAACGAATTCTAGAATGTAATTACATGTTGAGTGAGGAATATTTTCTCTGATTTTGTTTTAAACTTACTCCTTAGTAGCTTCATTGCGTGCTCCTAGTCCTTGTAAAAGAACATAAGAATTGCCGCTGCTGGGTCAGACCCAGGGTCCATCGTGGCCAGCAGTCCGCTCCCGCGGCGGCCCTCTGGTCAAAGACCAGCCCCTAACTGAGACTAGCCCTACCAGTGTACGTCCTTGTTCAGCAGGAACTTGTCTAACTTTGTCTTGAATCCCTGGAGGGTGTTTTCCCCTATAACAGCCTCCGAAAGAGCGTTCCAGTTTTCCACCACTCTCTGGGTGAAGAAGAACTTCCTTACGTTTGTACGGAATCTATCCCCTTTCAACTTTAGAGAGTGCCCTCTCGTTCTCTCTACCTTGAAGAAGGTGAACAACTTGTCCTTATCTACTAAGTCTATTCCCTTCAGTACCTTGAATGTTTCGATCATGTCCCCTCTCAATCTCCTCTGTTCGAGGGAGAAAAGGCCCAGTTTCTCTAATCTTTCGCTGTACGGCAACTCCTCCAGCCCCATAACCATTTTAGTCGCTCTTCTCTGGACCCTTTCGAGTAGTTTTTTGGAAAGAGTAAACAAGCGATTCACATCTAATCCAATCCTTTGGTTTTATATACCGATTCATCCAAGTTTCAAGTTTCAAGTTTATTATATTATTTGATTAAACGCTTTTCAGAATACAAAGCGTTTTACAAAGAAATAAAATTAAATTTCTAAAATCACAAATACATTGTAATTAAAATTAACTACTTTAAATTAAAAATAAAAACAAACTGAGGTAAACAATCCACATGAAACAATAGGAAAGGGGGAAAAAAGAAAAAAAATACAATTTATAAAAAAAAAAAAAAAAATGAAAAAGTAAGCAGGTTGGGTTAGTACATGGGGAAAGTATGAAGAGAAGGAAAAAAGAAAAAAAAAAAAAATTTGAGAACTAGAAAGTCTAAAGAGAAGGGGAAAATAATCTGAATTTAATGAAGGAAGAAGAAATTCGGAATTAATCAGAAACTTAAACTTTTAGTTAAAGGCTTCTTTAAAAAGAAGACATTTTAAACTATTCTTAAATTTTTTCAAGTCTTGTTCAAGCCGTAAATATAGAGGGAGTGAGTTCCAAATAGATGGGGCAGTAACTGAAAAGATCAGGTCACTTAAGAGGGCTTGACTCGGTTTACAGATATTAAGAATCATAGCAAAGATAGTTGTGACTGACAGATAACAGATCATTAATTAATCGCAGAAAAGATTTTAAGACTTCTGAAACAGGTGACTTTTTAACTTTTTACAAAATGTTGCTAATTGAGAGAGAAGTCTAATTTCCTATGGAAGCTCATTTCAAATCTTTGCAACTAAAAAAGTGAAGGAGCGACAGAAATTAGCTGTAGTTTTGATATTCTTTAAGGAGGGAAAGCTGAGTTTATATTTGTAAGCACTTCTGGAATTCGATGGCAGAAAAGAATGTAACATAACATAGTAACATAGTAGATGACGGCAGATAAAGACCCGAATGGTCCATCCAGTCTGCCCAACCTGATTTAATTTAAATTTTTTTATTTTTTTCTTCTTAGCTATTTCTGGGCAAGAATCCAAAGCTTTACCCTGTACTTTGCTTGGGTTCCAACTGCCGAAATCTCTGTTAAGACTTACTCCAGCCCATCTACACCCTCCCAGCCATTGAAGCCCTCCACAGCCCATCCTCCACCAAACGGCCATATACAGACACAGACCGTGCAAGTCTGCCCAGTACTGGCCTTAGTTCAATATTTTATATTATTTTCTGATTCTAAATCTTCTGTGTTCATCCCACGCTTCTTTGAACTCAGTCACAGTTTTACTCTCCACCACCTCTCTCGGGAGCGCATTCTAGGCATCCACTACCCTCTCCGTAAAGTAGAAATTCCTAACATTGCCCCTGAATCTACCACCCCTCAACCTCAAATTATAAATTATAATGAAATTATAATGATAGGAAATGGAGACAAGAGGGGAGAAAATCCCACACATAATTTTAAAAATTATGCTAACACATTTAAAATGTATTCTCCAATAAACTGGTGGCCAGTGGAGTGCATTTAGCAAAGGAGTTACGTGATCATATTTACGTTTACCAAAGATCAATTTTGCCACTGTATTTTGAATGAGTTGCAATCTTTTTAGGTTGCATTTACTCAATGTTTTATAGACTTCTATCATATCTCCCCTCAGTGTCTCTTCTGCTGAAAAGCCCTATCCGCTTTACTCTTTCTACAGTGACGGAATAATCGCGCACCAGATGCCAGCGCGCTGACAATCCAGCGCCAACAATTCGGTGCAAGACAGAAGCGCTCAGGGGAAAAAGTAATTTTTAAAGAGCTCCGAAGGGGGATTTGGGGTGGCAACCCCCCCAGTTTATTGGTTAGTGTTCGCGCTTCTCAAAATTTTTATATGAGAGAAAAAATACAATGCAACCACACTTTCAAAATTTTTATATGAGACAAAAAATGCAATGCAACCACACTCTCAAAATTTTAATATGAGAGAAAAAATACAATGCAACCACACTCTCAAAATTTTAATATGAGAGAAAAAATGCAATGCAACCACACTCTCAAAATTTTTATGAGAGAAAAAATACAATGCAACCACACTCTCAAAATTTTTATATGAGAGAAAAAATACAATGCAACCACACTCTCAAAAATTTTATATGAGACAAAAAATGCTATGCAACCACACTCTCAAAATTTTTATGAGACAAAAAATACAATGCAACCACACTCTCAAAATTTTTATATGAGACAAAAAATGCAATGCAACCACACTCTCAAAATTTTTATATGAGAGAAAAAATACAATGCAACCACACTCTCAAAATTTTTATATGAGAGAAAAAATACAATGCAACCACATTCTCAAAATTTTTATATGAGAGAAAAAATACAATGCAACCACACTCTCAAAATTTTTATATGAGAGAAAAAATACAATGCAACCACACTCTCAAAATTTTTATGAGACAAAAAATACAATGCAACCACACTCTCAAAATTTTTATATGAGAGAAAAAATACAATGCAACCACACTCTCAAAATTTTTATATGAGAGAAAAAATACAATGCAACCACACTCTCAAAATTTTTATATGAGAGAAAAAATGCAATGCAACCACACTCTCAAAATTTTTATATGAGAGAAAAAATACAATGCAACCACACTTTCAAAATTTTTATATGAGAGAAAAAATACAATGCAACCACACTCTCAAAATTTTTATATGAGACAAAAAATACAATGCAACCACACTCTCAAAATTTTTATATGAGACAAAAAATACAATGCAACCACACTCTCAAAATTTTTATATGAGAGAAAAAATACAATGCAACCACACTCTCAAAATTTTTATATGAGAGAAAAAATACAATGCAACCACACTTTCAAAATTTTTATATGAGAGAAAAAATACAATGCAACCACACTCTCAAAATTTTTATATGAGACAAAAAATACAATGCAACCACACTCTCAAAATTTTTATATGAGACAAAAAATACAATGCAACCACACTCTCAAAATTTTTATATGAGAGAAAAAATACAATGCAACCACACTCTCAAAATTTTTATATGAGAGAAAAAATACAATGCAACCACACTCTCAAAATTTTTATATGAGAGAAAAAATACAATGCAACCACACTCTCAAAATTTTTATATGAGAGAAAAAATACAATGCAACCACACTCTCAAAATTTTTATATGAGAGAAAAAATGCAATGCAACCACACTTTCAAAATTTTTATATGAGAGAAAAAATACAATGCAACCACACTCTCAAAATTTTTATATGAGACAAAAAATAAAATGCAACCACACTCTCAAAATTTTTATATGAGACAAAAAATACAATGCAACCACACTCTCAAAATTTTTATATGAGACAAAAAAATACAATGCAACCACACTCTCAAAATTTTTATATGAGAGAAAAAATACAATGCAACCACACTCTCAAAATTTTTATATGAGAGAAAAAATACAATGCAACCACACTCTCAAAATTTTTATATGAGAGAAAAAATACAATGCAACCACACTCTCAAAATTTTTATATGAGAGAAAAAATGCAATGCAACCACACTTTCAAAATTTTTATATGAGAGAAAAAATACAATGCAACCACACTCTCAAAATTTTTATATGAGAAAAAAAAATAAAAAGCAACCACACTCTCAAAATTTTTATATGAGACAAAAAATACAATGCAACCACACTCTCAAAATTTTTATATGAGACAAAAAAATACAATGCAACCACACTCTCAAAATTTTTATATGAGAGAAAAAATGCTATGCAACCACACTCTCAAAATTTTTATATGAGAGAAAAAATGCAATGCAACCACACTCTCAAAATTTTTCTATATTCTTAACATCTACAGACAACAGACCTAGCAACTGAACAGGCCAGTATTTCCATAAATTCTCTGTGATTATTAGCACATATATACCAATTTATGGAGTGCGGTTTATTGTTTCTTACAATTTCCATCAACAGCAAACATTATTTGATATTTTTCATACATAGAAGGGGGAAAAAAATACTTAGCCAAAAAGGACATATGCTCTAATGACACATGAGAAAAAGAAATGCTACAGAAATTTGGTTTTATTGTCAAGCTAAAACAGCTGATACAAGAATGAAAAGGCAGAACGAGTATGCCATTTGAAAGTCTTTTCTCAATCTATTGCTGTGGTGAAAGGACAACTGAAAAAAGCAGGATTAACAGGTGCCCTCTCAGAAAACTCCACTGCACTAATGTAAGAAATTGTCTCCAAAATGTAAAGCTGGCTGTTGCTCCAGACTCCTGTGAAAATGTCATCACGTCCCGATTAGAACATAATATCATCAGAGAGGTTTCCATGGTGTTTAACATTAATTCATATAAAAATAGCAGCTCACTAATAAAACTATTATGAGATGAATTCATCAGATCTATTTGGTGTTATGAGCTATGACTTCATATGAATGCAGAAAATGATACAATGGCTTAGTGGTCTGCATCTATGGTATTCAGAATAATGTGTGGATCTTGCAACCTACTTCATAGACAAAGTGGCCAAAATTAAAGAAATCTTCCAATCCAAAGTTACTATAGTCAACCAAGATGAGGATCAAAGTTCAAGGTTACCATTATCTAAATGTGCCAACTTTAATTTACCTTCTCTAAATGATCTAAAAAGACTACTTCCGACCCTAAACTCTAAAGGATCTAGCTTGGATTTAATCCCTCCTTGGCTTTTAAAGCGTTTGTTTACTATTTTTGGTCCAGTTGTTCATAAATTGATCATTAAGTTACAGTAATCTAGTTTCGTGATTATTAGTGAATGGATCAGGATATTTAAAGAGGCTGATTCTAAGAACTTTGCTAATGATGTAATCATCCGTAGTTTGTAGAAACAGTTTTTAACAATTGTATTGATCTGGTCGTGAAAGGAGAGCTTTTGGTCAACGATAACTCATAAGATTTTAATGACAGTGATCATTTTAAGACAAAATGGGATCGTCACGTGGGATCTCTTCACAGAGAAAGGTAGGGCAGACTGAATGGGCCGTGGCCCTTATCTGCCATCTATTTCTATGTTTCTATTTGTAATGTAGCATCTTCAAGATGGATAGGAGAGATCATGGAAAGTCCATCTTTCCATGGGAATAGCATGGTTCTTGTTTTGGATATGTTTAGAACCAGCATGTTGTCTGTCATCAAGCCACTGACTGATTTTTTTCAATCTTCTGGTTAATCTTCTTTATGTCATCAGGGTTCTCAACGTCTAACGGATTCAAAAGCTGTATGTTGTCTGCGTAGGCATATACGGAAAATCCAATTGACTGACTGTGTCATTAGTGGCGCCAAGAAGATATTGAAGAGAAGGGTGATAATATGGAGCCCTGTTGGATTCTGCAAGTGTTGGTGTATGCATTAGATGATGAGTTGTTGAGTGTCACCTTATAGGAACGATTTGAGAAATAGGAACAGAATCAGCTTGATTCCACCGGAAATGCCTATAGAAGTCAGTCTATTAAGAAGCAATTGGTGGTCAGTAGTGTCGAAAGCGGCAGATAAATCTAGAGAAATCAGGATGACAGACTTATGATGATCCAGGTGATATAAGATAGAGGTTGTTAATCCAATCATAGTGTTCCGTCGAATGATTCTGCCTGAACCCGGTCTGGTTCGGGTGAAGTGCATTAGTTTTGTCGACAAAATCCATAATTTGACTGAAGACTACCTTTTCGATGATTTTAGTGAGGAACGGAATATTGGCAATTGGCCAGTAATTGGATTTTTCTTTTGGAGATACTTTGTGAGTCTTTCCAGCAACTTGGGAGAGACCCTATGGTGTTCCATGGCCTAAAGCGGCTACCTAGTTGAAATTCCCAGGTCTTTTATTTAGGCATTGGTAGGTGCTTAAACCTTGCTGTTTTTTACTGTTTCTAACGGCGTTTTTCAATAAACTTAGGTGCAGGTAGAGCGCCTACAATCACCTAAGTTTAAGCACCGGTTTTAGAATTTCTCCCTGTGCCTATTCCAAGTATGCCCGCAGAAGAAAGAAGTCAACCACGGTGGGAAGGAAGCAGCTAAAGAAGCAGGACGGTGGTCTGCCAAGAAGTTCCAAGCAAGGAGATGAAAACAGAACCCCTGGAAGAACCACTCATAGAGGTTGAAGACCCAACTCAAGATCTAGCTGGCAAGCTAGAAAAGGCTGACTGCCAGATTAAAGACATGTTAAGTGTGTAGCTCAGTTAAAGGAGAAAAAGAAGAACCTCCAGAGGCAACTGGTAGAAGTTCAGGACCAATTGCTTAAGCAAAATGAAAGAATGGAAGAGAGAGAAAGCATAGTGCAGAGCTTGGAAGAAGAGAATGCTGAGCTCAGGAAGGCCCTAGACCAGAAGACTGAAGAGATAAAGGAACTCAGCAACAGGCTTCAGAGTACAGTGTATGAGTTGAGCCCCCAGAAGGATGGGGCCGATGAGAGAAAGTAGCCCAGCTAGACTGTACCAGTTGCAGAAGCGCATAGGGTATTGACCCAGTAGCTGACAAATTTTCAAGAGGAGTTGGGGACAGAGTCTGCCAGGGTGCAGGAGCACCAAGAAAAGATGGCATTGCAGGAAGGTACAATACATGCCCTGCAGGACCAGTTGGACCAGAGCCAGAGTCATAGACTATCTTGCACGAGAAGGTGCAGTTGAAGAACCAGCTTAAACGTATCCAGCAGAGAATGTTGAAAAAGGAGCGAGTACAAAGAGCCCAGGCTCTGGCCCAAACCCGAGACTTGTCTCTACAGGTGACAGAGTTACAAAAACGGCTGGACAAATAGTATGAAGTTAAGGACATGATACTGGGAGCCTTACAGATGGCCAGCCGAGCCCCGAATCAGGATCAAGTACAGCAAGAGCTAAAAGCTAGGACTGGGCACCAGTAGGCACTAGCTTGCACATTTATAGAAGTGGCTCAGTGGCGAATCATATGGGAACCAAGAGAACTGAAGGGCTACAGCAGACAGAGAGTGGTCAAATCATCTGAAATAATTTTTTTTATTTTTTTTGGCAAATAAAGATCACCAGTTTAATTGAATACTGTATTTTTCGCTCTATAAGACGCATCTGACCATAAGACACACCCTCCTGTAGAGGAGGAAAAACCAAGGAAAAAAATTCTGAACCAAATGGTGTACCCTGTCCTTCTTAAACAAAGCCCAGAGTAGTCTGCAACACAATTGATAGCATACAACCCCCCCCCCAAAAAAAAAAAATCCAATACAAAACAGATATTCCAACAAATAACGCATAAACGAGAAAGTTGATAAAACTAAACAGCGGAGCTTTCATAAAATGGATAGGGGTGGGCAATTAATCTGTTCTTACAATTCAGTAAGCTTCCTGCGTGACCGGTCCTTTGTAATAATTAACGAGTTAGCATTTAAAGACCTCTGAATGAGCCCTTTTTAAAAGATGACTGAATTCTATAAACCAGGAGAACCATAAATCCTATGACATGTACAGTCCCTAAATGTAAAAGGCTTCATCCTATAGTCACCTACCGCCGCTTTAGGACGGAGTCTATAAATATGTCAGCACCTTACCGGATTCTACAAGTTTCAAGTTTATTAGGTATCTTGATGAATCGCTTAATCAAACTTCAAAGCGATGTACACATTAAAATTTACATTTGTTAGGTAACAATACAATACATACGAATATTTAAAAAAAATAAAAAAATAAAATAAATTACACTGTTTAACATACTCTTGACATTAGGTAAGGAGGGGTGAAATACAATTCATTAAAGTAAAGAAGAGACATTCAGGGAAAAAACACAAGGGTAATAGTTAAAAAAAAATATAATGAAGTACAATGGAGTAGTAACATAAAAAAATCAGTTTGCAAAGGCATCTTTAAAAAGAAAAGTTTTTAAGTTACTTTTAAATTTTCCGAATTCCTTCTCCTCCCTTAAAAAAATAGGGAGGGCATTCCAAGTCTGAGGTGCAGTACATGAAAAAATAAATTGCCTTCTCGTATTTATACTTTTTAATGAAGGAATAGACAATAAGTTTTGTTCGTTGGATCTTAAAATTCTCCTTGCAGAATATGGAATTAATAATTTAAATAAAAAAGCGGGGGTCATATTATATAGAGTTTTGAAGATGATTATACAAAGTTTAAAAGTTATTCTGTGAATAACTGGAAGCCAGTGAGCATTTTTAAGAAGCGGTGTTACATGGTCGAATTTTCTGGATTTGGTTATTAATTTAATTGATGCATTTTGTATGATTTGGAGACGTTTTATTTCATGTAAAGTAATTCCTTTAAATAGAGAATTGCAATAGTCTATTTTAGACATCACCAAAGAGTGAATCAGAATGTTGAGTGATTTGGGACATAGAAATTTTGAAATAGAGCGAATTTTACGTAATCTGTAAAAGGTAGTTTGCAAGATGAGCAACCCAACCCACCCGAACCCTCTTCTTACTTCCAGTGTAGCATCCGCATCGGCATTGGCACCAGCATGTCCTGTGCCCGAAAATCTGCTTCCTGTGCCGGGTCTTGAGCATGTTTAGAGGGGTTTAGTATACCAAAGAGGGAGAAGTATTACATTTTTGAGAATAGTCAAGTTTTCAGATGTTTACGGAAAAGTTGGAGGGAGCCCAGATTCCGAAGTGGGGTGGTAAGGTTATTCCAGAGTTCTGTGATTCTGAAGGAGAGGGATGTCCCTAATATGTTTATTTTGCTCACAACAGAAAACATCAGTTTGCAATTTAATTTTTTTTTTTTTAAAAAGAGTTCATATTCAAAGGTACTTATCCAGATAAGTGCCCTAGCCGGCCCTATCTGTGGATTTTTAGTGGCACTATATAGAAAGTGCATTAAAAGTCATCATACATAGCCCTGATTATGAGCATTCAAGTTTCAAGTTTATTAAAATATTTGATGATTTGATCGCAAAATCCAAATCCAATGCGATTTACATTTAGTTAAGAATTAGGTTAAAAAAAAACAAAAAACATAACAAGACAATTGGAACTATTTTAACAAAACAAAACATGTGAAAAAGGGAGTGAAAAAATTGAAGGATTAAATACAATTCGTAAACAAATAAAAAGGGGTAGTTAATAAAACAAGAGGTTGGGGAAGGTTACCCACTTAATTTTCGCTTACCAGCACTGCTAGTTGACTGTACAGTATCCTAATATACCGTATTTTCACTCATATACCGCGCACCCGTGTAAAACGCGCACACGGGTATAGCGCGTGGGAAACTGTAATTTATGTAAATAAATTTTTATATACCGCACACACCTGTATACCGTGCATGCCGCCCCGATTCTCCCGTCGCCGCCCCGACTCTCCTCTGGCCACCCCAACTCTCCTTTAGCCCGCCCCCAACTCTTCTCTCCCCCTTGAAGTCCTGTCCCCACCCTGAAAGCCTGATGCCCCCCCCCGACGTCCGATTCACCCCCCCCGCAGGACCGCTCACACCCCCACCCCGAAGGACCGCTCGCACGCACTCGCACCCCCACCCCGAAGGATCGCTCGCTCCCCCACAGCCTCCCGACCCCCCCCCCCATCATGTAGAAGCTCCTACCGTTGTCCTGCTGCTCCCTCTGCCGGCAGTCCCGGCCCTTCTGTGAGCCCTGCGTCTGCGCTGCTTCCTCTTCCGGCGGTCCCGCCCTTTCTCTGCGCTGCTTCCTCTTCCGGCGGTCCCGCCCTTTCTCTGACATCAGAGAAAGGGCGGGACCGCCGGAAGAGGAAGCAGCGCAGACGCAGAGCTCACAGAAGGGCCGGGACCGCCAAGAGGAAGCAGCAGGACAACGGTAGGAGCTTCTACATGATGGGGGGGGTCGGGAGGCTGTGGGGGTGCGAGTGGTCCTTCGGGGTGGGGGTGCAGGTGCGAGTGCGTACGAGCGGTCCTTCAGGGTGGGGGTGCGGGTGCGTGCAAGCGGTCCTTTGGGGTGGGGGTGCGAGCGGTCCTGCGGGGTGAATCAGACGTCGGGGAGGGGGGGAACTATGTAAAAAAAAAGTTGTAAAACACGCTCACGCGTATAACGCGCATGGTTATGCACGGTTTGTAAAAATCGTGTATAACGTGCGCGTTATATGCGTGAAAATACGGTAATAGAATTTAAATGATTAAGTTAAAAGCGTCCTTAAAAAGCGAGCTTTTTAGAAGACTTTTAAACTTACTAAGTAATTTTTCTTCTCTTATATTGATCGGGAGCGAGTTCTGGAAATAAGAACATAAGAATAGCCTTACTGGGTCAGACCAACAGTCCGTCTAGGTCTTCACGGAGGTCAATGCAAGTCACAAGTAGCCCTAGCAAAAAAAACCCAGATAGTAGCAACATTCCATGGTACCAATCCAGAACAAGCAGTGGCTTCCCCCATGTCTTTCTCAATAACAGACTATTGACTTTTCCTCCAGGAACTTGTCTAATCCTTTTTTAAAACCAGCTACATTAACCGCTCTTACCATAACCTCAGGCAACGCATTCCAGAGCTTAATTATTCTCTGAGTGAAAAAATATGTCCTCCTATGGGTTTTAGAAGTATTACTCTGTAACTTCATCGAGTATCCCATAGTCTTTGTAAATCTTGATACAATTTAA